>NC_141877.1:640769992-641073023 GCF_056163025.1 Triticum urartu | reverse complement strand
AAATTCACAGATACACATAGTGTAGTGAAATTGTTTTGAATGTAGCACTAAAGTTGCCTTATGTTTTGTGTGATTTTTATCATTTTTTTACGCAAACCAACCTAATAGTGAGTCATTCTAGGCCAAAAAGAAATTTTGCTTCCCTATAGCACTATAGTTGCCCCCATTGCACCCAAAGTTTCCCTTGAAAAAAAGTTTAACGAAACCTACTCATATAGGATCTAGTTTTGAAGAATTCGTCATGAGAAACCTGACAGTGAAAAAGAAATTAATTTTGATGCTTGAATCAAAAGTTATGGCTTTTACAACTTTTTGAACCTCTAAATAAATGCACGTGGGACAGGATTTAGGCTGATTCCATTGATAGCCATGTGCGTACGGGGTGTGGCCAGACAATTCCCTTTTTTAATGTAGACAGTTGGACACAAGGACATGTGATTACTATATACGGCTGTGCGCTTCACGCAACAAACGAGCGCCTCGGTGCTCTCTAGGCACGTCCTTATATCTTTACTTAGTTGGAGGAGAGAGAAGTGGAGAAATAAGAGAAGTGGGCTCTTAGTTAGTAGCCGACTGCAACACGAGACCCAAGACGTTTTGTGAGGTTGTAAGTGTTGGGGAACGTAGTAATTCAAAAAAATTTCTACGATCACACAATATCTAACTAGGAGATGCATAGCAACGAGAGGGGAGAGTGTGTCCATGTACCCTCGTAGACCGAAAGTGGAAGCGTTATGTAACGCGGTTGATGTAGTCGAACGTCTTCACGATCCAACCGATCCAAGTACCGAACGTACGGTACCTCCGTGTTCAGCACACGTTCAACACGATGACGTCCCTCGAGCTATTGATCCAGTAGAAGGACGAGGGAGAGTTTCGTCAGCACGACGACGTGATGACGGTATTGGTGATGTGATCCGTGCAGGGCTTCACCTAAGCACTACGACAATATGACCGAGGTGGTAAACTGTGGAGGGGGACACCGCACACGGCTAAGAGAAATCTTGGTGTGCCTTTGGGGTGCCCCCGCCCCTGTATATAAAGGGGGAAGGAGTGAGGGAGTCCTGGACCAAGGGGTCCTCGGGCGTCCGACCTATTGGATATGGGCCGGACTGATGGGCCGTGAAGATACAAAGACCGAAGACTGTATCTGTGTCCGGATGGGACTCTCCTTGGCGTGGAAGGCAAGCTTGGTGACCAAACATGAAGATTCCTTTCTCTGTAACCGACCTTATGTAACCCTAGATCCCCCGGTGTTTATATAAACCGGAGGGATAGGTCCGTAGACATATATCCTCATAATCATAGTCAGACATGCTAGACATTTAGGGTTTAACCATTACGATCTCGTGGTAGATCAACTCTTGTAATACTCATATTCATCAAGATCCATCAAGCGGGAAGTAGGGTATTACCTTCATAGAGAGGGCCCAAACGTGAGTAAACATTGTGTCCCATGTCTCCTATTACCATCGATCCTAGACACACAGTTCGGGACCCCCTACCCGAGATTCGCCGGTTTTGACACCGACATTGGTGCTTTCATTGAGAGTTCCATTGTGCCGTCGTCAAGAGGTTTGATGGCCCCTTCAATCATTTACAATGACGCTGTCCAAGGGGAAGTCTTCCTCCCCGGACAGATCTTCGTGTTCGGCGGCTTCGCACTGCGGGCCAACTCGCTTGGTCATCTGGAGCAGATCGAAAGCTACGCCCCTGGCCATCAGGTCAGATTTGGAAGCTTGAACTATGTCGCAAATATCTGCGGAGACTTGATCTTCGACGGATTCGAGACCACGATAGCCGCTCCTTGCCACCATGATGAACATGACGTAAATCTGTCATCGGTCCCTACGTAGGAGATAGTACCTGTAGCTGCTCTAGCCATAGATCCGGAGCAGATCGCGCCATCCGAAGACGGGAAGCTCAACCCCGCCGCGGAAGCCGCAGACTCAGCGGTGTTGGAGCCGCACACAGACTTAACTTCAAGTGACATCTATGTCACCGGAGCTACGGACTCGTCTCCAGCTACAGGTTCCGAACCTCGTGCGTCCGCGTACGTCGAGCTTGATCGGTCACCGATCGTCGAATTCAACTCCGCGGACATCTTCCGACACTTGCCTTTGGGCGACGTGCTAAACTCGTTAAGAGCACTATCTTTAGCGGCGGGCTCACAGCCGAATTGTGTTTGGTTCGAACCGGAGGCTGATGATGGAGAATTTCACTTCCCACCCACCGCCCACTTCATAGCCACTGTCGAAGACTTAACTGATATGCTCGATTATGGCTCCGACGACATCGACAGTATGGACAATGATGCCGGAGAAGAAGAGGCCCAGAACCCGCCGTTCACCGGACGCTAGACGACCACTTCCTCGTATGATGTATACATGGTGGATGCACCAAAAGAGAATAGCGGCGATGACAAGGAAGATCTAGTTGAGGATAAACCTCCCGAGATACAATCGAAGCGCCGGCGTCAGCGGCGCCACTCTAAGTCATGCCGCAGTAAAGACAGCAACACCGGCACAGGAGAAGATAACACTCCGGAAGGGGCCGAAGACAACGAAGACCCCATTGACGCAGCTACTGAACAGGATGAACGGGAAGATGGGCGGGTTAGCCCTGGTAAATAGGCCATGCACAAAGACTCGGAGGACGACAATTATCTTCCGCTATCCGAGGATGAGGCGAGCCTCAGCACTGAGGATTTTATCGTGCCTGAGGAACCTCTTGAGCAGGAGCGCTTCAAGCGCTAGCTAATAGCCACTGCAAGGAGATTGAAAAAGAAGCAGCAGCAGCTTCAAGCTGACCAAGATCTGCTCAACGATAAATGGACCGATGTCCTAGCAGCCGAAGAATACGGCCTCAAGCGCCCAGCCAAAAGCTACCCGAAGCGCAAACTGCTACCTCAATTCGATGACGAGGCACCAGAGCACATACCACCATCGTGCAATGCGGCTAACCGACCACCACGTGGTTGGGATAAAACAGTAACCCAAGCCGAACACCAGCCCGCCCCGCCTCATCACAAAGGCAGAGGTAAAATAGCTCACGGTCATACATATGACCTTCGGCGGGACCTAAACAATAAAGCAGGACATACCAGATCGATCTATGGATCGCGAGGACGTGCCCCGACACGCGACGACGGCCATCTATTCGGACGTGACAAACCTAGTCATGCGTGGGCTGAAAGCCGCAGCCGGACTCCATCAGGGCTACGTCGCGATGCGGCCCGATATAGAGGCGCCGCGCACCTTCTTTGCTTCACCGACGAAGTCATGGAACATGAATTCCCAGAAGGGGTCAAACCCGTGAATATAGAATCATACGATGGAACCACAGACCCCGCGGTATGGATCGAAGACTTCATTCTCCATATTCATATGGCCCGCGGTGATGACCTTCATGCCATTAAATACCTCCCCCTAAAAACTCAAAGGACCAGCTCGGCACTGGTTGAACAGCCTGCCAGAAAATTCCATCGGCAGTTGGGAGGACTTGGAAGAAGACTTCCTTGATAACTTCCAAGGTACATATGTTCGACCTCCGGACGCTGATGACTTAAGCCATATAGTTCAACAGCCCGGAGAGTCCGCCAGGAAATTCTAGACTAGGTTCTTAACTAAAAAGAATCAGATCATCGACTGTCCGGATGCCGAAGCCCTAGCGGCCTTTAAACACAGCATCCGCAATGAATGGCTCGCCTGCCACCTCAGCCAAGAGAAGCCAAAGTCCATGGCAGCCCTCACGGCACTCATGACCCACTTTTGTGCGGGCAAAGATAGTTGGCTGGCCCGTAGCAAAAACAATGCAAGCGACGCCGGCACCCCTGAAACCAAAAATAGCAACGACAAGTCTCGACACAATAGATACAAGCGTCGAAACAACAATGACAACACCGAGGATACGACGATCAATGCCGGATTCAGTGGCTCTAAGTCCGGTCAGCGGAGGAAGCCATTCAAAAAGAACAATTCGGGCTCATCTAGCTTGGACCGCATACTTGATCATCCGTGCCAGATTCACGGCACCTCAGACAAACCACCCAATCATACCAATAGAGATTGTAGGGTTTTTAAATAGGCCGACAAGTTAAATGCCGAAAGCAAGGAGAAGGGATCACAAAATGAAGATGACGATGAGGAGCCCCGGCCACCGAACATAGGGGGACAGAAGAAGTTTCCCCCTCAAGTCAAAACGGTGAACATGATATATGCTACCCACATCCCCAAGAGGGAGCGCAAGCGCGCGCTCAGGGACATCTACGCGATAGAGCCAGTCGCCCCAAACTTTAATCCATGGTCGTCATGCCCGATCACTTTTGATCGCTGGGATCATCCGACCAGTATCCGTCACGGCAATTCAGCCGCACTGGTCCTGGACCCAATAATTGATGGGTTGCACCTGACGCGAGTCCTGATGGACGGTGGCAGCAGCCTCAACTTGCTTTATTAGGATACAGTGCGCAAAATGGACATTAATCCATCATGGATCAAGCCCACAAAAACTACCTTTAAAGGAGTCATACCAGGTGTAGAGGCCCGCTGTACGGGCTCAATCACACTAGAGGTTGTCTTCAGATCTCTGGACAATTCCCAAAGCGAGAAGTTAATCTTCGATATCGTCTCCTTTCACAGTGGCTACCATGCACTGCTCGGACGAACCGCATTTGCTCGATTCAATGCAGTGCCACACTACGCTTATCTTAAGCTCAAGATGCTCGAACCACGAGGCGTCATAACAGTTAATGGAAACACGGAACGCTCCCTCCGCACCGAGGAGCACAGCGCTGCCTTAGCGGCAGAAGTACAGAGCGACCTTTTTAAGCAGAACCTTAATTCAGCGGCTGATTCCCAGGACACTGTCAAGAGAGTCCGGACCATTCTGCAGCAGGACAGCTCGGCTCTTCAAGAGCTCGACTAGCAATTCGGCTTCCGTCCCAGTCCCGACCAAGTGGCGGCAATTGTACCGCGCGTACATAACTACGCACTCAAAATACCATGGGCACGGATGGAGGCATAACCAGCTTGTGATCCGCAATACGGCTCGACCGCCCCGGACACACACACTTTCACTGTTTCCTTTTCCCCTTTTTTTCAGGTTTCTTTTTCACAGGCATTTCCTAACGGCTTGACCATCGATTCTTTTCAAAGGATAAAAACACCAAGACGACAAGAAGCATGGACGCATTGGGGAACCTTTAGGTGGTTTCTTTAATGACCCCTTTACCTATTTTCAGGACCCACACGCAGCTCTCCCTTGGTTAAGGCATAGTAAATAGCCTTCTGCTTATTGCACTACTTGTATAAATGCGTTTAACGCACCAGTGAAATTATAATAGAAACAGTTTGCGGCCCAAATTTTACGGCTCTAGCTTACTACTTGTTCTTCTTTTTTCTTCCTTTTTGTCTTTCCTTTTCTGATAACTCTATCAGACAACACCCGTACACTCTGGTGCGTTTCAATTTGCCAGGGGCTTCATAGCGCCCCACAACATGGCAACAAAAGTCCGAACACTTTTACAGTATAGTTCGACACCCCGAATTTAGCACTATATGCATTGGCTCCGAATCGTGTCTTTGGTCAATAGTTGGGTTGCCCGGCTCCTGTGCTTACTACCTTACATTCCGCTGTATCGGCTAGGGTAGTAAAGGGAGAACTACTGCGATTGTGCCCTGATTTATCCGGGTGAGCACCTCAGTAGAGAAAGCTGAAAACTGACTATCATGATGCGGCGAGAGCCGGACAGCTCTTCGAAGGTCTCAAATCCTTAGAGATTTTTTTCACATTACGCGAAGGATTGGTACTTACCCTATCAAGTGTTTACAACATCCTAGTTCAGATACTAGGGGCCGCGCCTATATTTCTATTTGTCCAACTCCTATGGCTAAGTGAGGGTGCTAAAGCCGCATAGTCCGATTGCCTGGTTCGTCGCGCTAAACACCTCCTTCAAGGACCAAACAATTGGATCAAGAGTGTTTAGATTACATCCCGAACACCCCCGTATTTCCTACGTGGGGGCAGAAGCCGACGACTAGCTAACTCTCAGATTTCACATAACACGGCCGCACAAGAGGAGAATTTTTTTAAATAACAAAACATTATATGTAACGCCCTCGATGCGGCTATAGCTCCCACGTGTCGAGGCACGACTTAGAGACATAACCGCATTGAAAGCAATGTCGCAAGTCAGGCAATCATTACAACATCCCATGTAATACATACTAAAAGGGGGAGATAACATAGTTGGCTTACACTCGCCACGTCACATCAGAGTACATAAATAACATCCATCAAACATTCACTCATGGCCCGACTACGGCGCCAAAATAGAAAAGAACCCAACATGCGACAAGGCCCGAATCGATCCCCAACTAGGCACCACTACTGATCATCGGGAAAGGAAACATAATAACGCTGAGAGTCCTCGTCGAACTCCCACTTGAGCTCGTACTCGTCACCTGGAGCGGAATCACCTAGAACTGCATCTGGAGTTGTAGTATCTGTGAGCCACAGGGACTCAGCAATCTCGCACCCTCGCGATCAAGACTATTTAAGCTTATAGGAATGGATAAGGCAAATATAAGTGGAGCTGCAGCAAGCGACTAGCATATGTGGTGGCTAACTTATCCGCAAAAGAGAGCGAGAAGAGGAGGCAAGGCGCGATCAAAAATCTAGAAGGACAACCTGCGCAAGCATAACTCCAACACCGTGTCCACTTCCCGGACTCCGCCGAGAAGAGGCCATCACGGCAACACACTCAGTTGATTCATTTTAATTAATTAAGGTTTAAGTTATCTACAACCGGACATTAACAAATTCCCATCTGCCCATAACCGCGGGCACGACTTTCGAAAGTTCAATCCCTGCAGGGGAGTCCCAACTTAGCCCATGACAAGCTCTCGCAGTCAACGAAGGAATAGACCTCCACCCGAGACACACCGATCAGACTCGGCAACCCGGTACAACAAGACAATTCGACAGGTTAAAACAAGACCAGCAACACCGCCCGAATGTGCCGACAAATCCCGATAGGAGCTGCACATATCTCTTTCTCAGGGCACACTCAGATGAGCCAGACGTCGGGTAAGCCAGCCCAGAGTTGCCCCTGGTAGCCTCGGATATCGCTCAGTGGGACCAACACTCAAAGGAGCACTGGCCCGGGGGGGTTAAAATAAGATGACCCTTGAGTCTGCAGAACCCAAGGGAAAGAAAAGGCTAGGTGGCAAATGGTAAAAACAAGGTTGGGCATTGCTGGAAAAGCTTTAATCAAGGCGAACTATCAAGGGGTTCCCATTATAACCCAACCGCGTAAGGAACGCAAAATCCGGGAACATAACACCGATATGACGGAAACTAGGGCGGCAAAAGTGGAACAAAACACTAGGCGAGAGGCCGAGCCTTCCACCCTTTACCAAGTATATAGATGCATTAAGATAACATGGCAATATAATGATATCCCAACAAGTAAATAAATGTTCCAACAAGGAACGGCCTCCAATCTTCACCTGCAACTAGTAACGCTATAAAAGGGGCTGAGCAAAGCGGTAACATAGCCAATCAACGGTTTGCTAGGACATGGTGGGTTAGAGGTTGACATGGCAATTGGGAGGCTGACAAGCAAATGGTAGGCATCGTAGCATTGGCATAGCAAGAGCAAGCAAACTAGCATAGCAAAGATAGTAGTGATTTCGAGGGTATGATCATCTTGCCTGCACAGTTGTCAGAGTTGACTGGATCCTCACAAGCAAACTCAACGGGCTCCTCGGTAGCGAACTCGTCTCCCAGCTCTACCCAAACAAGACAAACAAGCAACAAGGATACAATCAACCACGTGCAAGACCAAGCAATAAGATGAAATGATGATATGCCATGCGGGATGCGATGCGGGATGCAAAATGCAAGATATAACAGGAAATGCATGAACCCGGCCTCAACTTGGAATTCCAAGGGTGCCACTGGATAGAGGGGATGAAATCGCTTCAAAACGATATAAAGATCATTGGAATCGGAGTTACGGTTTGGAAATGGCAAGCGTTTTAAGATATGACACCGGTCTGTGATTTACAGCAATTAGGCATCTAAATGCAACGAAATGAACATGCTACAGCCACCAAACAAGACAACAAAATACATGGCATGGATGCACACAAGATGCTTAACAAAATACTAGCACTGAGCCACGGCCAATTCATCCATTATGAGGTTCAAACAAGCATGGCAAAAGCGCAAATGCAAAACAGATTCCAGACTTAGTGAAATTAACACTTGTCTAAAATTTCAGATCACGATGCTCTCTTCGGAGCAGCAAAACAACATGATAAAAGACCTGAACATGACAAGTAAGAACATGGCATGGAGCTACTCAACAAGCTTAACAAAAGTCCCAAAGTGACCTGGGGCCAAAAGGGATCACAAAATATATTAACGGGCACACGAACATAGCATAAAACACAATCAGTTTTCAGACTTAGTGAAAACTGAGACATGCTGAAATATAACTCACGAAGGCATGTAAACGAGCTCGATGCACTCACCACGGTGCAAGTCATGGCAAGGAAGGCATACATACATTAAGAAGGCACAAAATACAAGCTATACATGGCAAGAACAATGGCATAGCATGCATGGATCAACTACAACAACGCCGGCAAAATCGCAAACGAGTTGACGATCTGCCCAGATTCACCATGAAGCAAAAGTAGAGCTCGATTGACTCAAGCTATGGTGCTCCATAATTGCAAACAAAGACATGGATGGATAGAGCATAACATGAATAACAAAAGTCCCTTACTGATCATCCTTAAAAGAGTCACGGATCACTAGGAAACAAGATGAACATATGGCATCATGAACTAAAATATCCAAGACTTAGTGAAAACAACTAAGTCCCTGAAAACAGATTTACCGGGTGCCTCACTTTGCAAGCTTGCACAAGTCACCACACACATCCTAAAAATGCATGGGTTGCACCTCTGGAAAGAAGACAAAATCCTTAACAAAACATATGGAGGACTCACAGGCATATCATGCACACAATAATCATGGCAAAAATGACAAAAGTCTAAGATGAGCTAGCAGATCTGACAATTAACTCACGAAGCCTCCTTCTACTAGCATTTTGGTCATCAAGATGAACTCAAATGAAAATGATGCAATGGAATGAAATGATGTACTCGTCGAGGCGAACATTTTGATATATTATATGTCCAAAACGGAGCTACGGATGCAAAGTTACGGAGCCTCGAACATAACAACTTGGACTGAAAAATCTGAGGACTTAGAAGAATTTTGACCTAGGGTTCGTCCCAGATCTGGATCGGCACGCGAACCGAGGAGCTCCGGCGAGGGTTAACTTGCTCCGGCGAGGTCGCAAAAACCGGCGGGGAGGAGTGGGAGAGCTGGACCCGGCCGGATCCGGGCCGGACCTGGCGGCGAACGGCGACGGCGGCCACCGGGGACGCGGGGCGGCGAGCCCGCGGCGGAGGCGGGGCCGGCCGACGAGGTGGCGACGGGGGCGGCGGGCGGCGCCGGCGCGGCTGAGGCAGAGGGGGCGGCCGGCGAGGAGGGAGATGGAGGCGCGGGCGGCGGCGCAACCGGGCGGCGGCGCGGGCCTCGGGGGCAGGCCTTGGGCTCCCGGGCCGGCGGGGATGTGGGGCGGCGGCGCGGCCAACGGGAGGCGGACACGTGGCGGCGGCGGGGTAAGTCGGACGTTGTCCGGTACGGCCGGACACGTCCGTCGGCGGCGGATCTGGCGGGGATGATTTTTTTTAGGGTTTCGGGGAGAGGGAGAGATCCGAAAACGGAGGGGTGTATATATAGGCATAAGTGGAGCTAGGAGAGTCCAAATGAGGTGCGGTTTTCGGCCACGCGATCGTGATTGAACGCTCTAGGACATGGAGCAGAGTTTGGTGGGTTTTGGGCCAAAAAGATGGGGTGTTGGGCTGCAACACACATGAGGCCTTTTCGGTCCCTCGGTTAACCGTTGGAGTATCAAACGAAGTCCAAATGATACGAAACTTGACAGGCGGTCTGCCGGTAGTAAACCAAGGCCGCATGGCAAGTCTTGGTCCAATCCGGAAATGTTTAATCCCCACACACGAAAGAAAAGCTAGAAATGACCACCGGAGGAGAACGAAGCGCCGGAATGCAAAACGGACAACGGGGAAAAAGCTCGAATGCATGAGATGAACATGTATGCAAATGCAATGCACATGATGACATGATATGAGATGCATGCAAAAGAAAACAACACACGGAGACAAAGACCCGAACCCGAGAAATAAATATAACTTAATGCCGGAAACGGCAAGAGTTGGAGTACAAATTTGGAAAGTTACACCCGGGGTGTTACATTATATTACATAACGATTTTGTTTCATCATACAAGGCAAAGACAACATGAATGTATTCATTCGAAAATAATGTCTTGCGCACATTTCATTGCTACAATGCGAAACCCCTCCAGGAAATCTGCAAAATACCGCTCGGGCGTGCGGTGCTCCTTGCCCTCTGGCGGCCCTTCGGTCGTCAGCTTAACGGCGTCCATCTTCGCCCACCACACCTTGACGCGGGCGAAGTCCATGCGCGCACCTTCAGTGCAGGCCGATCGCTTGACGACCTCCAGCCGAGGACAGGGGTTCACCAGCCGCTTCACGAGCCCGAAGTAGCTGCCGGGCATAGCTTCGGCAGGCCACAACCGGATTATCAAATCCTTCATGGCCAGTTCGGCCACCCTATGCAGCTCAACCAGCTGTTTTAGCTGATTGGTGAAGGGCACGGGATGCTCTGGCACAAGGTACTGCGACCAGAACAACTTCTCCGTTGAGCTCCCTTCTTCGGCTCGGAAGAACTCCGCAGCGTCAGACACACTGTGTGACAGATCTGCAAACGCCCCTGGAGAACTCCGAATCCGGGTTAGTAAGAAATACTTCTTCTTCACATACTTGCTTTGCATACTGAACACCTTACCCGCCGCGATCTTCTTGGCCGCCTGGATCTCCTGGAGGGCACCCTGGGCTTCAACCCGATGAGCCTTGGTGAGTTCGGTCTCTCGAGCCGAAACATCGCCCTCCAAGGTCTCATACTTCTTCACAGCGTCCTGGAGCTCTTGCTGGACCTCGTTTAGCCGGGCCTTAAGCTTCTTACGAGAGGCATGCTCCTTGACAGCCTTTCCCTCGACTTCGGCCAGGGCGTTTTTAAGGGCCTTGACCTCGGTCGTCGCCCCTACACATATCATGACATTACGATCAATATACATCATCTATTCTTTCCGAATATATATCGAGTCATCACATACCTTGCTGGTCTTCCAGCTGCTTCCTCGCTTGGCCGAGCTCCTCCTCTGCCCGCTCCAGTCTCTGCTTCAGGCCGGAGACTTCGGCAGTGTGTGAGGTCGCGGCCAGCAACGAAGCCTGCTTATTCACATCAGACACATTTTAGTTAGTTTCATGCAAAATTTAATTGATCCTCTGTCCGATTTTTCTTTCCGAACACCAGACAATGTCTCAGGGGCTACTGTTTATATTGGGATTTTCCCCGTTACGCTGCTTACCTCAAAACCTGTCAGCAGGCCGCTGCAGGCTTCGGCCAGTCCGCTCTTGACGGACTAAACCTTCTCAATCACCGTACCCATGAGGATACGGTGTTCTTCCACAATGGAAGCGCCTCATAGCGCTTCTAGTAGATTATCCGGTCCCTCTGGTTAGACAGAGGTCACTGGTGGAACAGGCACACTCCCTTCTTTCGAAGGAGGTCGTTCACCAGATTCCGGAGCCGCATGGGTCTCCGGAATCGTATTCGGCTGGGGGCCGAACTGATCGAGGCCCCCGCCCTCAGTCGCCATGGGGATCTGCTCCCCCATGTGTTCGACAACTGGGGTTTCATCCTCTGGCGTCACCCCGGTGGTCCCTCGAACCTCTCGTTGGCCTGGGAAGGTCCTTTGGGACAACACCTCGTCGTCGCCCTTGGTCGTGGGAGAGTGAGCGGCCGCCGGTGACTCGCTAGCCATCGCTTTTGAATCCAATGAACCTCCTGATGAGGATCGCTGGGAGCTGTTGTGGGCCGGACTACAATAACATGATTAATGATATTAATACCATAAAGTAGAGAGGCCAGATAAATAGACGAGTGCGGGTTCTTAGTACTCACTATGCGGCCAAGGGCTTGTTCCGGGGCCTTCGCTCCGGGCTGTTGTTAACGTCCCAGGCGGAGTTATCAGTGAGAGGGCTTCCCCCTCTTGGGCGCCTCTGCCTCCAGACTTGTGGAGGACGCCCTCTTCTTCCTCCCCTCATCAGGGGGAGAAGTGCTCTCTTCCTCCTCCTCATCGTCGTCTTCAGCGGCGGAGGAGCGAGTCTTGTCTTTGGACGACACGCCCGAAGCTCCCTTGCGGCGGGGGCCACTCCGGACCCCCTTGGCCTTCTTCTCCGGCGCCTTATAGGGCGCCGGTACCAGCATCTTCGCCAGGCGCGGGATGACTGGTTCCTCGTGTAGCGGAGCAGGACACCGAATCCGCTTCGCCCTCTCCGTCCATTCCTGAAAAAGCAATGATAATAAAAGTTCAGATATCCTCCTTGAAACAAGCAAGTAGAGGATGCGTTAAAGACTTACCTTGTTGGCGGGGTGGTTAATGTCGTGCCCGCGGTCCGAGTCTGTGGCTAGCGGTGTCTCGTTGCCCTTGAAGAGCAACTTCCAAGCATCTTCATGAGTAGTCCCAAAGAGCCTCTCCAAGGTTTGGTGCTTCTTCATATTGAACTCCCATAGAGGGCGGCTTCGGCTTTGGCATGGGAGGATCCGGCAAACCAGCATCACCTGGATTACGTCGACGAGCTTGATGTTTTTATCCACCATGCTTTGAATGCGCGTTCGCAGCGCTATCAGCGCGTCCGACGAAGACCAATTTGGGCCCTTCTCAACCTAGGAGGTGAGTCGCATTGGAGCACCGGAGTTGAATTCGGTAGCTACGGCCCAGGTGGCACCGCGGGGTTCTGTGATGTAGAACCACAGTTTCTGTCATTCCTTGACAGTCTCCATGAAAGTACCTTTTGGCCAGGAGACATTGGTCAGTTTGCTCACCATAGCGCCTCCACATTCCGCGTGCTGGCCATCCACCACCTTCGGCTTTACATTGAAGACCTTGAGCCATAGCTTGAAGTGGGGTTGGATGCGTAGGAAGGCCTCACACATGATGATGAACGCCGATATGTTGAGGAAGGAGTTCGGGGTTAGATCATGGAAGTCTAGCCCGTAATAGAACATCAGCTCACAGATGAAATGGTGGAGTGGAAACCCTAGCCCGCGGATGAAATGAGGGATGAATACCACCCTCTCGTTGGGCTTCGGTGTAGGGACGACTTGCACCTTGGCTGGAAGACGGTGGGCGATTTCCTTTGCCAGATACCCGTCCGCTCGAAGCTCGGTAATGTCCTTCTCCTTAACGGAGGAGGCCATCCACTTGCCTTGACCTCCGGATCCGGACATGGTTGAGTGCTTGCTCGAGTGGGGAAGGATGAGAGCTTGGGCGCTGGAGCTCAAGAATGGAAGGGCAGAGGAAGAGAGTAGGCGTGGGGGAAGAAGGGGGATCCTTATCCCCTTATAAAGGCAGTGAATATCGAACGCCTCCCCACTCGCCTATTCCCAAGGGTTGTGTAAACGACATGGTTGGATTACCCACGCACGTATTGATGAGAATCCTGCAATAAGGGGACACGATCTTGATACGTCTCCAATGTATCTATAATTTTTGATTGTTCCATGCTATATTATATTCTGTTTTGGACATTATTGGGCTCTATTATACACTTTTATATTATTTTTGGGACTAACCTATTAACTGGAGGCCCAGCCCAGAATTGCTGTTTTTTGCCTATTTCAGAGTTTCACAGAAAAAGAATATCAAACGGAATGAAACCTTCGGGAACGTGATTTTCGGAACGAACGTGATCCAGAGGACTTGGACCCTACTTCAAGACATCAACCAGGAGACCACGAGGTAGGGGGGCGCGCCTACCCCCCTGGGCGCACCCTCCACCCTCGTGGGCCCCCTGTTGCTCCACCGACGTACTCCTTCCTCCTATATATACCTACGTACCCCCAAACTACCAGATACGGAGCCAAAACCCTAATTCCACTGCCGTAACTTTCTGTATCCACGAGATCCCATCTCGGGGCCTGTTCCGGAGCTCCACCGGAGGGGGCATTGATCACGGAGGGCTTCTACATCAACACCATAGCCTCTCAGATGAAGTGTGAGTAGTTTACTTCAGACCTTCGGGTCCGTAGTTATTAGCTAGATGGCTTCTTCTCTCCTTTTGGATCTCAATACAAAGTTCTCCCCCTCTATTGTGGTGATCTATTCGATGTAATCTTCTTTTGCGGTGTGTTTGTTGAGACCGATGAATTGTGGGTTTATGATCAAGTTTATCTATGAACAATATTTGAATCTTCTCTGAATTCTTTTATGTATGATTGGTTATCTTTGCAAGTCTCTTTGAATTATCAGTTTGGTTTGGCCTACTAGATTGATCTTTCTTGCAATGGGAGAAGTGCTTAGCTTTGGGTTCAATCTTGCGGTGTCCTTTCCCAGTGACAGTAGGGGAAGCAAGGCACGTATTGTATTATTGCCATCGAGGATAACAAGATGGGGTTTATATCATATTGCATGAGTTTATCCCTCTACATCATGTCATCTTGCTTAAAGCATTACTCTGTTCTCTTGAACTTAATACTCTAGATGCATGCTGGATAGCGGTCAATGTGTGATACGTCTCCAACATATCTATAATTTTTGATTGTTCCATGCTATTATATTATCTGTTTTGGATGTTTATGGGCTTTATTATGCACTTTTATATTATTTTTGGGACTAACCTATTAACCCAGAGCCCAGTGCCAGTGTCTGTTTTTTCCTTGTTTTAGAGTATCATAGAAAAGGAAAATCGAACGGAGTCCAATTGACTTGAAACTTCACGGAACTTATTTTTGGACCAGAAGAAGCCCACGGAGTATCGGAGTTGGAATAGGAGAGTCCCGGGCTGCCTACGAGGGTGGGGGCGCTCCCACCCCCCTGGGCGCGCCCCCTGCCTCGTGGACAACTCGGAGGTCCACCGACGTATTTATTCCTCCCATATATACCCATATACCCTAAAAACTTTGAGGAACACAACACTAGTAGAAAACAGGTCTTTGGTCACGTGGCAATATTCACATTAGTCCCGGTTCAGCGAACCGGGACTAATGTGAGCATTGGTCCCGGTTCGTGCGGCTAAGGCATTAGTCCCAGTTCACCTGAGCCCTTTAGTCCCGGTTTGAGACACGAACCGAGACTAAAGGGTGCGATGCCCTTTAGTCCCGGTTTGTGTCTCAAACCGGGACTAAAGATTAGACCTTTAGTCCCGGTTTGAGACACGAACCGGGACTAAAGGGTGCGATGCCCTTTAGTCCCGGTTTGTGTCTCAAACCGGGACTAAAGGTCCCATTTTCAAACTCTACCCCCCCGGTGGATCGCCTTTTATGTTTTGAAAAAATCAAAAGAAAATGATAAAAACTTCAAAAAATAAAATCCTTCGAGAGGTAGTTATATTACTACATCTACTAGTTAGGAAAATTTTAAAACTTAAATTTGGACATGTTTTGCAAAAAGTGTAGGGAAAATGTAAAACGGCTATAACTTTTGCATACGATGTCGGAAAAAACGTATAATATATCAAAAAATTCAGCACGAAAATCCGCATCCGATGGAGACCGCCTACGGCCTGTTTGCAAATTTTTAGAATCCTAAAATTCTAAAAGGGAAAAAAGTTATGCTCAAATTTCAGTTTTTTTGAATTTTTGTTAAATCTGGTCAAACTACTTATTCAAGAAGTATTAGTGTTACTAAATAATTATTCAAGAATATTAGTGTTACTAAATAATTATTTCAGTTTTTTTGAATTTTGGTCAACTGTGGTCAAACTGTGGTCAAACAATGATCAAACTACTTAATCAAGAAATATTAGTGTTACTAAATAATTATTTCAGTTTTTTGAATTTTGGTCAAATCTGGTCAAACTATGGTCAAACTGTGGTCAAACTACGGTCAAACTGTGGTCAAACTACTTATTCAAGAAATATTAGTGTTACTAAATAATTATTGATTTTTAGAACAATAGTTTCAAACTCAAACTGTGAAATGTGTGACTTCATGCTCAAGCTAAATTCCTGAGGGTTAATAGGATTGACATCTTTCTATTGTCAGGAAAACAACAAGTGCAGACTTGGAAACGAGGGAGAATAGAACCCGGAAGTTAAGCGTGCTTAGGTTGGAGTAGTGAGAGGATGAGTGACCGTTCGGGAAGTTAGATGATTTGGAATGATGAGGGGTGATTAGAGATTAAAGGTTAAATTGAGCAGTGATGAGGGGTGATTAGAGATTAGAGGTTAAAATAATTCAGAAATTTGAAATTCAAAAAAAAATTCAAAAAAAATTCAAAAAAATCATAAAATTTCCTTTAGTACCGGTTGGTGTTACCAACCGGGACTAAAGGTGGACCTCCAGGCAGCGCCCGCGTGGAGGGCCTTTAGTCCCGGTTCCAGAAAGAACCGGGACTAAAGGGGGAGGCTTTAGTACCGACCCTTTAGTCCCGGTTCCAGAACCGGGACTAAAGGCCCTTATGAACCGGGACTGAAGGCCCTTTTTCTACTAGTGCAATAGATCGGGAGTTTCGCCGCCAGAAGCCTTTGTAGCCACAAAGCCAATCTAGACCCGTTCGAACACCCTGCCGGAGGGGGAATCCCTCTCCGGTGGCTATCTTCATCTTCCGGCGCTCTCCATGACAAGGAGGGAGTAGTTCTCCCTCGAGGCTGAGGGTATGTACCAGTAGCTATGTGTTTGATCTCTCTCTCTCTCTCTCTCTCTCTCTCTCTCTCTCTCGTGTTCTTGAGGTGGCACGATCTTGATGTATCACGAGCTTTGCTATTATAGTTGGATCTTATGATGTTTCTCCCCCTCTACTCTCTTGTAACGGATCGAGTTTTCCCTTTGAAGTTATCTTATCGGGTTGAGTCTTTAAGGATTTGATAACACTTGATGTATGTATTGCGTGGGATACCCGTGGTGACCAACTTGCGGGTTCCGTGACCTTGGGAATCTATGCATAGGGGTTGGCACACGTTTTCGCCTTTACTCTCCGGTAGAAACTTTGGGGCACTCTTTGAGGTTCTATGTGTTGGGTGAATAGAGGAATCTGAGATTGTGTGATGCATATCGTATAATCATATCCACAGATACTTGAGGTGACATTGGAGTATCTAGGTGACATCAGGGTTTTGGTTGATTTGTGTCTTAAGGTGTTATTCTAGTACGAACTCTTGAATAGATCAATCCGAACGAATAACTTTGAGGTGGTTTCGTACCCTACCATAATCTCTTCGTTTGTTCTCTGCTATTAGTGACTTTGGAGTGACTCTTTGTTGCATGTTGAGGGATAGTTATGTGATCCAATTATGTTATTATTGTTGAGAGAACTTGCACTAGTGAAAGTATGAACTCTAGGCCTTGTTTCAACGCATTGCAATACCATTTGTGCTCACTTTTATTATTAGTTACCTTGCTGTTTTTATATTTTCAGATTACAAAAACCTTTATCTACCATCCATATACCACTTGTATCACTATCTCTTTGCCGAACTAGTGCACCTATACAGTTTACCATTGTATTGGATGTGTTGGGGACACAAGAGACTCTGTTATTTGGTTGCAGGGTTGTTTGAGAGAGACCATCTTCATGCTACGCCTCCTACGGATTGATAAACCTTAGGTCATCCACTTGAGGGAAATTTGCTACTGTCCTACAAACCTCTGCACTTGGAGGCCCAACAACGTCTACAAGAAGAAGGTTATGTAGTAGACATCAATGTGTGGAGTAATAGTAGTAGATGCAGGCAGGAGTCGGTCTACTTGTCTCGGAAGTGATGCCTATATACATGATCATACCTAGATATTCTCATAACTATGCTCAATTCTGTCAATTGCTCAACAGTAATTTGTTTACCCACCGTGAATACTTATGCTCTTGAGAGAAGCCACTAGTGAAACCTATGGCCCCGGGTCTATTTTCCATCATATTAATCTTCCAATACTTAGTTATTTTTATTGCCTTTTATTTTACTTTGCATCTTTATCATAAAAATACCAAAAACATTATCTTATCATATCTATCAGATCTCACTCTCATAAGTGACCGTCTAGGAATTGACAACCCCTTATCGCGTTGGTTGCGAGGATTTATTTGTTTGTGTAGGTCCGAGGGACTCGTGCGTGGCCTCCTACTGGATTGATACCTTGGTTCTCAAAAACTGAGGGAAATACTTATGCTACTTTGCTGCATCACCCTTTCCTCTTCAAGGGAAAACCAATGCAAGTGCTCAAGAGGTAGCAAGAAGGATTTCTGGCGCCGTTGCCGGGGAGGTCTACGCAAAAGTCAACACACCAAGTACCCATCATAAACCCTTATCTCCCGCATTACATTATTTGCCATTTGCCTCTCGTTTTCCTCTCCCCCACTTCACCCTTGCCGTTTTATTCTCCCTCTCTTTCTCCGTTTGCCTCTTTTTGCCCCTTGCATTTTCCGCCGTTATGTCTGAAGTCGGGTAAATTATTGTCGATATGGACAATAATAATATCATGAAAAACTCTGATGCTCCTGCTGAAGAACCCCCTATCTTACATACAAAAAAATTCCGAGTTGGTAGTGGTAATATTATTGGAAAAGGAGTTATCCAAGATTTCTTTACTTGTGCCAGTGCTTTTCCTTCTATGGGTAGCTCTATCCTTCATAGAACTAGCAGTCTTGCGGACGCTATCGCCATGCTTGTAGTTGAACTTGAAAGACAATTTATGCACATGCATCCTTGCGTACAAAGAATTTTCTAATATTGAGCATTCTTCTGTTAAGCGTGCCGCTACTATCTTTTTGGCTCATGAGTTTAGATTCATAATAAAAGAGGCCAAAGAAATCTTTGCGCATTATAGGGTGGACGCTTGTCATCTTCCCATAGAGGCTATCATTTTTTATCAAGATGAAATAATGCGTTTTCAATCTCTAGACTATGTTGCTTTCAATGAAAATCTTAGAAAAAGGGTTCCTACCAAAGTTCTAGTTGATAGAATTTCTGAACTTAATAATGATTTGGCTATTCGAAATAATGAACTAGTATATTCTCTCGAGTATAGGCTCACAAAGTTCTGTCAAAAGAATGCTTATAATGATGAATTGGTTGTGCAATACGAAGGGCCAAAGGAGGAACCTATACCTCCCAAAGTTGATCTTGGGGACTTTTGTCCCATTAAATTTAGCCCTTTTGATTACTTTTGCTTGCCTCAAAGAAAACTTTCTGCCGAACGTAGGGAATATGAAATGTGTTTTAATGATCTATCTTATTATGATGGCAATACCTAGATCTATCCTTGCTTTTTATGCCTAGCTAGGGGCGTTAAACGATAGCGCTTGTTGGGAGGCAACCCAATTTTATTTTTATTCCTTGCTTTTTGCTCCTGTTTAGTAATAAATAATTTATCTAGCCTCTGTTTTGGTTGTGTTTTTTGTTTTTAATTAGTGTTTGTGCCAAGTAGAACCGTTGACAAGACTTGGGGAAAGTCTTTTTAATCTTTCTGTAAAAAACAGAAACTTTAGCGCTCACTAGAATTGTTGCCATTTTTATTTGGAAAGTTCTATTTAGTTAATTCTTTTTGAAGATGATTAATAGATAAATTCCTCGCGTCCAGCAATTTATTTTAGAATTTTGGGGGTTCCAGATCTTGCGTTAGCTACAGATTACTACAGACTGTTCTGTTTTTGACAGATTCTGTTTTGTGTGTGTTGTTTGCTTGTTTTGATGAATCTATGGCTAGTAAAATAGTTTATAAATCATAGAGAAGTTGGAATACAGTAGGTTTAACACCAATATAAATAAAGAATGTGTTCATTACAGTACCTTGAAGTGGTTTTTTGTTTTGTTTCGCTAACGGAGCTCACGAGATTTTCTACTTTAAGTTTTGTGTTGTGAAGTTTTCAAGTTTTGGGTGAAAGATTTGATGGATTATGGAACAAGGAGTGGCAAGAGCCTAAGATTGGGGATTCCCATGGCACCCCAAGATAATATAAGGACACCTAAAATCCAAAGCTTGGGGATGCCCCGGAAGGCATCCCCTCTTTCGTCTACTTCCATCGGTAACTTTACTTGGAGCTATATTTTTATTCACCACATGATATGTGTTTTGCTTGGACCGTCTTGTATGATTTGAGTCTTTTCTTTTTAGTTTACCACAATCATCATTTCTGTACACACCTTTTGAGAGAGACACACATGATTCGGAAATTATTAGAATAATCTATGTGCTTCACTTATATCTTTTGAGTTATATAGTTTTTGCTCTAGTGCTTCACTTATATTTTTTAGAACACGTCGGTTGATTTGTTTTATAGAAACTATTATTCTCTCATGCTTCACTTAGATTATTTTGAGAGTCTTAAATAGCATGGTAATTTACTTAAATAATCCTAATATGCTAGGTATTCAAGACTAGTAAAAACTTTCTTATGAGTGTGTTGAATATTAAGAGAAGTTTGATGCTTGATGGTTGTTTTGAGACATGGAGGTAGTGATATCAAAGTTGTGCTAGTTGAGTAGTTGTGAATTTGAAAAATACTTGTGTTGAAGTTTGCAAGTCCCGTAGCATGCACGTATGGTAAACGTTATTTAACAAATTTGAAACATGAGGTGTTCTTTGATTGTCTTCCTTATGAGTGGTGGTCGGGACGAGTGATGGTCTTTTCCTACCAATCTATCCCCGTAGGAGCATGCGCGTAGTGCTTGGTTTTTGATGACTTGTAGATTTTTGCAATAAGTATGTGAGTTCTTTATGACTAATGTTGAGTCCATGGATTATACGCACTCTCACCTTTCCATCATTGCTAGCTTCTTCGGTACCGTGCATTGCCCTTTCTCACATTGAGAGTTGGTGCAAACTTCGCCGGTGCATCCAAACCCCGTGATATGATACGCTCTTTCACACATAAACCTCATTATATCTTCCTCAAAACAATCACCACACCTACCTATTATGGCATTCCCATAGCCATTCCGAGATATATTGCCATGCAACTTTCCACCGTTCTGTCTATCATGACACGTTCATCATTATCATATTGCTTTGCATGCTCATGTAGTTGACATAGTATTTGTGGCGAAGCCACCATTCATAATCCTTTCATACATTTCACTCTTGGTTCATTGGATATCCCGGTACACCGCCGGAGGCATTCACATAGATTCATACTTTGTTCTAGTATCGAGTTGTAATCATTGAGTTGTAAATAAATAGAAGTGTGATGATCATCATTTTCTAGAGCATTGTCCCAAGTGAGGGAAAAAAGAAGGAGAAAGGCCGTAAAAAAGGAGAAGGCCCAAAAAAACGAGAGAAAAAGAGAGAAGCACTACAAAAAAAAACACTTCCGTGATGATACGTGTTTGTCACAGTAGGTCGCTTTTTTTGTCATGCATGTACATCCATGACAAATTTATGACAGAATCAAGATAGTCATACCTGTGCTGTCGTAGAAGTGTTCCATGACATTACCAAAATTATCATCATGAAAGTGTCCACTTCCATGACGATAAATCGCGCATCACAGAAGTGCTTTCGTCAAGGGTGACCGACACGTGGCATCCACCGTAACGGAACACCGTTAAGCTACCGGGTCGGGTTTTGGATCCGATAACCCGCTAACAGCCCCGACCAATGGGGATTTTCCACGTGTAAAATCATCATTGGCTGGAGGAAACACGTGCCGACTCATCGTTGGGACAGATGTCAACCACTCATTGGACGGAAGGCGCCTATGATACGTCGACATGTGGAACGGCCCAACAGAGGCCCATTCCTGTGAAAAGGCCGGCCCATTTGACTTGGTCAAAAGGTGGCGGGCCGGCCCATGGAAAGCATGTTAATGGCCTGTTCGCATATAGCCCACTAACCCAAGGCCCGTTACGCCCTATCCGAATTAGGCCCAGTAGCGTCATCTGGGCCATCCAATATGATTCCAGCCCGTTTTCACTTCTGGCCCATGTATGGCCCATGACGTATTTCGGCCCATATGAGGCCCTATGTAACTCTTGGCCTATTAACGGCCCGTGGTGAAACTGGCCTGTAATGAACAGTGTATCACTTTACACCCATTAACGGCCCGTGGTGAAACTGGCCCGTAATGAACAGTGTATCACTTTATACCCATTAACGGCCCGTTATTCCGTTGGGCCGTTTCTAGCCCATGTTATCTTTCGGCCTTCTCGGAGCCCATTTATTCTTGGACTCATTTCCAGCATTCGTTTACTTACGGCCCGTTACTGTCTTTTTTTGCTTGTGGGCCAAATTCAGCCCGTGGTTACAGTCGGCCCGTTTGTGGTCCGTTAATACGTTGGACCGTTTTCATAGCATAATCAAATATGGCCTATTAACGATGGCCCGTTACGGTCAGCCCATGAACGGATGATTCCATCTCTAGCCCGTTTACGGCCATAATGCGGCCTGTTATTGGCCCATGTTTGGCCAATCGATCATACGGCCCGTATAAGGCCCATTGATGATACGGCCCGTAGAAGGCCCATTGTTTCTACGGCCTGTAGAAGGCCTACTGTTTCTACGGCCCGTAGAAGGCCCACTGTTTCTACGGCCCGTAGGAGGCCCAGTGTCACTATAATAAATATTAGCCCATGGTTATTGTGGCCTAGTTTTAAAAAATAGGTTATTGCAGCCACTAGTTAACCGCGGAAAAAGAACTGCAATGACTACAAGCAAACAAATAAACAAGACAACAAGGAAATAAATAAGCAAGCAACTAACGCTAGGCTATCACAGCTATTACACATATTACATCCACTGGGCATCAAAGTTCGCCACCAGTGCAAATATAGGGAACAAAGCAGCATATCATATACACTGGCCGTCAAAATTGGCCACCAGTGCAAATAAATGCGGCAGCAAAACAAGAGCATAACTGAAACAACTTCAGAAGAGCTCAAGAAATGTCATCCTGGGTATCCACCATGCTGGCAATAAGCTTAGCAACCTGATTAGCTTTGTCCTGTTTGGCGCTAAAATCCTCCAACGCTTGCTGTTGCACTAGAAAGTATGCATCTGAATGCTCCAGGGACTTCCGCAGTCCTTCCGCTTCTTGTCGTAGCACAGCTGATCGATGTCTTTCAGCTTGTAGTTGAGACTCAAGAAACCGAACTGATTCAGACAGTGAGTTTGAATAGCTTGTGCAAGCGGTAGTGGCCAGTAACTCTAACACTAAACCAAGACATGATGTGTCACTATCCTGAACCTTATCTGCATTACTTCCTTTACCGTTGCTTAATAAGGCACTCTTCCCCAATATTCTGTCAGCATTCTAAAAGAAGAAACAAGCAGACACATAACAAGTTTAGCATGTACTAGTATATGAAACTCATTTCGGTGAACCAGTTCATTATTAAGGTGGACAGGATTAAACTACCAAGTCTTCTATTGCCAAGTACTAGTACATAAGAAAAGCATCAAACAAACATATATCTATGTCCTATGGTAGCAATGGAATCTTAAATTAGAACAGTTGTTCTTCAGGTTTAGGCACTTGTTCTACATGAACAGAGTACAGTAAGAAGCAAGAATATAATACTTAAAAATATAAAATGAGCTCATAGACCTTACCACATTCTTGGTTCGGGACCAGTACAGAACAAGGCGTTCCCAGTCATCGTCCAGTAAATGTGTTTCAGGAGAACGTAAGGGAATTTGATGAGTTTCTTTGCCGGTGAAGTATGTTTTCTTCAGGTAATTCCAATACTGCCACCAAGCATTCTTGAAGATAGCAGAGGTATTAGCACAGGTTACCTCATCCCGAGTTTCCAAATCGGTCCTTCTCTATAGAGAAAAATGGGAAAATTTGCTATATTATAACCATCATGGAGGTAGGATGTATGGGACGAAGCAAAGTAATTGCCATGAATAACATTACTTAGACATAACTCCTGGACAAACACCTGCAACCGGCATTTTCCTTCATCTTCAGTATAATATTTCCAAGATGGGAAGATACGCACATACGATTTAACAACATCAAATGCGATAGATGCTAAACTACGACTAGCTGGTTGTGCTTCCTCCACAGGAATAGGCGTACTAACTGGTGGAGTTGGGGTTCGCCGTGATAGTACTGGCCCTATGGGCACTGGAGCTGCCTTACTAACTGCTCTTGTTTGGGAGCTCTGTGGTGGAGATGGTGCTGTGTCAACAGGAACTGGGTTACTATTGTTGGGGAACGTTGCAGAAAACAAAAATTTTTGCTACTCATTTCACCAAGATCCATCTAGGATTTCATCTAGCAACGAGTGATTAGATGCATCTACATACCTTTGTAGATCGCGAGCGGAAGCGTTCGAAGAACGGGGTTGATGTAGTCGAACACGACGTGATTCAAATCACCGGAGATCCTAGCACCGAACGGACGGTACCTCCGCGTTCAACACACGTACGGAACGGATGACGTCTCCTCCTTTCTTGATCCAGCAAGGGGGAAGGAGAGGTTGATGAAGATCCAGCAGCACGACGGCGTGGTGGTGGATGCAGGGCGTCATAGTAGCAGGGCTTCGCCTATACTACAAGAGAGAGACGTAACGGGGAGAGAGGGAGGCGCCAGGGGCTGGTGTTTGAAGTCCCTCCTCTCCCCCACTATATATAGGAGGGCCAAGGGGGGTGGTGCGCCAGCCTAGCAGATCCAATCTCCTAGGTGCGGCAGCCAAGGGGAGGTTTCCCTCCCCCCCAAGGCACCTAGAAGTGCCTTCCACCATTGGGACTCTTCCCTTTTGTGGAACCCTAGGCGCATGGGCTTTTGGGGCTGGTGCCCTTGGCCCATTCAGGCCAAGGCGCACCCCCTACAGCCCATGTGGCCCCCCGGGATAGGTGGCCCCACCCGGTGGGCCCCCGGGACCCTTCCGGTGGTCCCGGTACAATACCGATGACCCCGAAACTTGTCCTGATGGCCGAAACTGCACTTCCTATATATAATTCTTTACCTCCGGACCATCCCGGAACTCCTCGTGACGTCCGGGATCTCATCCGGGACTCCGAACAACATTCGGGTTACTGCACATACATATCTTCACAACCCTAGCGTCACCGAACCTTAAGTGTGTAGACCCTACGGGTTCGGGAGACATGCAGACATGACCGGGACGACTCTCCGGTTAATAACCAACAGCGGGATCTGGATACCCATGTTGGCTCCCACATGCTCCACGATGATCTCATCGGATGAACCACGATGTCAGGATTAAACAACCCCGTATACAATTCCCTTTGTCAATCGGTATGTTACTTGCCCGAGACTCGATCGTCGGTATCCCAATACCTTGTTCAGTCTCATTACCGGCAAGTCACTTTACTCGTACCGTAATGCATGATCCCGTGATCAACCACTTGGTCACCTTGAGCTCATAATGATGATGCATTACCGAGTGGGCCCAGTGATACCTCTCCGTTATATGGAGTGACAAATCCCAGTCTCGATCCGTGTCAACCCAACAGACACTTTCGGAAATACCTGTAGTGCACCTTTATAGTCACCCAGTTACGTTGTGACGTTTGGTACACCCAAAGCACTCCTACGGTATCCGGGAGTTACATGATCTCATGGTCAAAGGAAAAGATACTTGACATTGGAAAAGCTCTAGCAAACGAACTACACGATCTTTGTGCTATGCTTAGGATTGGGTCTTGTCCATCACATCATTCTCCTAATGATGTGATCCCGTTATCAATGACATCCAATGTCCATAGCCAGGAAACCATGACTATCTGTTGATCAACGAGCTAGTCAACTAGAGGCTTACTAGGGACATATTATGGTCTATGTATTCACACGTGTATTACGATTTCCGGATAATACAGTTATAGCATGAATAAAGACAATTATCATGAACAAAGAAATATAATAATAATACTTTTATTATTGCCTCTAGGGCATATTTCCAACAGTCTCCCACTTGCACTAGAGTCAATAATCTAGTTACATTGTGATGAATCGAACACCCATGGAATTCTGGTGTTGATCATGTTTTGCCCTAGGGAGAGGTTTAGTCAACGGATCTGCTATATTCAGGTCCGTATGTACTTTACAAATCTCTATGTCTCCATCTTGAACATTTTCACGAATGGAGTTGAAGCGACGCTTGATGTGCGTTGTCTTCTTGTGAAACCTGGGCTCCTTGGCAAGTGCAATAGCCCCAGTGTTGTCACAAAAGAGTTTGATTGGCCCCGACGCATTGGGTATGACTCCTAGGTCGGTGATGAACTCCTTCACCCATATTGCTTCATGTGCTTCCTCCGAGGCTGCCATGTACTCCGCTTCACATGTAGATCCCGCCACGACGCTCTGCTTGCAGCTGCACCAGCTCACTGCTCCACCATTCAACATATACACGTATCCGGTTTGTGACTTAGACTCATCCAGATCTGTGTCGAAGCTAGCGTCGACGTAACCCTTTACGACGAGCTCTTCGTCACCTCCATAAACGAGAAACATTTCCTTAGTCCTTTTCAGGTACTTCAGGATATTCTTGACCGCTGTCCAGTGTTCCTTGCCGGGATTACTTTGGTACCTTCCTACCAAACTTACGGCAAGGTTTAGATCAGGTCTGGTACACAGCATGGCATACATAATAGAACCTATGGCTGAGGCAAAGGGGATGACACTCATCTCTTCTACATCTTCTGCCGTGGTCGGGCATTGAGCCGAGCTCAATTTCATACCTTGCAAAACAGGCAATAACCCTTTCTTGGACTGATCCATTTTGAACTTCTTCAAAATCTTATCAAGGTACGTGCTTTGTGAAAGACCTATGAGGCGTCCCGATCTATCCCTATAGATCTTGATGCCTAATATATAAGCAGCTTCTCCAAGGTCCTTCATTGAAAAACTCTTATTCAAGTAGGCCTTGATGCTGTCCAAGAGTTCTATATCATTTCCCATCAAAAGTATGTCATCTACATATAGTATGAGGAATGCTACAGAGCTCCCACTCACTTTCTTGTAAACGCAGGCTTCTCCATAAGTCTGCATAAACCCAAACGCTTTGATCATCTCATCAAAGCGAATGTTCCAACTCCGAGACGCTTGCACCAGCCCATAAATCGAGCGTTGGAGCTTGCACACCTTGTCAGCATTCTTAGGATCGACAAAACCTTCCGGCTGCATCATATACAATTCTTCCTTAAGGAAACCATTAAGGAATGCCGTTTTGACGTCCATTTGCCATATTTCATAATCGTAGAATGCGGCAATTGCTAACATGATTCGGACGGACTTTAGCTTCGCTACCGGTGAGAAAGTCTCATCGTAGTCAACCCCTTGAACTTGTCGATAACCCTTAGCGACAATCCGAGCTTTATAGATGGTCACATTACCATCCGCGTCTGTCTTCTTCTTAAAGATCCATTTATTTTCTATGGCTCGCTGTTCAACGGGCAAGTCAGTCAAAGTCTATACTTCGTTTTCATACATGGATCCTGTCTCGGATTTCATGGCTTCTAGCCATTTGTCGGAATCCGGTCCCGCCATCGCTTCTTCATAGTTCGAAGGTTCACCGTTGTCTAACACCATAATTTCCAAGACAGGGTTGCCGTACCACTCTGGTGCGGAACGTGTTCTTGTGGACCTTCGAATTTCAGTAGGAGCTTGATCAGAAGTATCTTGATCATCATGAATAACTTCCTCTCTAGTCGGTGCAGGCACCTCAGGAACATTTTCTTGAGTTGCGCCATTTACCGGTTCAAGAGGCAATACTTCATCAAGTTCTACTTTCCTCCCACTTACTTCTTTCGAGAGAAACTCTTTCTCTAGAAAGGATCCATTCCTGGCAATAAAGATCTTGCCTTCGGATCTGAGGTAGAAGGTATACCCAGCAGTTTCTTTAGGGTATCCTATGAAGACGCATTTTTCCGACTTGGGTTCGAGCTTTTCAGGTTGAAGTTTCTTGACATAAGCATCGCATCCCCAAACTTTTAGAAACGACAGCTTAGGTTTCTTCCCAAACCATAATTCATACGGTGTCGTCTCAACGGATTTCGACGGAGCCCTATTTAAAGTGAATGCGGCAGCCTCTAAAGCATAGCCCCAAAAAGATAGCGGTAAATTGGTAAGAGACATCATAGATCGTACCATATCTAATAGAGTGCGATTACGACGTTCGGACACACCATTACGCTGAGGTGTTCCAGGCGGCGTGAGTTGTGAAACTATTCCACATTTTCTTAAGTGTGTGCCAAATTCGTGACTCAAGTATTCTCCTCCATGATCTGATCGTAGAAACTTGATTTTCCTGTCACGTTGATTCTCAACCTCACTCTGAAATTCCTTGAACTTTTCAAAGGTTTCAGACTTGTGTTTCATTAAGTAGACATACCCATATCTACTCAAGTCATCAGTGAGGGTGAGAACATAACGATAGCCACCGCGAGCCTCAACACTCATTGGACCGCACACATCAGTATGTATGATTTCCAATAAGTTGGTTGCTCGCTCCATTGTTCCTGAGAACAGAGTCTTGGTCATTTTTCCCATGAGGCATGGTTTGCACGTGTCAAATGATTCATAATCAAGAGACTCTAAAAGTCCATCTGCATGGAGCTTCTTCATGCGTTTGACACCTATGTGACCAAGGCGGCAGTGCCACAAGTATGTGGGACTATCATTATCAACCTTACATCTTTTGGTACTCACACTATGAATATGTGTAGTAATACGCTCGAGATTCATTAAGAATAAACCATTGACTATCGGAGCATGACCATAAAACATATCTCTCATATAAATAGAACAACCATTATTCTCGGATTTAAATGAGTAGCCATCTCGTATTAAACGAGATCCTGATACAATGTTCATGCTCAAACATGGCACTAAATAACAATTATTGAGGTTTATAACTAATCCCGTAGGTAAATGTAGAGGTAGCATGCCGACGGCGATCACATCGACCTTGGAACCATTCCCGATGCGCATCGTCACCTCGTCCTTCGCCAGTCTCCGTTTATTCCACAGCTCCTGCTGTGAGTTACAAATATGAGCAACGGCACCGGTATCAAATACCCAGGAGTTACTACGAGCACTGGTAAGGTACACATCAATTACATGTATATCAAATATACCTTTGGTGTTACCGGCCTTCTTGTCCGCTAAGTATTTGGGGCAGTTCCGCTTCCAGTGACCCTTCCCTTTGCAATAAAAGCATTCTGTCTCAGGCTTGGGTCCATTCTTTGACTTCTTCCCGACAGCTTGCTTGCCGGGCGCAACAACTTCCTTGCCGTCCTTCTTGAAGTTCTTTTTACCCTTGCCCTTCTTGAACTTAGTGGTTTTATTCATCATCAACACTTGATGTTCCTTCTTGACTTCTACCTCTGCTGATTTCAGCATAGCAAATACTTCAGGAATGGTCTTTACCATCCCCTGCATATTGAAGTTCATCACAAAGCTCTTGTAGCTTGGTGGAAGCGACTGGAGGATTCTGTCAATGACCGCGTCATCCGGGAGATTAACTCCCAGCTGAGTCAAGCGGTTATGTAACCCAGACATAGTGAGTATGTGCTCACTGACAGAACTATTTTCCTCCATCTTACAGCTGAAGAATTTGTCGGAGACTTCATATCTCTCGATCCGGGCATGAGCTTGAAAAACCATTTTTAGCTCTTCGAACATCTCATATGCTCCATGTCTCTCAAAACGCTTTTGGAGCCCCGGCTCTAAGCTGTAAAGCATGCCGCACTGAACGAGGGAGTAGTCATCAGTATGTGTCTGCCAAGCGTTCATAGCGTCTTGGTTCTGTGGGACGGGTGGATCACCTAGCGGTGCTTGTAGGACATAATCTTTCTTGGCAGCTATGAGGATGATCCTCAGGTTCCGGACCCAGTCCGTATAGTTGCTGCCATCGTCTTTCAGCTTGGTTTTCTCTAGGAACGTGTTGAAATTGAATACAACGTTGGCCATTTGATCTACAAGACATATTGTAAAGATTTTAGACTAAGTTCATGATAATTAAGTTCATCTAATCAAATTATTAATGAACTCCCACTCAGATTAGACATCCCTCTAGTCATCTAAGTGTTACACGATCCGAGTCGACTAGGCCGTGTCCGATTAACACGTGAGACGGACTAGTCATCGCCGGTGAACATCTTCATGTTGATCGTATCTTCCATACGACTCGTGTTCGACCTTTCGGTCTCTGTGTTCCGAGGCCATGTCTGTACATGCTAGGCTCGTCAAGTTAACCCTAAGTGTTTTTGCATGTGTAAAACTGTCTTACACCCGTTGTATGTGAACGTAAGGATCTATCACACCCGATTAACACGTGGTGCTTCGAAACGACAAACTGTAGCAACGGTGCACAGTTAGGGGAGAACACTTCTTGAAATTGTTGTAAGGGATCATCTTATTTACTACCGTCGTTCTCCGTTATATGGAGTGACAAATCCCAGTCTCGATCCGTGTCAACCCAACAGACACTTTCGGAAATACCTGTAGTGCACCTTTATAGTCACCCAGTTACGTTGTGACATTTGGTACACCCAAAGCACTCCTACGGTATCCGGGAGTTACACGATCTCATGGTCAAAGGAAAAGATACTTGACATTGGAAAAGCTCTAGCAAACGAACTACACGATCTTTGTGCTATGCTTAGGATTGGGTCTTGTCCATCACATCATTCTCCTAATGATGTGATCCCGTTATCAATGACATCCAATGTCCATAGCCAGGAAACCATGACTATCTGTTGATCAACGAGCTAGTCAACTAGAGGCTTACTAGGGACATATTATGGTCTATGTATTCACACGTGTATTATGATTTCCGGATAATACAGTTATAGCATGAATAAATACAATTATCATGAACAAAGAAATATAATAATAATACTTTTATTATTGCCTCTAGGGCATATTTCCAACAACTATCGGCTGGGGCTGGGGTTAGATTGGGTGAAGCTGGTTCTCTGTCCATTGTAGTAGGGGTACAATCTGCGGGAGTTTGGGTTATGTGTGGTAGGGCTGGTTCTTGTGCATGTACAACCGGGGTGCTATCTCCACCAAGAGGTAGCACTGTTTTATTTGAAGACCGTGTTTTTAGTCCGCTAGATACTTGCATCACCCGCTGAGGGAGTCCTAGATTAGGGGGTCTCCGGACAGCCGGACTATCTCCATTGGCCGGACTGTTAGACTATGAAGATACAAGATTGAAGACTTCGTCTCATGTCCGGATGGGACTCTACTTGGCGTGGAAGGCAAGCTAGGCAATACGGATATGGATATCTCCTCCTTTGTAAACGACCTTGTGTAACCCTAACCCTCTCCGGTGTCTATATAAACCGAAGGGTTTTAGTTCGTAGGACAACAACCACAACATACAATCATACCATAGGCTAGCTTCTAGGGTTTAGCCTCTCTGATCTCGTGGTAGATCTACTCTTGTACTACCCATATCATCAATATCAATCAAGCAGGATGTAAGGTTTTACCTCCATCAAGAGGGCCCGAACCTGGGTAAAACATCGTGTCCCCTGCCTCCTGTTACCACCCGGCCTAGACGCACAGTTCGGGACCCCCTACCCGAGATCCGCCGGTTTTGACATTGACATTGGTGCTTTCATTGAGAGTTCCTCTGTGTCGTCGCCGTTAGGCTTGATGGCTCCTAATATCATCGATAGCGATGCGGTCCAGGGTGAGACTTTTCTTCCCGGACAGATCTTCGTATTCGGCAGCTTTGCACTGCGGGCTAATTCGCTTGGCCATCTGGAGCAGATTGGAAGCTACGCCCCTGGCCATCAGGTCAGATTTGGAAGTTTGAACTACACGGCCGACATCCACGGAGACTTGATCTTCGAAGGATTCGAGCCACAGCCGGGCGCGCCGCACTGTCGCGATGGGTATGACCTAGCTCTGCCGCCGAACAGTACCCCAGAGGCTGTGCCCGCATCAGCACCGACCCTTAGCTTGGAGCCAACTGGGCCAGTCGAGGATGGGTGGTTAGACACCGCCTCAGGGGCTGCAGTCTCAATGGCGATCGAAACACCAGTCTAACCCTCTGCGCAGCCCGGGACTCCAAGGTGTGGGACTCTTTCCCGGACTCCGAACCATCCGCGCCCCTGCCAATCAAATCCGATTGGCGCCGATCATGGAATTCACCGCCGCGGATATCTTCTAGCACTCGCCCTTCGGCGACATTCTGAATTCACTAAGGTCTCTCTCTTTGTCAGGAGAGCCCTGGCCGGATTATGGCCAACAGGATTGGGATGCGGACGATGAAGAAATTCGACGCCCACCCACCACCCACTTTGTAGCCACTGTCGATGAGTTAACCGACATGCTCGACTTCGACTCTGAAGACATCGACGGTATGGACGATGATGTAGGAGACGAACATGAACCAGCACCTATAGGGCACTGGAAAGCCACCTCATCATATGACATATACATGGTGGATACACCCAAAGAAGGCAATGGCGACAGGATAGCAGAGGATGACCCCTCCAAGAAGCAACCCAAACGCCGACGTCAGCGGCGCCACTCTAAGTCCCTCCAAAGCAAAAGTGGCGATACCAGCACAGGAGATAATAACACTCCGGATAGTGCCGAAGACAACAACAAACCCCTCCAGCAAGATTTAGAGCAGGAGGATGGAGGAGCCAGCTCTCCTAAGAGAGCGGCAGACGAAGAGGAGGAGGATGACAATCACATGCCCCCCTCCAAAGACGAGGCAAGCCTCAGCGACGATGAATTCGCCGTACCATAGGATCCCGTCGAACAAGAGCGCTTCAAGTGCCGGCTTATGGCCACGGCAAATAGCCTAAAGAAAAAGCAGCAGCAGCTTCAAGATGATCAAGATCTGCTAGCTGACAAATGGACTGAAGTCCTCGCGGCCAAGGAATATAAACTCGAGCGCCCCTCCAAGAGTTACCCAAGGCGCAGGTTACTACCTCGACTGGAGGAAGAAGCGTATGATACGGCTGATCGGCCACCTCGTGGCCGCGATAGAGAGGCATTCCAGCCAAAAGCTCAGCCTCCACCCCAACGCCATTCAAATAAAAAGGCATGGGGAGATATGCCAGACCTGCGAGACATATTGGAGGACAAGGCAAAGCATTCAAGATCGATCTATAGATCACGAGGGCGCACCACTCTGCGAGACGACAAACGTCACGCCGGATACAGTAAAAGCAAACCCGGCCAGGCTGAACATAGCGGGCAAGACCCATTCGAGCTGCGTCGCGATATAGCCCAATACAGAGGCGCCGCACACCCCTTATGCTTCACAGACGAAGTAATGGAACATCAATTCCCAGAAGGTTTCAAACCTGTAAATATTGAATCATACGACGGCACAAAGATCCCGCGGTATGGATTGAGGATTTCCTCCTCCACATCCACATGGCCCGCGGCGATGACTTACACGCCATCAAATACCTCCCACTAAAGCTCAAAGGACCAATGCGGCATTGGCTTAACAGCTTGCCAGCGGACTCCATTAGCCGTTGGGAAGATCTGGAAGCCGCATTCCTCGACAACTTTCAGGGCACTTATGTGCGACCACCAGACGCCGATGACTTGAGCCACATAATTCAGCAGCCAGAAGAGTCGGCTAGGCAATTCTGGACTCGGTTCCTTACAAAGAAAAATCAAATCGTCGACTGTCCGGATGCGGAGGCCTTAGCGGCTTTCAAGCACAACATCCGAGACGAGTGGCTAGCTATATGTAATTCATACCGGATCAATGGTCACACCCCTATTACAAATACAAGGGGCTCAACGCGCGCAGACAAGTGGCAATTTTTACTCATCTTGAATTATACATGGTTTCTTTAAAAACTATCTTTTTGCACGACAAATTTTTCACCTAAGTTCCTCTCTTTTACAGATGATCATCGTGCTACACCCGTCCTGGATACGGCACAACGGAGACACAGGCGCAGACGTGCAGCAGGGACCCGCTCCAAGGATTCTTTTTAGATTAAGACCCTGCGTAAACCTTTTTTACTGTCTCTTGTTGATACACATCCACCGAATTCTCAGCACAGTTGAGAAGGATGCTGACATCTTGGCATGTGGCCACGTCAGAATAATGCACGTATCTGGACACAAGGGGCTTCTTACAAAGGGCACTATTTAGGCCTGGTTTATACCATAAAGACCGAATACCTTAGGGAGTGTTCGGCGTCGCGAGTTTGGCCTTATATGCATCAGCTCCGAATCATTGTCTTTGGTCAAATGTTGGGTTTGCCCGGATCCTGTGTTTTGGTGCCTTACGTTCCGCTTTATCGGCTAAGGTAGCACCTAGAGAACTACTGCGATTGTGTCCTGGTTCATCCGGACGAGCACCTCAGTAGAGAAAGCCGAAAACTGACTGTCATGATATAGCGTGAGACTGGTCAACCACTCGATGACCTATCGGAATGTTAGAATTCCTCCGCCTTAACGAAGGGCCGTTTTCCGGCCAGGCATGTACGCACCCCGCGATCGGGAGAGTGCGGAGCCACCAGGGGCTATCTAGTAGCCCCACTGTCAAACTCCTATGGCTAAGTGAAAGTGTTAAAGCATTATAGTTCAGTTGCCTTGTTCGCTACGCTATCACCTCCTTAATAGGACCAAGACATTGGGTTAAGTGTGAACACGCGTTTTTCGCGAGCACCTCCGCATTATATGCGTGGGGGTTGAAGCCGACGGCTGCAATCTTTCAGGTTATACACATGTATACATAAACGACCGCACAGGAGGCATCATACTACTTTCAGGCAAAAATATAAACATAGCCTTATAAAATTTCATAAAAGCATTGTGTTTACAATGAGAATACATATCACTCAAACATAATATTCTTCGAGCACTGGGCCTCTATCAAATGAGCATCCTCGAGAACCTCCTCGAAATAGTGCTCGTCAGCCACTCGGCCTATGGCCGAACCCTGCGCCACAATAGTGGTAGCGTCCATCTCCGCCCAGTATGCTTTAACACGGGCAAGGGCCATCCGTGAGCCTTCTATGCACGCTGACCTCTTCATCGCATTAATGCGCGACACCGCACCAAGGAACTGCTGCACTAAACTGAAATAGCTGTTCGGCTTTGGCTTTTCCAGCCATAGCTGATCCACAACAGACCTCATGGCGAGTCCGGACAACCTATTCAGTTCGGCCCATTCGGCTAGCTGGTCAGTCAATGAAAGCGGACGCTCTGGAACGTTGAATTGCGACCAGAACAGCTTGTCCACTTCACGATCTGTCTGACCTTGGAAGTACTTGGCCGCATCGGCAGCGCTCGCCGCCAAATCCATATACGCATCTGCCGAACTCCACAGCCGATCCAGAGGGGCATACCGTGGATCTCCGAACTTCCTCCGTAACATGAAGGGTTTCCCGGCCGCAATATCCCCGGCTTCCCGCAGCTCTTCCTTCTTCGCTCTCATAGCAGAACGGGTGTCTTTGTCCGCCATCATGGCCTTCTCAAGGTCCGTTGCCTTCGCTCGGTTTTCTTTTTGAAGGACCCGACAATGGTCAGCAGTGTCTTTTAATTCTACGGCCATCTTGGCCATATTCTCTTGGCTCTCGCAATGCGCGGCCTTCTCGGCTTTCAACTCTTCGGCCGCCTTCAAAGCAGCCACATTACTAATCCTCGCTTGTTCCTTGGCATGGGCAAGTTCTGCCCGCAAGGTTTCCATGGTGGCAGCTCCATCTGCAGTCACAACATATTAAAGATACTGGCATCATGATGCTCTTACTATGTGACGTTCACCAGATAATAACACTTACCCCGTGCCTCGTCAAGCCTCTTGTTAACAAGCTCGATGTCGGCGTCTGCCGCATGCAGTTGCCGTTTTAATTTGGCAAACTCACTAGTCCGGCTAGCCACCGGAGCTTCCACCACCTGCACATAGGGGCAGTCTGGTTATTGCCTGGGAATATGCTCCTCTGTTCGCCGCCGTTCTCGACGACAACCAGAGTCTCAGGGGCTACTATCTACACAGGGCACACCTAACATGTGCAGTACTATCACATATTATCTCACGAACCTCAAAGCCTGTCAGTAGACTCATAAAGGCTTCATGTAATCCGCTTTCGGCGGACGAAATTCTCTCCATCACCGTACCCATCAGCGTACGGTGTTCTTCTGAGATGGCCGCTCACCCCACCAGCTCCCTCCGAACGTCCGACCGCATACCAGACGGTGCCGGACTCTTTTGTCTGCTCTCTTTGGGAGCCGGACGCTGGGGACTTCAGGGGTCTATGGGTTTGTCTTCTAGCCTCACCGGATCTGGAGAGGCCCTCCGTGACGACACTTCGGGGTCGCCCGCTTCTTGAGCGGAGGAGTCCGGGGGAGGCGTTTCGTTCTCCATCATCTCTGGAAGAAGATCCCCCGAAGACGAGCTCAACTTAGAGGGGCTAAGGCCTGAACTGCAAGATATATGCAGTGGTTATTTTCTCAGAAAAAAGATAGCACACCTTTACTATTAAAGTATTTTGGATCACTTACGACTCGTTGGAGGGATGATCCGCCCGCGGACTTTGTGCGGCAAAAGCACCCCCTGAGGCAGGACCCTTTGTGGGAGACTTCTTCTCCCGTTTGGAGGCTTCGGCTTCCGGATCCTCGGAAGCAGACCTTTTCCTCCCCCGGTTATCCTCCTTCATGGAGACGCTCATTCCCTCGGTTGGAACGGGTAGTGATGGGGGCCCGCGTCCGCTCGTATTATCCCCCCGTATCTTCCTTCGAGGGCCCCGGGCAAGGTGCGACCTCGAGCATCTTTTCCAATACCGGATTTTCCAAACCCTCAGGGAGGGGGGCCAAACACTGAATCATCTTTGCCTTTGTTAGCCAGTCCTGGTCAAAAAGCAAACTCTCAGAAATAACTTCATAACGAATAAAAGACATTGTGTTCGGCCAGAGGATTTCTTACTTGTTCGGTGGCGCGGTTACTGCTCAAGCCCATGTCCTCGATAATATCCGGACACTCTACTTGAGGTCTGAAGAATGACTTGTACATATCCTCATGCGTCAGGTCGAGGAAACTTTGAATGGCACGCGGTCCCTCTGGGTTGAACTCCCACAAGCGAAGGGGCCGGCGTTTGCAAGGCTGGACTTGACGAACCGGCATAACTTGTATTACCACAACCAAATTAAAATCTCCCTCGAAGAGATCTCGGATGCGGCTTTGCAGCATAGGCACGTCCTTGGCTGGACCCCAGCTCAGACCTCTGCTAATCCATGACATCAGTTGTGGTGGGGGGCCTGAGCGGAAAGCAGGGGCAGCCGCCCACTTGGCACTTCTGGGAGCCGTGACGTAAAACCACTCCCGTTGCCATAATTCGGACACCTCTGGAAAGGAACCTTTCAGCCATGGAGCTCCTTCCATCTTGCCTATTGATGCACCTCCGCACGCTGCATGTTGCCCCTCGATCATCTTCGGCTTTACTTCAAAGGTCTTGAGCCACAAGCCGAAGTGAGGGGTAACGCGGAGGAAGGCCTCACACACGACAATAAATGTCGAGATGTGGAGAAAGGAGTCCGGAGCTAGATCGTGGAAATCTAGCCCGTAATAGAACATCAAACCCCTGACGAAGGGATCCAAAGTGAGGCCTAGACCTCGGAGGAAGTGGGAGACGAACACGACGTTCTCGTTGGGTTCGGGAGTAGGGACGATCTGCCCTCGAGCAGGCAGCCGATGCGAAACCTCGGCGGTCAGGTATCTGGCCTCCCTCAATTTCTTAATGTCCTCTTCCGTAACGGAGGAGGGCATCCATTGGCCTTGAAGGCTGGATCCGGACATGATTGAAGATCCGGAGCACCTAACCTGGGCTTTGGGTGTTAGAACTCGAGGCGGGGGAAGGGTTCGATTGAGCACGAGAGGGAAAAAGCGAAAACCTTGTCCCTTTATAAGGAGGGTGAATATCAAGCGTCCTCTCCGTAGCCGTTTAGGACTTGCCTATAATCTAGGAGTCCTAGACACGGTTGGGTTACCCACGACCGCATTAATGAGAATCCCGTAATTTGGGGAACACGATCTCCGCTTCGACAAGACGTGTCAAGAAACCGCCTCGCGTTATGTGTGAGCTGGTTGAAGAAAAACGGTTCGAATAATCACCGGGCCATGACACAACGTCATGCTGCCAAAACGAGTCAGCAAATTGGATTTGCGAAAATATTATTCTCTCTACGGCGATATGTGGAACTTATTTTGCAGGGTCGGACACTATCCTCATATTCAAATTCTTCTATGATGTATTCGGAGAAGGAACCCGTCCTGGATTAGGGGGTCTCCAGACAGCCGGACTATCTCCATTGGCCGGACTGTTAGACTATGAAGATACAAGATTGAAGACTTCATCTCGTGTCCGGATGGGACTCTACTTGGCGTGGAAGGCAAGCTAGGCAATACGGATATGGATATCTCCTCCTTTGTAACCGACCTTGTGTAACCCTAACCCTCTCCGATGTCTATATAAATCGAAGGGTTTTAGTCCGTAGGACAACAACCACAACATACAATCATACCATAGGCTAGCTTCTAGGGTTTAGCCTCTCTGATCTCGTGGTAGATCTACTCTTGTACTACCCATATCATCAATATCAATCAAGCAGGACGTAGGGTTTTACCTCCATCAAGAGGGCCCGAACCTGGGTAAAACATCGTGTCCCCCGCCTCCTGTTACCATCCGGCCTAGACACACAGTTCGGGACCCCCTACCCGAGCTCCGCCGGTTTTGACACCGACACCCGCTCCAATTCAAATGGCTGATAAACAGGAAACATAGTTGAATGTACAGACTGTTGGGGAACATAGCAGAATTTTAAAATTTTCTACGCATCACCAAGATCAATCTATGGAGTCATCCAGCAACGAGGGAGAGAGGAGTGCATCTACATACCCTTGTAGATCACGAGCGGAAGCGTTCAAGAGAACGGGTTGATGGAGTCGTACTCGTCATGATCCAAATCACCGAAGATCCTAGCGCCGAACGGACGGCACCTCCGCGTTCAACACACGTATGGAGCGAGGAAGTCTCCCGCGCCTTGATCTAGCAAGGAGGAGGGAGAGGTTCAGGAAGAGGGCTCCAACAGCAGCACGACGGCGTGGTGGTGGTGAAGCTGCAGTACTCCGGCAGGGCTTCGCCAAGCTCTTACGGAGGAGGAGAGGTGTTGGGGAGGGGAGGGGCTGCGCCTTGGATGTTGTATGCAGCCCTCCCCTCACCCCTCTATTTATAGGGGAAGGGGGAAGGGGGTCGGCCCCCTCTAGATGAGATCTAGAGGGGGGGGGGGCCAAGGGGAGGGGGGCTTGCCCCCCAAGCAAGGGGACGCCCCCTTTAGGGTTTCCCCCAACCCTAGGCGCATGGGCCCTAGGGGGGTGTGGCGCCCCAGCCCACTTGGGCTGGTTCCCTTCTCCATAAAGCCCATAAGGCCCTCCGGAAGAGGTGGCCCCTCCCGGTGGACCCCCGGAACCCCTCCGGTGGCCCCGGTACAATACCGATATGTCCCCGAACCTTTCCGGCGACCGTATGACAACTTCCCATATATAAATCTTTACCTCCGGACCATTCCGGAACTCCTCGTGACGTCCGGGATCTCATCCGGGACTTCGAAAAACATTCGGTAATCACATACAAGTCTTCCTAACAACCCTAGCGTCACCGAACCTTAAGTGTGTAGACCCTACGGGTTCGGGAGACATGCAGACATGACCGAGACGACTCTCCGGTCAATAACCAACAGCGGGATCTGGATACCCATGTTGGCTCCCACATGCTCCACGATGATCTCATCGGATGAACCACGATGTCGAGGATTCTATCAATCCGTATACAATTCCCTTTGTCAATCGGTACGTTACTTGCCCGAGACTCGATCGTCGGTATCCCAATACCTTGTTCAGTCTCGTTACCGGCAAGTCACTTTACTCGTACCGTAATGCATGATCCCGTGATCAACCACTTGATCACATTGAACTCATTATGATGATGCATTACCGAGTGGGCCCAGAGATACCTCTCCGTCATACGGAGTGACAAATCCCAGTCTCGATTCGTGCCAACCCAACAGACACTTTCGGAGATACATGTAATGTACCTTTATAGTCACCCAGTTACGTTGTGACGTTTGGCACACCCAAGGCACTCCTACGGTGTCCAGGAGTTGCACAATCTCATGGTCTAAGGAAATGATACTTGACATTCAGAAAAGCTACAACAAACGAACTACACGATCTTTGAGCTATGCTTAGGATTGGGTCTTGTCCATCTCATCATTCTCCTAATGCTGTGATCCCGTTATCAATGACATCTAATGTCCATAGTCAGGAAACCATGACTATCTTTTGATCAATGAGCTAGTCAACTAGAGGCTCACTAGGGACGTGTTGTGGTCTATGTATTCACACATGTATTACGATTTCTGGATAACACAATTATAGCATGAACAATAGACAATTATCATGAACAAAGAAATATAATAATAACCATTTTATTATTGCCTCTAGGGCATATTTCCAACAGTCTCCCACTTGCACTAGAGTCAATATTCTAGTTACATTGTGATGAATCGAACACCCATGCAGTTCTGGTGTTGATCATGTTTTGCTCCAGGGAGAGGTTTAGTCAATGGATCTACTACATTCAGGTCCGTATGTACTTTACAAATCTCTACGTCTCCATTTTGAACACTTTCACAAATGGAGTTGAAGCGACACTTGATATGCCTGGTCTTCCTGTGAAACCTGGGCTCCTTGGCAAGGGCAATAGCTCCAGTGTTGTCACGGAAGAGAGTCATCGGGCCCGACGCATTGGGTATGACTCCTAGGTCGGTAATGAACTCCTTCACCCAGACTGCTTCTTGTGCTGCCTCCGAGGCTGCCATGTACTCCGCTTCACATGTAGATCCCGCCACAACGCTTTGCTTGCAACAGCACCAGCTTACTGCCCCACCATTCAAAATATACACGTATCCGGTTTGTGACTTAGAGTCATCCAGATCTGTGTCGAAGCTAGCATCGACGTAATCCTTTACGACGAGCTCTTCGTCACCTCCATAAATGAGAAACATTTCCTTAGTCCTTTTCAGGTACTTCAGGATATTCTTGACCGCTGTCCAGTGTTCCATGCCAGGATTACTTAGGTACTTCGTACCAAACTTACGGCAAGGTTTACATCAGGTCTGGTACACAGCATAGCATACATGATAGACCCTGTGGCCGAGGCATAGGGGACGACACTCATCTTGTCTCTATCTTCTGCCGTGGTCGGGCATTGAGCCGTGCTCAATCTCGTACCTTGCAATACAGGCAAGAACCCCTTCTTTGACTGATCCATTTTGAACTTCTTCAATATCTTGTCAAGGTACGTACTCTGTGAAAGACCAATGAGGCGTCTCGATCTATCTCTATAGATCTTGATGCCTAATATATAAGCAGCTTCTCCAAGGTCCTTCATTGAAAAACACTTGTTCAAGTAGGCCTTTATGCTTTCCAAGAATTCTATATCATTTCCCATCAACAGTATGTCATCCACATACAATATGAGAAATGCTACAGAGCTCCCACTCACTTTCTTGTAATTGCAGGCTTCTCCATAGGTCTGCATAAACCCAAACGCTTTGATCATCTCATGAAAACGAATGTTCCAACTCCGAGATGCTTGCACCAGCCCATAAATCGAGCGTTGGAGCTTGCACACCTTGTCAGCATTCTTAGGATCGACAAAACCTTCCGGCTGCATCATATACAATTCTTCCTTAAGGAAACCATTAAGGAATGCCGTTTTGATGTCCATTTGCCATATCTCATAATCATAGAATTTGGCAATTGCTAACATGATTCGGATGGACTTCAGCTTTGCTACGGGTGAGAAAGTCTCATCGTAGTCAACCCCTTGAACTTGTCGATAACCCTTAGCAACAAGCCGAGCTTTATAGATGGTCACATTACCATCCGCGTCTGTCTTCTTCTTAAAGATCCATTTATTTTCTATGGCTCGTCGATCAACGGGCAAGTCAGTCAAAGTCCATACTTCATTTTCATACATGGATCCTATCTCGGATTTCATGGCTTCCAGCCATTTGTCAGAATCCGGGCCCGGCATCGCTTCTTCATAGTTCAAAGGTTCACCGTTGTCTAACAACATGATTTCCAAGACAGGGTTGCCATACCACTCTGGTGCGGAACGTGTCCTCGTGGACCTACGAAGTTCAGTAGTAACTTGATCTAAAATTTCATGATCATCATCATTAACTTCCTCTCTAGTCGGTGCAGGCACCTCAGGAACATTTTCTTGAGCTGCGCCACTTACCGGTTCAAGAGGTAATACTTCATCAAGTTCTACTTTCCTCCCACTTATTTCTTTCGAGAGAAACTCTTTCTCTAGAAAGGACCCATTCTTGGCAACAAAGATCTTGCCTTCGGATCTGAGGTAGAAGGTATACCCAACAGTTTCTTTAGGGTATCTTATGAAGACGCATTTTTCCGATTTGGGTTCGAGCTTTTCAGGTTGAAGTTTCTTGACATAAGCATCGCCTCCCCAAACTTTTAGAAACGATAGCTTAGGTTTCTTCCCAAACCATAATTCATACGGTGTCGTCTCAACGGATTTTGACGGAGCCCTATTTAAAGTGAATGCGGCAGTCTCTAAAGCATAGCGCCAAAATGACAGCGGTAAATCGGTAAGTGACATCATAGATCGCACCATATCTAATAGAGTGCGATTACGACGTTCGGACACACCATTACGCTGAGGTGTTCCAGGCGGCATGAGTTGTGAAACTATTCCATATTTTCTTAAGTGTGTGCCAAATTCGTGACTCAAGTATTCTCCCCCACGATCTGATCGCAAGAACTTGATTTTCCTGTCACGTTGATTCTCAACCTCACTCTGAAATTCCTTGAACTTTTCAAAGGTCTCAGACTTGTGTTTCATTAAGTAGACATACCCATATCTACTTAAGTCATCAGTGAGGGTGAGAACATAACGATAGCCACCACGAGCCTCAACACTCATTGGACCGCACACATCAGTATGTATGATTTCCAATAAGTTGGTTGCTCGCTCCATTGTTCCTGAGAACGGAGTCTTGGTCATTTTACCCATGAGGCATGGTTCGCACGTGTCAAATGATTCGTAATCAAGAGACTCTAAAAGTCCATCTGCATGGAGCTTCTTCATGCGTTTGACACCTATGTGACCAAGGCGACAGTGCCACAAGTATGTGGGACTATCATTATCAACCTTACATCTTTTGGTATTCACACTATGAATATGTGTAACATTACGCTCGAGATTTATTAAGAATAAACCATTCACCAACGGAGCATGACCGTAAAACATATCTCTCATATAAATAGAACAACCATTATTCTCGGATTTAAATGAGTAACCATCTCGAATTAAACGAGATCCTGATACAATGTTCATGCTCAAAGATGGCACTAAATAACAATTATTGGGGTTTAAAACTAATCCCGTAGGTAAATGTAGAGGCAGCGTTCCGTCGGCGATCACATCGACCTTGGAACCATTCCCGACGCGCATCGTCACCTCGTCCTTTGCCAGTCTCCGTTTATTCCGCAGCTCCTTCTTTGAGTTACAAATGTGAGCAACCGCACCGGTATCAAATACCCAGGAGCTACTACGAGTACTGGTAAGGTACACATCAATTACATGTATATCACATATACCTTTAGTGTTGCCGGCCTTCTTGTCCGCTAAGTATTTGGGGCAGTTCCGCTTCCAGTGACCACTTCCCTTGCAATAAAAACAGTCAGTCTCGGGCTTGGGTCCATTCTTTGGCTTCTTCCTGGCAGCTTGCTTACCAGGCGCGACAACTCCCTTGCCGTCCTTCTTGAAGTTCTTCTTACGCTTTCCTTTCTTGAACTTAGTGGTTTTATTCACCATCAACACTTGATGTTCCTTTTTGATTTCCACCTCTGCTGATTTTAGCATTGAATATACCTCAGGAATGGTCTTTTCCATCCCCTGCATATTGAAGTTCATCAGAAAGCTCTTGGAGCTTGGTGGAAGCGACTGAAGGATTCTGTCAATGACCGCGTCATCCGGGAGATTGACTCCCAGCTGAGTCCAGCGGTTATGCAACCCAGACATTTTGAGTATGTGCTCACTAACAGAACTATTTTCCTCCATCTTACAGCTGAAGAAATTGTCGGAGACTTCATATCTCTCGACCCGGGCATGAGCTTGAAAAAACATTTTCAGCTCTTCGAACATCTCATATGCTCCATGTCTCTCAAAACGCTTTTGGAGCCCTGGTTCTAAGCTGTAAAGCATGCCGCACTGAACGAGGGAGTAATCATCAGCATGTGACTGCCAAGCGTTCATAACGTCTTGGTTCTCTGGGACAGGTGCGTCACCTAGCGGTGCTTCTAGGACATAATCTTTCTTGGCAGCTATGAGGATGATCCTCAGGTTCCGGACCCAGTCCGTATAGTTGCTGCCATCATCTTTCAGCTTGGTTTTCTCTAGGAACGCGTTGAAGTTGAGGACAACGTGGGCCATTTGATCTACAAGACATATTGTAAAGATTTTAGACTAAGTTCATGATAATTAAGTTCATCTAATCAAATTATTCAATGAACTCCCACTCAGACAGACATCCCTCCAGTCATCTAAGTGAAACATGATCCGAGTTAACTAGGCCATGTCTGATCATCACGTGAGACGGACTAGTCAACATCGGTGAACATCTTCATGTTGATCGTATCTTCTATACGACTCATGCTCGACCTTTCGATCTTCTGTGTTCCGAGGCCATGTCTGTACGTGCTAGGCTCGTCAAGTCAACCTCAGTGTATTGCGTGTGTAAATCTGGCTTACACCCGTTGTATTCAAACGTTAGAATCTATCACACCCGATCATCACGTGGTGCTTCGAAACAACGAACCTTCGCAACGGTGCACAGTTAGGGGGAACACTTTCTTGAAATTATTACGAGGGATCATCTTATTTAAGCTACCGTCGTTCTAAGCAAATAAGATGTAAAACATGATAAACATCACATGCAATCAAATAGTGACATGATATGGCCAATATCATTTGCTCCTTTTGATCTCCATCTTCGTGGCTCCATGATCATCGTTGTCACCGGCATGACACCATGATCTCCATCATTGTGTCTTCTTGAAGTTGTCTCATCATCTATTACTTCTACTACTATGGCTAACGCTTTAGCAATAAAGTAAAGTAATTACATGACGTTTATGTTGACACGCAGGTCATAAATAAATAAAGACAACTCCTATGGCTCCTGCCGGTTATCATACTCATTGACATGCAAGTCGTGATTCCTATTAAAAGAACATGATCATCTCATCCATCACATATATCATTCATCACATCCTTTAGCCATATCACATCACAAAACACTTGCTTCAAAAACAAGTTAGACGTCCTCTAATTGTTGTTGCAAGTTTTTACGTGGCTGCTATAGGTTTCTAGCAAGAACATTTCTTACCTACGCCAAAACCACAACGTGAATTGCCAATTTCTATTTACCCTTCATAAGGACCCTGTTCATCGAATCCGATCCGACTAAAGTGGGAGAGACAGACACCCGCCAGCCACCTTATGCAACTAGTGCATGTCAGTCGGTGGAACCGGTCTCACGTAAGCGTACATGTAAGGTTGGTCCGGGCCGCTTCATCCCACGATGCCGCCGAATCAAGATAAGACTAGTAACGGCAAGATAATTGACAATATCGATGCCCACAACTACTTTGTGTTCTACTCGTGCATAGTAACTACGCATAGACCTAGCTCATGATGCCACTGTTGGGGAACGTAGCAGAATTTTAAAATTTTCTATGCATCACCAAGATCAATCTATGGAGTCATCTAGCAACGAGGCGGAGAGGAGTGTATCTACATACCCTTGTAGATCACGAGCGGAAGCGTTCAAGAGAACGGGTTAATGGAGTCGTACTCGTCGTGATCCAAATCACCGAAGATCCTAGCGCCGAACGGACGGCACCTCCGCGTTCAACACACGTATGGAGCGAGGACGTCTCCCGCGCCTTGATCCAGCAAGGAGGAGGGAGAGGTTAAGGAAGAGGGCTCCAACAGCAGCACGACGGCGTGGTGGTGGTGAAGCTGCAGTACTCCGGCAGGGCTTCGCCAAGCTCTTACGGAGGAGGAGAGGTGTTGGGGAGGGGAGGGGCTGCGCCTTGGATGTTGTATGCAGCCCTCCCCTCACCCCTCTATTTATAGGGGAAGGGGGAAGGGGGTCGGCCCCCTCTAGATGAGATCTAGAGGGGGGGGGGGGCGGCCAAGGGGAGGGGGGCTTGCCCCCCAAGCAAGGGGGCGCCCCCTTTAGGGTTTCCCCCAACCCTAGGCGCATGGGCCCTAGGGGGGTGTGGCGCCCCAGCCCACTTGGGCTGGTTCCCTTCTCCATAAAGCCCATAAGGCCCTCCGGAAGAGGTGGCCCCTCCCGGTGGACCCCCGGAACCCCTCCGGTGGCCCCGGTACAATACCGATATGCCCCTGAACCTTTCCGGCGACCGTATGACAACTTCCCATATATAAATCTTTACCTTCGGACCATTCCGAAACTCCTCGTGACATCCGGGATCTCATCCGGGACTCCGAACAACATTCGATAATCACATACAAGTCTTCCTAACAACCCTAGCGTCACCGAACCTTAAGTGTGTAGACCCTACGGGTTCGGGAGACATGCAGACATGACCGAGACGACTCTCCGGTCAATAACCAACAACGGGATCTGGATACCCATGTTGGCTCCCACATGCTCCATGATGTTCTCATCGGATGAACCACGATGTCGAGGATTTAATCAATCCGTATACAATTCCCTTTGTCAATCGGTACGTTACTTGCCCGAGACTCGATCGTCGGTATCCCAATACCTTGTTCAGTCTCGTTACCGGCAAGTCACTTTACTCGTACCGTAATGCATGATCCCATGATCAACCACTTGATCACATTGAACTCATTATGATGATGCATTACCGAGTGGGCCCAGAGATACCTCTCCGTCATACGGAGTGACAAATACCAGTCTCGATTCGTGCCAACCCAACAGACACTTTCGGAGATACATGTAATGTACCTTTATAGTCACCCAGTTACGTTGTGACGTTTGGCACACCCAAGGCACTCCTACGGTGTCCGGGAGTTGCACAATCTCATGGTCTAAGGAAATGATACTTGACATTCAGAAAAGCTACAGCAAACGAACTACACGATCTTTGAGCTATGCTTAGGATTGGGTCTTGTCCATCACATCATTCTCCTAATGATGTGATCCCATTATCAATGACATCTAATGTCCATAGTCAGGAAACCATGACTATCTTTTGATCAACGAGCTAGTCAACTAGAGGCTCACTAGGGACGTGTTGTGGTCTATGTATTCACACATGTATTACGATTTCCGGATAACGCAATTATAGCATGAACAATAGACAATTATCATGAACAAAGAAATATAATAATAACCATTTTATTATTGCCTCTAGGGCATATTTCCAACACAGACATTGTATGAGAGACATATGCAATAGATAGTGTGGAAAAAAGAGGGCATGAAATAGTTGACATGTATATTGTTTAACTAAAACGGAGAGCATGGCATAATTTCACATATATGATGTCTATCTAAACTGGATAGCATAGCATAACATAATTCAAAGATATGATGAATAACTAAACAGGATTGCATGATATAATTCACCTACATGTTATCTAAGTAACCAGGATCGCATCATTTAATTCACATATGCGATTTATATGCTAAACAGAGGGCATTCGATATGATGTCTGAACTAAGAACATGGTGTTGAATATTGTGTATACGATGTCTAAACTATGCAATGCAAGACACCGTATGCATGATATGAGCAGTATAACCGTGCCAAGTTAGAGCATACACCTCAGTGGGGGAATAGGACTGGTCATCTGTCTCTGAATCCATCTCTGAGGAGCTATCGGGACACAACAAGAGATCTGCTTCGACAGGTAGCACTGTCTGCTCTGAAGGCCTTGTTTTCACTCTAGATTTTTCCATCTCCCACCCAAATGGCTGATTCACAGGAAGAGTAGTTTAATGTACAAACATTGTCGACAAATGGAAATGTAATGAAGAAAATGATGGGCAAGATATTATTCAAATATATGATGCCTATTTAAACAGGATCGCATTGCACATTTCACATATATTATGGCTGGCTAAAAGACATGAGACTGCATAATTCCCATATATGATATAGAAACTAAATAGGTGGCATTACAGAACATGTCTAAACTAAGCAGATGACATATATGATGTTAAAAGTAGGCACTGCAAGGCAAGATATGCATGATATGACTAACATCATCATGCCAAGGTAGAGCAAACACCTTGGGGGGGGGGGTAAATAGGAGTGGTCAGTGGCGTCCGAATCCGCCTCAGAACAGATATCTTCCTCTGGATTACAATTTGGAGAGGGGTGGGGAGGGTTTGCCATTGAACCCACCATGGAGCGATGTCTGCATGACATTGTATTGCCGCGCAAAACTCTTCTCTTTTTCTCTACATGTTCAGCATGACTGTGTACACTATCTGACATGCATACGAAAAAAATATTGTGAGATTATGTTAGGAGAGCATGCAGAAATTTAGAGTGATGGTAACAACCAGTGGATCGATGTTTTTCCGTTGAACCAAAATAGCCCTAATGGATCGATGTGAATGTATAGTAATAAGTGATGCAACAAGTGTACAACCTCTTTGCCATAGCCGTGTCGACCTCAGCATCATTGGGTTGGTCGCTGAAGCAGTTGAGGCAGAGGTGGCTATCGGAGGTGTGGAGGAAGATCTGAGGAATCTGTAGACGGCGTCCAGGGAACTGCTCTGTTGTGACGGATCGTTCTGTCGTTGGAGCAGCTCCGGTGAGCCGTAAGACGTCAAGGCTGAAGCAGCACAAGACATACATCGTCAATCTCAAGTGGGATTCTAATAGCATCTCCAATAGATGATGTAAAATGGATGTAAAATTAACATCACCAAAAACCACCTGACTACAACAGATGAGGTAAAAACTGTTGACTCTGAACTTAACTGTTGAAACTGAAATTTACTGTGGAATCTGAATGCTACTGTCGAAACTGAACGCGATGGTAGCAGAGAGGCACTTAACATGTAGTTTAGGGAGGGCCTGCAGTTCATCTTCAACTTGCACCCCCCGGAGCCGCCAGCCACCACCGGCCCCAGCGCCGCCTCGTCGCCCCGAAACAACTCGCCACCGCCGCCCCGACCAGCCCTCTAGGGCCCCCACCCCGAACCCTAAGATTGATAGTGGGGTACCTCTCCGGCGAGCCCCTGTCCCCGCTGCGGGTGGTTCTTCCTTAACTCCGGCGAGCCCCCCAACCCCTGAAAATCGACTGACCCAAAAGTCGATTCAGTCGACTGAAGTGTGGCTTAATCGGAGCAGAGCAGCAGCACGAGCGAGGGGGAGAGCAGCAGCATCAGCTGGGCAAGAGAGCGATCGAGCGAGAGCCGGAGTAGCAGCAGCAGATCCGGCTGGTATGGACGCCGCCGCCGAAGGGGCCTCCCACTGGGGGAGAGCCACCGTGGAGATGTCGCCCGTGGCGCCGGCTTCAAGATAGCCGCTCCATGGGGGTGCGGGATGGAGCACCGTCGGCGCCTGGAGGTCGAGTTAAGGAGAAGGTGCGATGTGATGAGTGTACAACCTCTTTGGTGGCGCCGAGTAGGCCTCGGCTTCGTCCGAGGAGTCGGTGAGGATGCTGCGGTTCTGGTGGAGCAGGTTAAGGCGGCACTGTGGGGATGGAGCAGCCGCGATAGACGAGGCGATCGTCAGAGCAGCTCCTTGGAGGTGGAGGACGGGGCGGCTGAACCAGCGGGACAACGAGATGGACGACGGATCCTCATCCGGGGAGGTGGATGAGGGACGTCAAGCTGCTGCGCTGCACGACATCGTCGGGGAAGAGGCTCCAGCTGGGCAGCAGTGACGTGGCGGACGGAGGAGGGTGGGGTTTCGCGGCTGGAGCGGAGAGGTTATGGCGGCCTGGGATTTCGAATGGCGAAAAGGGGGCGATGGGAGGGGGTGAAGCATGACTTAGGAACACGCTTGTCCAAAATGTAGGGTGTGTTACAAAAGTACCCCCCACCGATTTGAACTAGCGGCCCTTTCGGCTCAGGGTTAGAAGGGGGATTTCGCGTGTCGGGATTTGGCAGCTGGAGGGAGTTTTCGCGCACGTTGTAATTTCGGGATAGCAAGGCGCGGGTTGTGAAGGCGCGAGTTTTGGGAGCACGATATCTAAATTTTCGGGATATAACAAGACGCGGGTTGAATTTTAGGGACAAGCCTAACGTGTAGTAATATTGTACTTGTACATACCAAATCAATTCGCACTTTCCTCAACCAAAAAGAAAACGAAAAAAATAAAACTATTCACACCACACAAAGAGAGAGTCTTGCCCCGTTTTACTATACAAATGCTATTCAAAGCTACTCCCTCCTTCCATCTATATAGGGCCTAATGCGTTTTTTGATGCTAACTTTGACCAAATATTAGAGCAATGATATATGACATGCAACTTACACAAAGCACACCGTTAAATTCTTCTGTGAAAGGTTCTTTCAATGATATATTTTTCACATTGTGCATGTCATGTACTATTAATCTTGTCAATAGTCAAAGGCGGTCTTAAAAATCTCATTACGCCCTATATAGATGGTAGGAGGGAGTATGAATCCATGTTATGTCCGATTAAAATTTTTCGCTTGCTGTATAATGCATGTAACCTACTCATACCATCATTTTAGTGCATTCCAAATGTCTATACTACCGCTGCAATTCGAACTAAATTTGAATTTGTTTCTCTATTTCAATAAGAATCTACAATCATGATTGTTGCCAACTTCAACCATCATAGTTTCCTTGCTATCTACCAACAACAAATCAGACGGCCTATAATGCAGGATGGCAGGCACACCATCATCAACAACTCCGTTTTTTATAAGAGTAGAGATAAAACATATTAAATGTAGTATACCATGTTCATAACCACACCATGTGTATCACCGTTATATATATTCACACATCCGTCGGTTTGAAACACTATGATAAATTCTTCAAATATCCGAATTCGCTTTTTATAATAAAGTATATATGATATCTATTCGTCTTTTACACCCACATAGCCCTCTTATCTTTGTAGCTAGCGCTAACTTTCTCTTGTGCATGCACACGCCCGCATCCCTCTCACCCTCCCTCAGCATTCTCTAGCTCCATCGCGCAAATTCATCTTTTCACTTTAGGTCGTTCACCCACGGTGTGTGTAGGGCCCCCCAGCTCCTTCTTTACGGCACACATCGATTGATATGCCTCTCTAGCCAGGTGTGCCTAGCACAAACACAAGCTTCCCCTCTTCTCTTGTCAGCGTCCATGCCTCACTCCCACCACTCTTTTCATCATTCTCGTACTCGCACACTCCTCCCCCTCAATATAGTATGCCTCTCGTACCACCTCCTACATGCATCCCTCTCTCTCTATCCTTCTCCTCGTGCCTCATTTGCTTCTAACACACACATGCATGTATACCGATCGATCTCCCAACATATACCTAAATCGACTTTAACTACCCCCCCATCGATCGACGTACCTCACAAGTTATGTCTCTTCTTTCTCTTACAAAGGGCGACTGATCTTCCTATGTAGTTACGTCTGCTTACCACAGCCACATCGTCCCCCCTCATCATTCATGCATGCCTCCTGGCCCGTCTCTCACACGCACGTGCACAGACAACAAGCAGCCATCTCCTCTCTTATTGATATTGCGGGTGTGCCCTCCGTTTGTCTAGCAAGCATATCCCACCATTTGTTAGAAGCAACTCCACTACCACCCCCTCCAACACTCTAGCTCTGTCTCTCTCCCAACCTTATTCATCTCCTGCACATATGCATGGATGTCGATCGATCTCCCTTAATACATGAGGCAGATCGATCTCCTTAATACATGAGGTAGGTCTCTCTCCTCCTCCACACATATACCAGCCATTGTACCTCTATAGTTAATTGGGCCTCCCTCTTCCCCCACCACACACCGATAGTCGAGCGCTGCAGGTAGGTATCCATGCCACAGAGACAAACTGCACATGTCCCATCTCACGTTCCAGTAGGCCAACCACTCTATATCTTTGACGTGGGCACACACAAATTCGATGCACTCTTTATTGATCGCACGCGCACACACACACACACACATCATCCCTCTCTTCGATTCTATGGAAACTTCAAGCCGATGATACCTCCACTCTCTTCTCGTGGATCGCCCCCTCTATATATATGTTATATCCAGGACTCTATTTCACACACATTGCATATGTTAAATTTTTTGATTGACCCCCCCAAAAAACTCTCAAGAACCCACACACTATATCTCTCTAGGTTTGTATCTCTCTCACACAACCCCACACAGGTGGTGTACGTATACAAGAAGAGAATAGGTGCACCGTGCACGTACTCACGCTTCGTGCCCAGCCACACCCGCGCGGGTACACGGTGGAGCTCATTTCTTTACGAAATGGCAGCCCACGTGCTAATTTGAACGCCTGTAGCGGTTGTTTACCTAGGGAGGTCGTGTACCACGCGTGCACGAAACAAAGTTCGACTTGACGCGTTGCCGCGTTATTTTAAAATAAAGTTATAGCGCTCAATGGCACGTACACAGAATATAAAACGATTTTTATGGAGGAAAAGGTAGTCCGCTCTTCAGAGTATCTCACACAAGGCTCCGGTGGCCTCTCTCTCTCACTGTTGGTCACTGATCCGGCCGCATCCCGTCCACCGGGGGAAAGGGAGTGCGGTGGCCTCTCTCTCTCTCATCGTTGGTCACTGGTCCGGCCGCATCCCGTCCGTCGGGGGAAGGGGAGTGCGGTGGCCTCTCTCTCTCTCACCGTTGGTCACTGATCCGGCCGCATCCCGTCCGCCGGGGGAAAGGGAGGAAGTGCATCGTTTCTCTGTTCGACAGCGCCGAGGCAGCACGTCCCGATCTACGGTACACGTCGTTCTCTCTGACCAAGATCCGGCGCGGCAGGGCCTACGCCACCTGCTCGCAGATTCCGCCCGTCGCCGCTCACCTAGTTACATCCCGACGACCACCAGGTATCCCTTCCGGCCTTGCTCCACTGCCCGTTTTCCCACGTCACTGCATGTGGATCTTCCATAGTTCTTTGCCCAAAACGTGGCTCGTCCGACATACTTTCCATATTGCATTCTCGTCCTCACACCGTTTTAGACAAACACAACCATGTTGTTATCTTCCCTTAGGACAAGGAATATGCTTCTTTTTTGTCGTCGCATGTGTCATCAACTGTTATTGGCCAGTAATTGTTTCCTTTCTACCTCTTTTTTGCAAACAGGGCTATCCATTTCACGTCGTTGCTATTGCGACCTTTTGGTGAACTGCACAAATCACTTTTTTCTTAAGAGTGTTTTGTGCAGTTGTAATAGAATGTCACACGGGCAACGTCTCTACATTTCAGTGTGACTGCACAAAGGGAGATTGGTTTTGCTCTATCCTCCTCATCCAACTCCGAGCCTAATCTTCTCCAACTAGTTAGTCTTAAGAGAGACTGCAAAGGTGACCGGCTTCTATTTGTGTGTTTATTGTTTCATCAGCAGTTCTCTATTATCATAATCACACTTGATATCTTTGGAACAGGGACGCTCAGCTCTATTTTAGTGGAACTGCACAAAATGATCGAAATGTTGCATGCTCCAGACAACTACTTTTTTCCCAACATGCCTTGTTGATTTAGACAGAGCTGGGGGGACGTTGCTGCCAATGAAATCATGGATCAATTTTAATTTAACACCTTCTCACAACTTTGTCTTCAGTTGTGATGTAATTATTAGCTCTGATATGCTAATAATTGACATGCATTAGCAAGGAAGTTAGTTTTTTATTGTTTTCGAAAGAGCATCGATGGCAAGACACGCGAAACAAAAGCTGAAAGCTCACACCATTGTACAATTTCATGTCGCTGGAAAATTATTTGTATAGTACGTCAATTATGTAAACAAATGATGGAAGCTTGATAGCATTGCCAGAAGCCTCTTCATCATCCGAGTCCATGTGCCATGCACAAAATTATACTCCTTCGTTCCTAAATATTTGTCTTTTTACAAATTTCAAACGGGCATATTTTAGAGTGTAGATTTACTCATTTTGCTTCGTATGTGTACTCCCTCCGTTCCTAAATATTCTATTCATCTTAACAGAGATTCCAACAAGTGACTACATACGGAGCAAAATGAGTGAATCTACACTCTAAAATATGTCTATATACATCCGTATGTGCCAGTCCATTTGAAATCTCTAAAAAGAAAAATATTTGAGAGAGAGAGTAGTCACTCGTTGAAATCTCTAGAAAGACAAATACTCCGGAGTATATTTAAGAACCGAGGGGGTAGTGCACAACCGCATGGGAGACTCAGCCCGGTCGTTGCGCCGCATTAATTGTGAGTAATGAGCAGTCAAATCATAAGCCCCACCTTTCCCACTGTAAGTTGCTCTGAAGAAGCAACCATCAATACGCTCTTGTTTGAATCCGCTCATACTACTCCATCCGTCACTGTTTATACAACGCGCTTCAGAAAAGAAAAAAAATTTGTGGGACCAAGGCGACTAGCGATCGGCCTGAAAAATAGCATTGGTAGTTATAGCACGGCGTCTATTACTAGAGGGAATAATGCGTACACACATGCATGCAGTGCTTCCACCCTGGGTACACACATGCATGCACTCCGTAGTAGTACAGTACATGGAGAGAAAATTGTGGACTTGATTGCGGTTACCATGCCCTAATTAATTGAGCATTATACCAAACACATCTAAAGTCTCTCTGGTGGTGGAAATGCATTGCGAGAAATGCATCATAATGAAGCGCGCCCTGTAAACTATGACTGAGGGTGGAGTAGTATGAAGGTTCAAAACCAAGTACGTGTACTACTGCGCTTGGCTCTTCGCCCCTTCGTGAAGTCGAACAATGATGGTACTCCGCATGTTGGGTACTATAGTGTATGCCTCTGACAATCTAAGATCGAATGGACTGATGCATGTCCACCGAGGGTAGGTTGCATTACTCAAAAGGCGTAAGCAAGCTTCACCTTGTCCTGCAAGCTTCTCCTCGTTCTGCGAGTTGACGAGACACACCAAAAAGTAGTGCTAGTCCATACTCCCTCCTTTCCGGTTAATATGGCTTAATTTTTTTTGCGGGTAAATGAGAGAGCTTTATTCATATATAATCATTCTTAGGACGATCAGCCAAGACACTGGTCACTAGGAAGCGAGGTACCCCGCAAAAAAAGAAGTAGGAAGCGAGGTGTTTCATCAAGCCAGCTCTCGGCCACATTCAAAGTGCAGCAAGCACGGTTCGCACGAAGATGCGCCGCAAGGTTTGCTGACCTGTTTACATGCTGAATAACAAAAAAAAGAGGAAATATTACTGAGCGCTACTATTTGTAACAGGATATGAGCCAGAATTAAGCGAGAATTGTGGCGAGTGTTCCATGCAATCAACTTCCATTATCACATGCGAGAACCCTCAAAGAGAACCAAATGTGTTGAAGATTGCTTTATCACATTTTAAAATTATAATAAGAGTGCAGACTCTCCTCCATCCGGTTCCTAGTACTAGTATAGTACGTACCTTTATGGCCTATAGTAGTAGTACTAGTAAACTTTGCGCTTGGCTGTTCGGGAATTCGAACAATAATAGCACTAGTAGTATAGTGTATGCTTCTGGCAATCTGACACCGAATTAACTGTTGCACGTCCACCGCCTGAGCGAGAGAGAGCTTGTGTCAGTGTCAAAACCGGCGGATCTCGGGTAGGGGGTCCCGAACTGTGCGTCTAGGCTGGATGGTAATAGGAGGCAAGGGACACGAAGTTTTACCCAGGTTCGGGCCCTCTTGATGGAGGTAAAACCCTACGTCCTGCTTGATTAATATTGATGATATGGGTAGTGCAAGCGTAGATCTACCACGAGATCGGAGAGGCTAAACCCTAGAAGCTAGCCTATGGTATGATTGTTGATGTGTATGTTGTCCTACGGACTAAAACCCTCCGGTTTATATAGACACCGGAGAGGGTTAGGGTTACACAAAGTCGGTTACAATGGTAGAAGATCTACATATCCGTATTGCCAAGCTTGCCTTCCACGCCAAGGAAAGTCCCTTCCGGACACGGGACGGAGTCTTTAATCTTGTATCTTCATAGTCCAGGAGTCCGGCTGAAGGTATAGTCCGGCTATCCGAACACCCCCTAATCCAGGACTCCCTCAGTAGCCCCTGAACCAGGCTTCAATGACGACGAGTCCGGCGCGCAGATTGTCTTCGGCATTGCAAGGCGGGTTCCTCCTCCAAGTACTTCATAGAAGATTTTGAACAGAAAGATAGTGTCCGGCTTTGCAAAATAAGTTTCCACATATTGCCATAGAGAGAATAATATTTACACAAATCTAATCTGCTGACGTATTCCGTAGCATGACACACCACGGCCAAGCCTTTATCTGACTCGTTTCATTATCCCACCTCAGCGCGTCATGCGAGGCGGTTTCATTGGCACGTCTTGTTAAAGCAGAGATCGTGTCCCCTTATTCCGGGATTCTCATCAATACGGGCGTGGGTAACCCAACCGCGCCATTGATTACGGCGCTTGGAGATAAGTGAGTTTTACCAGGCTGGTGGGGACATGTAGTTGCATCCACCCATATAAGGGGATAAGGATCCACCTTTTCACCTACGCCTTCTTCCTCCTTCGCCTATCCATTCTTGCACACTCGAGCTCCAGCGCCCAAGTCCGCACTCCCCACCTCAACCTTCTCCAGTCATGTCCGGAGCGGCAGGCAAGTGGATGGTCTCCCCCATCACGGAGGGACACATCAAAAAGCTGAGGAAGGCCGGATACGTGTCTAACGACATCGCGTACCGGCTTCCCAAAAAGGGGCAGCTCATCCCCACCCATAGGCCCCATGAGAGGGTGGTGTTCCTCCCCCATTTCCTCCGCGGACTGGGCTTCCCTCTCCACCCATTTGTCCGGGGGCTCATGTTCTACTATGGCCTAGATTTCCACGATCTGGCTCCGAACTTCGTCCTCAACATCTCGGCGTTTATCGTCATGTGCGAGGCCTTCCTCCGCATCCGCCCCCATTTCGGCCTATGGCTCAAGACTTTCAATGTCAAGCCGAAGGTGGTACGCGGCAACCAGGCGGAGTGCGGAGGCGCCATGGTGGGCAAGATGGCCAACGCCCTATGGCTCGAGGGCTCCTTTGTGGAGACCCTGAGGGGGTGGCAATCGGGGTGGTTTTACATCACCGAGCCGCGCGACGCCGAATGGGTCACACCCCCTGAGTTTCGATCCGGACCCCCTACGCGGCTCACCTCCTGGAAGGAGACTGGCCTGTCGTTGGGTAAGAAGGGAGAGCTGACCGGACTCCAAACATGCGTCCAAACCCTGGTGGACAAGAAGCTCAAACTTGTCAACATAGTCCAGGTTATGCTCATCCGCTTGATCCTCCCATGTCAACAACGGGCTTTCAACCTGTGGGAGTTCGACCCGGCGCGGCACCAAACTCTGAGCAGGCTCTTCGACATGACGTACGAAGATGCCTGGAAGGTGCTTTTCAAGGGCACCAAGGCTCCCGCATCCGCTACCGAGGATCGCGGATTCAATGCGCAGCGTCACGCTCTCGCGGTAAGCTATTTTTTCCTTTTACAGGGTATCGATTTTTCATAGTTTGACTCCATGCGGGATCTAAGCTCCCTTACCTTTGACAGGATTGGCAGGTGACATCCGGACAGATCAACTGTCCGGCTCCTTTGCCCGAAGGCCCAGCAGACGCTCGCTTGGCGAAGCTGCTGGTTCCGGCACCCTATGTGGTGCCAAAGAAGAAGGCCGCGAAAAAGGCCGCGGGGACTCGAAAGAGTGTCCGGCGCCAGGATGTGTCGGATCCATCATCCGATGGTTCCGAGGCGCATTCCTCCCGTGAAGACGAGGAGGAAGAAGAAGAGACCTCTCCCCCTCCAGTGGGAGGAGAGAAGAAAAGGAAGGCCGCCCTCTCTGGGGAGGCTGGAGGGTCCAAGAAGGGGAAAACCCTTCCTCCGGACTACTCCACCGACGCCGACGACGGCGGAGAGGAGTGGCAGCCCAGGGCCAAGCCCCTGGCAAAATCGTAAGTATCCGGATACCAGAGTAATTCATAGTATTTGTTTATTGCACAGCTTTCCCTTACGTCGAATATGTTTATGCAGCCCACCCAAAGACCGGCTCGACGCGTCGTCGAGCGGCTCACTGGACTCGTCGGATGTGAACTCGCTTCCGATGGCTTCCTCCCCCCGTCCTACGGACGACACCGAAGTGTTGTCCCAACAGGTTCCAAGCCGGGAGGAGGTGGTCCTGGAGGTGCCGCAAGGCGACCTCCCGGACTCCAGGAGTAAAGGGGATGAAACCCCCTAGGGCTCCAAGTCCGGCTCTAGGCTGGACACCGCTCCGGAACCTTCAAAGGTTCCAGAGTCCGGCGGGGGACCTCCTTCCAAGAGGAGCAAGTTCACCGTGCCGGTGGCCCCCGTCCAACCGGAGGCGCCAAACAATATGTTGGAGGCGCTCCAAGGCGCCTCCATCGACGAGGAGCACCGCACTATTATGAGTGCGGTGGTCCAGAAGGTTCAGTCCGCCAAGAGCGGACTGACTGAAGCTTGTACTAGCCTTTTAACAGGCTTTGAGGTAAGTAAAGAATGTGTAAATAATATTACCACATAGACAGTAGCCCCTGATGCTCTGTTTGGCATTCGGAAAGAAAAGCCGAATAGAGGATCAAATAAAATTCGCAAGAGTCTAACAAAAATGAGTCAATATGCATATGCAGGCTTCTCTGCTTGCGTCCGCCGCACTGACTGCGGAAGTGGACACGCTAAAGAAGAACCTCGAGCGGTCCGAGCAAGAGCTCGGGCGTGCTAAGAAGCAGCTCGAGGACAATGAAGGTAAGAAATACCTTGTTTTTAGATATATATATATAAAAAGGTGCAATTGCAAAGAATGACAGGATTATCATGGCTATTGTAGGGGCCACGTCTGAAGTGGCGACCCTTAAGCAAGCGCTGGTAAAGGCCGAGAAGAGGGCGGCCTCGGAGCGCACCGAGCGGGAGAAGTATGAGGCCGAGGTTGGCAAGGTGCGGCAAGAGCTCCAGGCTCTCATGGAAAAACATGAGAGTTTGGAGCTTGACTCAAAGACGCGAGCGTCCGAGCTCGCGGTGGCTATTGAAAATGCCAAGTCTGCCAAGGCCGAATCCCAGAAGACCCTCCAGGAGTTGGATGAGGTGAAGAAGATAGCGGCGGGTAAGGCATTCTTTATGCAAAGCAAACATATAAACGTGAGTTACTTGTTACTTACCCGAATCCGGAGCTCTCCAGGAGCGTTCGCAGATCTTCTCTGGAGTGTGTCCGATGCCGCCGCATTCTATCGAGCCGAGGAGGGCAGGTCGACAGATAAGGTGTTCTGGTCTCAGTATGCTGAGGCCGGACACCCCGTGCCCCTGAGCGACCAGCTGAAGCAACTGGTCGAGCTCCACAAGGCGGCCGAACAGGCCATGAAGGGCCTCATTATTCGGCTGTGGCCTGGAGGGGCTCTGCCTGGGAGCTATTTCGGGCTGGTGCGGCGGCTGGTGGAGGCCTGTCCAAGGCTCGAAGTCATCGAGCGCTCTGTCTGCATTGAAGGTGCCCGTAGGGCCCTTGCCCGTGCTAAGGTGCACTGGGGCAAGCTGGATGCTGAGAAGCTTGTGAAGGACGGGCCACCGCCGGGGAAAGAGCATCGCAAGCCCGAAAATTACTATAAGGATGTTCTGAAGGGTGCCTGCCTTGTGGCGGATGAATGTTCTAGGGATGTAATTTTTGAGTGAAACTTGCTCGTTTTGTCCTGTGCACTGAAAACTTGTTCATATGCGCTAAGCAATGCTATTGGAATTTAAAATATTACCTTCTGTGTGGCTGTTTATCAATTCTGAGAGATGGCGAGTCGTCGGCTTCTGCCCCCGTGCCGCTAGTGCTGGGGTGTTCGAGGATAAACCTGAGCGCCCTTTTCCCATGTTTGGGTCCTTCGAGGGAGGCGCTCAGCCCAAGGAACAAGGCAATCGGACTATAATGCGTGTACACTCTCACTTAGCCATAGAATTCTATAATTTTAAATTTCGGCGAAGCCCCTGGTATTCGGAAGACCGAGTTCGGGGCACTATCCACGCCTTGGCCGGACAAAGCCGGCTCCTCGCCCTAAGCGGCATAAGTCTTTAGGGACTCGAAAACCCTCTCGAACAGCGACCATCTCTCGCTTCATCATGACAGTCAGTTTTAGCTTTCTCCACTGAGGTGCTCGACCCAGCTCAACTGGGGCACAATCGCAGTGGTTCTCCTAGTGCTACCTTAGCCGGTATAGCGGAATGTAAGGCACCAAAACATAGGAGCCGGGCAAACCCAACTATTGACCCAAGACATGATTCAGAGCCGATGCATATAATGCTATAAGTTCGGGGTGCCGCACTTGTTAAAGTGTTCGGACTTCTCACAACATATTGAGGGGTACTAAAGCCCCTGGCGTATTTTGGCCGTACCAACGTGTACGGGTGCAACATGTCATTAAGGAACATATATAAAGAAAAAAGGTAATGCAAAAATAGACGAAAGCTATGCATTGTTTATTAAAAAGGGCTGCGATCAAAGCAGAACGATACAAATAATGCGATAAGTGGAAGGTTGGACTAGTTAACATGTCCGTTCCAGGGGCAAGCTGCGGAATAGTATGCGGAACAGGTATACTGCTCGTGATAGAGACCACCTGGGAGTTCCGTAATGCGGAGTGGCTTGTCTGCTTCCCTGGTTCTTGCATCATTTGTGCGGCAATTGAACTGCCGAACAGGCGTTCCGAAGGATGGAGTCCTGAAAGTAAGAGAAAATTAAAAAATTGGCAGCCCCTGGTACGGTTTAAGCCGTGTTTTGTGCGTGCTGTGATGGTGCCCCACCCCCTGTACCCATGGTATCTCTAGAGCGTAGTTATGTACGCGAAGTACTGGCGTCGCCTTTTTGCGAGGGTTGGGGTTGGGGCCGCATTGCTACGCCTACTCGGATCGTGCTAGGCGGTCTTGTTGTAGGTTACTGCGGGCGCGCTTGACGGTGTCCGGTCGTTTAGTGGCCGGACTGGAGAACTGCCTGGAGAGGCTGCTTTGTACTTCCGCTGCAAGGGCCGCCGTGTGCTTCTCCGTTCGGAGGGAGCGTTCGGTGTTTCCATTGACCGTAATTACTCCTCGAGGGCCTGGCATCTTGAGCTTGAGGTATGCGTAGTGCGGTACCGCATTGAACTTAGCGAATGCGGTTCGCCCGAGCAGTGCGTGATAACCACTGCGAAACGGGACTATGTCGAAGATTAACTCCTCGCTTCGGAAATTATCCGGAGATCCGAAGACCACTTCAAGTGTCACTGAGCCTGTACAGTTGGCCTCTACACCTGGTATTACGCCCTTAAAGGTCGTTTTGGTGGGCTTAATCCTCGAGGGATCTATGCCCATTTTCCGCACTGTATCCTGGTAAAGCAGGTTTAGGCTGCTGCCGCCGTGCATAAGGACTCTAGTGAGATGAAATCCGTCAATAATTGGGTCTAGGACCAATGTGGCGAATCCGCCATGACAGATGCTAGTGGGATGGTCCCTTCGATCAAAGGTGATCGGGCAGGAGGACCATGGGTTGAACTTTGGGGTGACTAGCTCTACCACGTATACGTCCCTTAACACGCGCTTCCGCTCCCTTTTGGGGACGTGGGTTGCGTGTATCATGTTCGCCGTCCGCACTTGTGGGGGAAAACCCTTCTGTCCACTGTTGTTCAGCGGTCGGGGCTCCTCTTCGTCATCGCTATGCAGCCCCTTGTCTTCATTTTCGGGGTTTAACTTGCCTGCCTGCTTGAACACCCAACAATCCCTGTTGGTGTGATTGGCCGGCTTTTCAGGGGTGCCATGTATCTGGCACAAGCGGTCAAGTATTCGGTCCAAACTGGACGGGCCCCTAGGATTCCTTTTGAATGGCTTTTTCTGCTGACCGGATTTAGAGCCTCTGAATCCGGCAATAACTGCCGTATCCTTAGTACTGTCGCCGTTAATGCGGCGCTTCTGCTTGTTGCGACGCGACCTGCCACTACTGTCCCCGGTGTCCGAATTACCAGGGTTCTTGGTCATATTGTTGCTACGAGAAAGCCAGCTGTCTTCTCCCGTGCAAAAGCGGGTCATGAGTGTCGTGAGTGCTGCCATAGATTTCGGCTTTTCCTGTCCAAGGTGCCGGGCCAGCCACTCGTCACGGATATTGTGCGTGAAGGCTACTAGGGCCTCAGCGTCCGGACAGTCGACTATTTGATTTTTCTTTGTTAGGAACCGTGTCCAGAATTGCCTGGCCGATTCCTCTGGCTGCTGAATTACGTGACTTAGGTCATCGGCGTCTGGGGGTCGCACATAAGTGCCCTGGAAATTGTCGAGGAATGCGGCTTCCAGGTCCTCCCAACAACTGATTGATCCTATTGGCAAGCTGTTAAGCCAATGCCGAGCTGGTCCTTTAAGCTTGAGTGGGTGGTATTTGATGGCGTGGAAATCATCGCCGTGGGCCATGTGGATATGAAGGAGATAATCCTCGATCCATACCGCAGGATCTGTTGTGCCATCATATGATTCGATGTTTACGGGTTTGAAACCCTCGGGGATTTGATGATCCATTATTTCATCTGTAAAGCATAGTGGGTGTGCGGCTCCTCTGTACTGGGCTATATCATGACGTAGCTCCAATGAGCCTTGTCTGCTGTGTTCGGCCCTGCCGAATTTGTGGCCGGCGTGACGGTTATCGTCTCGAGCCGTGGGGCGCCCACGCGATCCATAGATCGATCTTGTTTGCCTTGCCTTGTCCTCCAACATGCCTCGTAAGTCCGGCGCATATTCCCGTGCCTTGGTACGGGGTGCGACTTGAGTGGAGGGCCGAGAGGCCTCTCTGTCGCGGCCATGAGGTGGCCGGTCGGCCGCATCAAGTGCTTCGTCCTCTAATCGGGGTAGCAACCTGCGCTTTGGGTAGCTCTTGGAGGGGCGTTCGAGTTTATGCTCTTCGGCCGCAAGGACTTCAGTCCATCTGTCGACTAGCAAATCTTGATCAGCTCTAAGCTGTTGCTGTTTTTTCTTGAGGCTTCTTGCCGTGGCCATAAGCCTGCGTTGAAAACGCTCTTGCTCGACGGGATCCTCTGGCACGACGAATTCGTCGTCGTCGAGGCTTGCCTCGTCTTCGGAGGGAGGCATATAATTATCGTCCTCGACCTCTCTGTCTGCCGCTCTCTCATGAGCACTGGTTTCTCCATCCTCCTGTGCTAAATCTTGCTGGAGGGGGTTTTCTTCGGCGCTTTCCGGAGTATTATTATCTCCTGTGCTGGAATCACCGTATTTGTTTTGGCGGGATTTTGAGCGGCGCCGCTGATGCCGGCACTTAGGCTGTTTCTTGGAGGGGTCATCCGCCGCTGTTCCATCGCCATCTCCCTCTTTTGGGGTGTCCACCATGTATATGTCATATGACGAGGTGGCTTTCCAGGGATTAGTAGGCGCTGGTTCTTCATCATCTCCTTCATCGGCGTCCATACCGTCGATGTCTTCGGAGTCGAAGTCGAGCATGTCGGTTAAGTCGTCGACAGTGGCTACAAAGTGGGTGGTGGGTGGGCTTTGAATTTCTTCATCGTCCGTACCCCAACCTTGCTGACCGTAGTCAGGCCAGGGCTCTCCTGATAAAGAGAGGGACTTCAGTGACTTCAGGATATCGCCGAAAGGCGAGTGCTGAAAGATGTCCGCGGCAGTGAACTCCATGATCGGCGCCCAATCGGATTCGATCGGCAGGGGCGCGGAGGGTTTGGAGTCCGGAGAGGAGTCCGGCTCCTTGGAGTCACGAGTCTCGGAGAGTACGGGGCTGGTGTTTGGCTCAATCGCCGTTGGGGTCGCAACCCCTGAGGTGGCGTCCAACCGCCCATCCTCGATCGGCGCAGTTGGCTCCGAATTAAGGGTCGGAGCCGACGCGGGTGCGGCCTCCAGGGAACTGTTCGGCGGCAGAGCTAGATCATGCTCGTCGGGACAGTGCGGCGTGCTCGGCAGTGGCTCGAATCCGTCGAAGATCAAGTCCCCGCGGATGTCAGCCGTGTAGTTTAAACTTCCAAATCTGACCTGACGGCCAGGGGCGTAGCTTTCGATCTGCTCCAGACGGCCAAGTGAATTGGCCCGCAGTGCGAAGCCGCCGAAGACGAAGATCTGTCCGGGGAGGAAGGTCTCACCCTAGACTGCATTGCTATTGACGATCATAGGAGCCATCGAGCCTGACGGCGACGACACAGAGGAACTCTCAATGAAAGCACCAATGTCGGTGTCAAAACCGGCGGATCTCGGGTAGGGGGTCCCGAGCTGTGCGTCTAGGCCGGATGGTAACAGGAGGCAAGGGACACGAAGTTTTACCCAGGTTTGGGCCCTCTCGATGGAGGTAAAACCCTACGTCCTGCTTGATTAATATTGATGATATGGGTAGTACAAGAGTAGATCTACCACGAGGTCAGAGAGGCTAAACCCTAGAAGCTTGCCTATGGTATGATTGTTGATGTGTACGTTGTCCTACGGACTAAAACCCTCCGGTTTATATAGACACCGGAGAGGGTTAGGGTTACACAAAGTCGGTTACAATGGTAGGAGATCTACATATCCGTATCGCCAAGCTTGCCTTCCACGCCAAGGGAAGTCCCTTCCAGACACGGGATGGAGTCTTTAATCTTGTATCTTCATAGTCCAGGAGTCCAGCTGAAGGTATAGTCCGGCTATCCGAACACCCCCTAATCCAGGACTCCCTCAGCTTGCATTAGTCAAAAGTTTCTCCTTGTCCTGCGAGCCACCGCGCGCAAGCTTCTCCCGCCCTGCAACCTTCTCCTTGTTCGGCAAGTTGACGGGACACAGCAAAGTAATGCTAGTCCATGCTGCCTCCTCTTCGGTTAATATGGCTTAATTTCAAACGAGATAAATACACTGTCTGTCACTGTATATTTGTAAAAATACGGTCAGTGGGCTTCATAATACGCTCATTGCGCTCAATATATTTTTTTTTTCGGTGTTCATACGGTCACTAGCTCACCCTGACTGAGTATGTGTGTGCATGCACGTGTAGGTTGAGCACTTGAGCATGACCGTGTGTGTTCTGTCATGTGCTCGGACGTGCATGCATTAGGGCGTCGCGCGCGTTTTTGCGTCCATGTGTACGTGTGACTGTTGCATACACGTAGGGGGAGTACGTGTAGGGGCCACTAAGGAGCAGTCAAATCACACAATAAGTTAGTCGGGAGAAGCAACCATCATTTCACTCTTAAATGACACGTATGCAATATAAAATGGTTGGTATGGAGAGAAAAAGAAAACCACTATATATACACTAGAAGGAGCCTAAGCTACAAGCCTGCTTGCTTAGGTTGCTCCCTTCACAAGCATAGAACGACGGGCCTGATCCCACAGCTAGGGGAAGGGAACAATGTTCTGTGTAGACGCAGTCGACATCGGCGAGGGAGAAAACCCACAGTCGGTGCGTCCCAATCGGGGGTCACCGCGGTATGGGCCGATGCCGCGTCCCAACCGCCCTTCTAGCTACAACCCAACTTCCCAGGTAGTCCATCTTCCTTTTGGAGCCGGCTTGCTCCACTGCCGTAGCTCCATCTCCATGTCGATCTTTTGCTACTTCTACCGGCTTCTACTTGTGATGAGTTTATGTCTCATGAACTAGTGCCAGTACTATTATTCTAATCACACTTCTTCAATATCTTTGCCATCAGGGATGCTCAGGTCGATTTTAGTGAAACTGCACAAAAGCATCGTATGATCCGAGGGTGCCAGCTGTCTTTCCTTCGACAGGTTCTACCTGGCCAGGAAATTAAATAATGTTTAGGGTTTAGGGTTTAAGTCGTAGTGACCCCATCAGTAGTTTTTCTATCATACACGCTCTCACAACTTTTTTCTTTAGTTGTGAAGTAAATATTGGCTATGATCTGTGAATCATTGAGATGCATCAGCATGCGTGCTAGTTTTCCTTTGTATTTGATGGAATGTTGTAACGGGGCAACCTTGGAATAGGAATGAAAATGGAGAGGAAAAGTTTCCGTTTTTCCAAAGAAAAAATGGAAACGGAGAGAAACCAACGTTTCGTTTTGTTGGATCGCGCCATCGAGCAAAACCAACGTTTAAATCACGTCTGTCATGTTCGTGTCTCATCCTCCTCCACGGCTCGACCCCACATGGTCGCTCGGCATGCCACTCACCGCAAACCGAGTAGTATACCATAACTTTCCCGCCTGCATGTCGATGGATCGCGCCATGGAGTACTAGCACTACTGGAAGAGATTGACGAGTTGGGGGAGGACAGCTAGCTGTAGCACGGACTCCCAAGAACTTACTACTAGAAGAGATCGCGCATGTCATAGCTGGCTATTGCGACCTTTGAACGCAGAGCAGCCACGTGCACCCGGAAGTGGCGCGGGCGACGCTCTCTCGGGCGGCACGCCGCAATCAATGCCGGCGCCAGCGAGAGGTCGCGTCCGCTCTGGCCGGGCATGAATGCGGCACTGACCGTTTCGGGCTGGAAGCACGCGCGGGTGATGAAGAGGGTTCGGGTTGGTCAGGACCGGCCGTGGCAGCGGTCCGGACGTGCGCAAACAAGAGATGATGTACGTTAATATTGCTGCGTATATAATTAACAACGTAAATAATGTGCCAGTTGGACAAATATGATTGGAGATAGAGATGGAAATGGAATTTTACATAAACACAGATATGCAAGTCTATGTCTATGTGTGTGTGCGCGACGACTCTCGCGACCTAGAAGCGGGGGCGTGTTTTTGATTGAGTTTTCTTTCTTGGTACATTAGAAAATCAGTTTGTCTAATTCACATCTAGATGTTATTTAAGGATATCACATCTAAGCTCCCACAAGTATATAATGTAGCAACAAGAAACAAAAAAAAACTAGGAAAATACCACAAACAGAGTGGACATCAACTTATATGTGACATAACTATGTCACATCTAGATGTGTCCTAGACAGACCCTTAAAAAATTGTCCGCCAGTTTTCGTTTCTTTTTTCCGGGAACGCGCGTATTCTATTTAAAACCACTGCTATGGAGAGATTTTTTTACTCCATCTCGCGTCTCGCTCTCTCACCCTCTCCATATCAAAACAAGATGACAATGTCCACTCTATCTCTCTCCTCACCGGTGGTCACAGATCCGGCCGAATCCTGTCCGCTGCGGGAGGTGAGGAGGTGCAGCATTGACGTTGTCGCCGTCGGCGACGGAGGAAGCCGATGCGCACCGTCCTCTCGGAGCCGGCGCTGGCGCGGACGAAGATCCTCCGCGCCCTTGTTCGCTGCCGTCGTGTGGGCAGATCCTGCCTGCCCGCCTAAACGACATCTCGCCCACCTGAGGTATAACTTCTTGTACTGGTCCAGCTCCCCAGGTCGCTGCGTGCGGGTTTTCTTCTATGCGACTACTCCCCAGCTCCCCATGCATAGTAGCTAGGGTTCGTCGGCTGGTCCAACATCACCTACTAGTACTATTATAGAGGAAATGCCACTCAAAAAGTTGTCCTGATTTATGCCTCGGTGGAGGTATACATGTTGTTTCAACAAAAAGTACATGGTGGTTGTGCGGTCATTGTCCATATGGTGGTAGTACTATCACTTGTTAAATGAAGAAATGCTTTTTTTCTCGGGTATCCTGGTTTAGTTCCCATCAAGATAATTATGATGCTTCTGTTTGTTGGTGTACTTTTCATTAATTCTTATTGACAATTGAGATGTCGTTGCTAACCCTTTTTTATATTTTTGGAAACAGCGATGTGTGTCTCCATACCCGGGCATGTTTTCCTCAATTTTAGTGGAACTGCACAAAATTAGATGGCCATTGTTGTTCCACCTCACTATCCTCTGCCACGTGGTTCTTCCTTCCTCGAGCTTGATTACTGAGAGGAAACAGACCACAGTGAGGATTTGTCGAACTTCTTAGGTGCCTCACCCAAACTTGATGCCAAACGGATGATGCATCACCACGATGACCTACGATGCTCATGGTTGCGCCTCATGGTTGCGTCGGCTGGTGAAGATGATCGATTTTCGACGAAAAACAAGCTGTCTTCCATCAGTGCTCTTTGCTTGTTACGCACAAACATGATATCCTTCGTCAGTTCACCTTGGTTGCGTTGGAGACGCAGTCGTCTGTCACGTTGGTGCAATTTTCGCTAGGGTTTTACGACAGGTGGGCCCAAAATGTGGCTGGCTCACCTGTCATACAGCCAAAAGCAGGTGCAGTGAAGGCACCGGAGCTCAGTCCGTACTACAGTAGTATATATATAAGCGGGAGCCTCAGCGCTTGTTCGCTAGGGTTTTCACTCTCCACGCGCTTGCCGCACTACATATATGTTACTCCCTCCGTTCCGAATTACTTGTCTTAGAATTGTCTAGATACGGAGGTATCTAGCACTAAAATGAGTCTAGATACATTTGCTAGGGTTTGCTATATTCACAGTCTCTCACCCTCTCTTCACCAGATCTAAACAAGACTGCGTTGGCCTCTTGTCTCTCTCTCCCCCCTCACAGCTGGTGAAGGAGGCGTCCGTATCCCGTCTCACCGGGAAGGGGAGGAGGTGCAACATTCACTCTATCGCCTTTGGCGAGGGAGGCAATCCACTATCGGCCGCGCTGTTCTCTTTCACCCAGCGCCTGTGCGGGAGGGCCACCGACCCCTTCTTCCTCGCTGCCGTACTTAGTGTGGGCAGATCCGGCCTCCCGCTGCACGCCTTGCCACATCCCGATGACCCTAAGGTATAAGTTTCTTTGAAACCGTCATTGCTCTAGCTGCATGTGGATCTTTTTCGATCTGTAATCGAATCTAGGTCTTGGTTCAAAGAGGAATGAAGGGTGCGGTGGGCTGGAGCAAGAATCTAGGATGTGGTTCAATGAGGAAAGGAGGCGCGGAAAGTAGTATAGACTAGCTATCCAGCCACTTTGTAGGTCGAAAAGGGAAAAATGGGGTAACCCAGTACACACATTTGTAAGGAACCGATCTCTTTGTTGAAAAGGGAAAGAAACCGGGGGGTCGGGTAGTTTGTGCACGACTAGATTTGCTGCCCTCACATAGGAAGAAGGTTCAAAGAGAACAAATATGGGACCAGCACATATATGCTGCTTGGCTACATACTCTGCATCACCCATTTATACGTGTGGACGCACATGGTGCTGGCATGTCCCATGCAGCTATTTTGCTGTTGTTAATCTCAGAATTAACTATTGATCTGTTTTAAAAGAATTTCTCTGTTAATATGAATCAATGCAACCGTTTTAGAAATGCCACTGTCCTATAATTTGTTTTCCATCAAGATAAGGTAGATGCTTCTTTTTGTGGCCGCATGTTTCATCCTCCTTTATTGGCCAGTAATTGTTTTCTTTTTTGCCTCTTAAAACAGGGATATCTATTCAAGTTGTTGCTATAGAAAACTTAAATGTCACACCGGCAACTTTGCTTGATTTCAGTGCAACTGCACAAAACTTGATTGGATTTCCTATTCGTGTTGGTAGATTCGTATTTTATGTTGGTCGTCTCATGAAAGGTCACTACAGGCCTTCATCCACATGATTGTGCAGTGTGCTTTGAGATGCTGTGCTACTTGTATTGGTACTGTTTTAAATAAATGATGAATTGAAGCTATTGTATTGCTGTCTTTTCCCATTAAGTAGTGAACAAAATTGGGACCAACCCAGACATGATGCTTGTTGCTTTGTTACAACAAATTCAGCATCACCCCCTTTATAAGCAAGTAATTGATGCCACTCTCAGAATTAACTACTGAATCTTATTTCAAAACTGCAACACTTGTTAGGGATTGGCGGGATTACCATTTTTGTGGCCGCATGTTTCATCCTCCTTTATTAGCCAGTAATTGATTCCTTTTTTGCCTCTGTTTATACAGGGATATCTATTCAACTTGTTGCTATTGTGACATTTTGCTTCACTACGTGAAACACTTTGCTTGATTTCAGTGCAACTGCACAAAACGAGATTGGATTTCCTATTCGTGTTGGTAGATTCGTACGTGATCTTGTGTGCGTCATGACAGGTTGGTACTTGCCTTCATCCACATGATCGTGCAGTGTGTTTTGAGATGTTGTGCTACTTGTATTGGTACTGTTTTAAATAAATGATGAATTGAAGCTATTGTATTGCTGTCTTTTCCCATTAAGTAGAGAACAAAAATGGGACCAACCCAGACATGATGCTTGTTGCTTTGTTACAACAAATTCAGCACCCCCTTTATAAGCTTTGTCGTTCTTTATACATGTTGAAACAAGGCATTGTTAAGATAATTTCTCAGTCAATATGAATGAATCACACTGATGGAGAATTTCTACTCTCCTGCTTTGTTTCCCATTAAGATAAAGTAGATCAGTAGATGCTTTTCTTCTGGGAGTACAAGTCATCAACCGTTATTTCTTAGTAATTGTTTCCCTTATACCGGATGTTGCTTACAGGGATATCAAAATTAAAGCTCGGTTTTATTCCGACTTCGATTTTAGTTGAACTGCACAAAAGGAGCCAATGTGTAATGCAAACTGCTGCATTACTGGGTCTAGTTGGTCGTTCCACTTTGCAAAAAGAAGCAGTCACTATTTGCGCTACATTACAGAAGGAATGACCGAGAAGCTTTACAGAGTATTATTAGACACCGGTGACATGACTAGTCTGCAGAGAGCATTGGCAATTTAACAATACGTGGAGTGCCCTGGGCAAAAAGTGCCCAAACAAGTATAAAAGCTACGACAGGACTCCACGATCATAGGCATTACATATTTTGAATGGGAAAAGCTTGTCAAAGTTTAATCATTGATGTTAGCAAGAAGACGTTAGTTTAATATATTGGAATTGGAAAACCTTGTCAAAATTTGCTCATTGATGTTAGCCAGAAGACATGCATTTGATATTTTTGAGTGGGACGCCCTTGCCGTGAGCAGCGTCGAGTGTTTTTTCCTATTCCTGTGTTCAGTTTAGAAGTAAATAGTTACTCTGCTGAGATATTCCTGTGTTAAGAGTTTGTTCTGAATATTGTCTATGTAATGCTAGGCCTTGTGTTTGATTGCAAAGTTGAGCTTGGAATGTTGTGGCATGCGGCATCACGAGCTGTTCACCGTGCCTCCTGAGAATAATGCTTCGTATTGTTTTGCATGTCGATCTAATGTCAGTGATTTGCTTGTTAAGAAGATCATCCTCTTATGTTGTTTCCATGCTTAAGAAGTTCATCGTCTGATGTTTCATTCATAGCCTATACGACAAGTCGGGTAGGTTAGACGTGAAACCATATGATCTTCCGACCAACTCATGATATTAGGTCGTGATTGGATCGTCGTTTTCCAACCAAAACCGCTTGTAAAACTGACGCTTGTAAATTAAAGCAGATGTTCTCGGGCGAAGGCGCTTGGTTGGTCGATTTTGACTAGTAAAATATCGGAAGTACTTGACACACGATAAAAACGCTGAATGACACTCGGACGATTGCTAATCCAGCCGTTAGCTGTTGTTTCAGCCTTGCCCATGGATGGCATGATACGCACGTCATGCATGTATCGTCTGGTAATGTCGTCCATATAGCAGTGCTCGTAAAATATACACTGGTCTCTCAAATTACACGCGTAACACGCTGGTTTTACTTACAGACCTTGGGCCCTTGGTTTCATTACGCCCTTATTTTACGCGTTGTTTTTCGATGACAAGTAAATTACACTTGTATGTTAATATAGGTTTGAAATAAACCAAAGCTCCCAAGCGCGGCCTTACCGTTTCATGCCATCTTAGTTTCTCGAAGGTGCTCATAGGTGTCCGATGAGCCTGGCTTCCTGAATGAGTAGCGGGCGCTGTATCAGACCATCCGTAGGGCCCGCGAGGCCCTCTCCGTTGTCCTTCGAGTTGTTGCGCTTGCCGTGGCGCCGAGCATTGTTAACATCGTCAACGAACATGAGGATTTAGGAGATGACTTTATTTTGACTGGATGACACTAGGGACCCACTAGGGCCATAACCGTACGTACGCAAGTGCCTCCTTATTATGTACAACTATATATTTTTTGCTTTCTCCTGGTTTCGTGACATCACGGTCCCACACCATTGTCAACCTATGTAGTCAATATAAACGAGAGAATTGCACAAGGTGCGGCCGACAGCTGGGACCAAGCAACTCGAGCAGTATTTGTGTTTTTCAGGCGTGAGCACTGCAGAGTTTTTCTTGGCGATGATTTCATTCTTGTTCAGAGGAGAGCAGGGTATTAACTGGGCGGGCTGTGGCCCGTCTAGCCCAGGCCAGATATCCAGCCCAGATACTAATTTTTTCAAGATGAAAATGGCTAGCCCAGCTATATGTCTTTTTGAGGAATACCCAGGCAAGGTCAACTTGTTATTCTCCGCCCCGCTGGGCTGCAAATCTTTCGTAGGAGGGATGCATTAGGCTTAACAGGAAAATGGGCTTTAAAAATAATAAATGGGATGTAATTATAAAAACTGGGCAGTAACTATAAAAAAATGCAGCAAACACGAAATTAGTTTATAAAATATTATTTATGGATTTTGAAAATCTTAAATTTTCATTGTTGCACGCGCAATGTTTCGTTGGATTTTTACGTAATACAAATTTATATTTAATCTGACTAGAAATTTCAGGATAAAAATATTTCGGAGCCCATCAAAATGTGGGAAATTTTATTGAATTCTGTCTTCAACGGTTGGTTCAAATTATTAATCATTGTCCTAGCTAGAAAATGGGCTGTACTTTTAACAAACTGTAAATGGGTTGTTGTAAATTCCATTAGAATTCCGAAATGGGCTGTACATTCTTACAAAACGCAAATGGGCTATAAGTTCTCTGCCACACACTTGTGGGCCTACTAAGTGACGCGTCCCCTAAAAAAATAAGTTGACGCATATGCAAGGCTTTGCCAACTTATTATAGTCAACACACGGTTCTAGTAGCAGTGGCCGTTGGATGTCTATCCAACGAATGTCATGCTTCTTCTTCAATCTCAGATATTCTTAGCTTCGGCCACCCAAAAAATGATTCCTCCCCCTGACATCTGGGGCGCACCATTTCGGAGGCTGACCTGTGGCCCTACTAAGTTGGAGCGTACCAAGGGCTTTGTCAACTTAGTCAATAATAAACGTTTCTAGCTTCAGTGACCATACGATGTCCATCCAACGGCCGTAGTGCTTCTTCAACTTCTGGTCTTCTTGGTCCAGCCGCCCAAAGCAGCGCCGGTCGTGCCGCCTGCTCCTGCCTCCCGTGGCCGGCTGTGCTGCCGCGGAGGCCTCACCGCGCCCATACTACTCCCACCGCTGGCCAGGCCATCCCTCCACTCACCCACACCCCATGTTATTCTGCGGCGACGGCAGCCTCACACCGTAGCCGAACCAGTGAACCCTCATACTCCTCTCCGCGTGGGCTTCCACTGCTGCGTCTTCCCCGGCTCTGCGTCGTCCCCTTCCTAGGCCTCGCCGTCGTCCAGACCACCGCCCTGGTGCTCTCGGCGTGGCGTGGTCAACGACCGACTTCCATCGGAAGAGTACTGTACGTGGAGAGGCTGACAGCTGGGTCCAGGCGGCCGCAAGGAAGTGCCTCCTTATTACACGCAAAATAATTATTCCTCCACCTTACAGAAGGGACCCACCGGATGGGCCACCTTATTTCGCGAAAAACCGTTTCCCCCCTGACTACTCGGACCCACCGGACGGGCCAGCGTATTTCATGAAAAAACGTTCCCTCCGCTGTCAGCTCGGACCCACCGGAAGTGCCTCCTTATTACGCACAAAAAAAATGAATACTCCCCCTGCTAGCTGGGACCCACCATGGTGGGAGGCTGACTTGTGGGCCTACTAAGTTGACTGGGACGGGGGTCTTTGTCAACTTTAGTCAATATGAACGATTCTAGCTCCAGTGACCGTACGATGTCCATCCAACGGTCGTAGTGCTTCTTCAACCTCTGGCCTTCTTGCTCCAGCCGCCCAAAGCAACGCCAGTCGTGCCGCATGCTCCTGCCTCCCATGGCCGACTGTGCTACCGCGGAGGCCTCACTGCCCCCTACTATTCCCACCGCTGGCCAGGCCCTGTGGCGACGACAGCCTCACACCGCAGCCGAATAAGTGAACCCTCGTACTCCTCTCCGCACGGGCTTCCACTGCCGCGTCTTCCCCGGCTCCCTGTCGTCCCCTTCCTAGGCCTCGCCGTCGTCCACCGGCCTGGTGCTCTCGGCGCGGCGTGGTCAACGTGGTCAAGGAACGACTTCCATCGGACGTGGACTGTACATGGAGAGGCTGACAGCTGGGTCCACGGCCGCAGCAAGGAAGTGCCTCCTTATTACGTGCAAAATAATTATTCCTCCACCTGACAGCGGGGACCCACCGGATGGGCCACCGTATTTCGCAAAAAAAACATTTCCCCCCTGACTGCTGGGACCCACCAGCTACACCTTCGCACGCAAGGAAGTGTGTCCGGGCAAAAAAAAACAAAACGATTTGCCCCCCTGACTGCTGGGACCCACCAGCTACATCTTCGCACACAAGAAAGTGCCTGACAGTCAGGATCCACCTGGTCGAAGCGTACGTAGCGTTGTCATTCTGGTCGCGAACGTGTACGTACATACTGGTCGATGTAGAGGCGCGCACGTGTCATAGTAGAGGCGCGCACGTGTCGTAGTAGAGGCGCGCACGTAGCATTTACACGTATGTACAACGGCCAGGGTGCAAGAAAGAAAATACGGCCACGTATGTGTACATACGGGCGGGGTCTCGAACGCCTATTCGCGCATACGTACAGCCAGGGCTCGTGTACATGGCTGGGTCGGAACGGAGAAACAGCGTCGTCGTCGTGTTCATGGGGAGGCAACGGAATGTGTCATGTTCATGGGGAGGCAACGGAATGCGTCGTGTTCATCGGGAGGGCTTGGACGGAACAGGCGATGGAAACGAGGCCTGGCGTACCGCAGAACGGAGGAAACGGCCTTGTGTTCGACCGGCCATGTTCGAAACGGGATCCTGTTCATCGGGAGGGGTCTGGCGTACCACAAAACGGAGGAAACAGACCTCCTATGGTCGAAACGGGGGTCCTATTGATCGGGAGGGGTGTGGCGTACCGCAAAATGGAGGAAACGGACTTGTGTTGGAGCGCTACGGTCGAAACGGGGGTCCTGTTCATCGGGAGGGGTGTGGCATACCACAAAACGAGACTCCACGGGATACTGTTCATCTCCACCATCGACCCCCTCCAGCCTCCATGAGCTACTGTTCATCCACCGTCGACCTCCTCCAGCCTCCACCTGCGATTGTTCATCCACGGGCTCCTGTTCATCCAGCCTCCACCGCGCACTACTCCACCGGCTACTGTTCAACCACCCCTCTCCACGGGCTCCTGTTCAACCACCCCTCCACGGGCTACTGTTCATCCTGCCCTCCACCATCTACTGTTCATCCTGCCCTCCACGGGGTGGTCCTGTTCATTCAGCCCTCCACGGGGTCCTGTTCATCCAGCCCCAACCAGCTCGATCGACCGGGGTCCTATTCATCCAGAGGCAACACCACGGGGTACTGTTCATCCACCCCCACCGGGAACTGTTCATCCAACCCCCCCGCAACGCTCACTGTTCATCCAGAGGTAGCATCGACCGACTTTAGTTAGCAGCAGCAACGAAGGAATCGCTCGATCAGGTTCAGTTAACAGCCATCGATCGATCGCTCGGGTTCAGTAACGCGTAGCCTGCGGTGCAATCGCTTGGGTTCAATTAGAGCCCAACTCCTCGCTCGGGTTCAGTTAGAGCCAACGCCTCGCACACACGCGCGTACGTGTACGAGAGAAACGCGCATCGCTCGGCCCCCGACCTCCCACCGTAACTGGGAACTCCCCAAAATTTTCCTCCCCCTCGCTTCTACCACGGTTTTTTCCATCATGGACGGCCCAAAGAATGTCATGCAGCTGCGTCTCCGGCCCGCCCTGGACGAAAAGCCCATTTTCTGTCATGATTTTTTGTCATAGAAGTAGGAGCCCACCACATCTACGATGATACCGGGTTTTGTCACAATTATCATCATAGAAGTGTCATATGTATGACAGAATTTTTTTTCGTTCGGCCCAAAATGTCACGGATGTGTCTTTTTTTTTGTAGTGAAGGGACAATGTTACTATCCTTTTACCACACTTGTGCTTCAAAGTAGCACCATAATATTCATGATAGAGAGTATTTTGTTTTATCACTTTCATATACTAGTGGGAACTTTTCATTATAGAACTTGGATTGTATATTCCAACAATGGGCTTCCTCAAATGCCCTAGGTCTTCGGGAGCAAGTGATACGTCTCCAATGTATCTATAATTTTTGATTGCTCCATGCTATATTATCTACTGTTTTGGGCAATATTGGGCTTTATTTTCCACTTTTATATTACTTTTGGGACTAACCTATTAACCGGAGGCCCAGCCCAGATTTGCTGTTTTATGCCTATTTCAGTGTTTCGAGAAAAAGGAATATCAAACGGAGTCGAAACGGAACAAAATCAACTGGAGAAGTTATTTTTGGAAGGAAAGCAACCCAGGGGACTTGGACTCCACGTCAAGAGATACGGGAGGTGCTCACGAGGGTGGGGGGCGCCCCCCCTAGTGCGCGCCCCCTGCCTCGTGGGGCCCCCGTGGCTCCTCCGACGTACTTCTTGCACCCATATATATCGTCGTACCCAAAAACTTCCAGAATAGAGATTAGATCGGGAGTTCCGCCGCCAGAAGCCTCCGTAGCCACCAAAAGCCAATCAAGACCAGTTCTGGCACCCTGCCAGAGGGGGCAATCCTTCTCCGGCGGCCATCTTCATCATCCCGGTGCTCTCCATGATGAGGAGGGAGTAGTTCTCCCTCGGGGCTGAGGGTATGTACCAGTAGCAATGTGTTTGATCTCTCTCTCTCTCTCTCTCTCTCTCTCGTGTTCTTGAGGCGATACGATCTTGATGTATCGCGAGCTTTGCTATTATAGTTGGATCTTATGTTTCTCCTCCCCCTCTACTCTCTTGTAGGCAAAGGAGGAATAAGGCGTAGGTCAAAAGGTGGATCCTTATCCCCTTATATGAGCGGATGCGACTATGCGTCCCCACCAGCCCAGTAAAACTCGCTTGCCTCCCAAGCGCCGTGATAAATGGCACGGTTGGGTTACCCACGTCCGTATTGATGAGAATCTCGTAAATGGGGGACACGATCTCTGCTTTGACAAGACATGCCAAGGAAACCGCCTCACAAAACACGCTGAGGTGGAAAAGTGCAAACGATTCGAATAAAGGCTTGGCCGTAGTGTGATGTCACGCTGCGGAATACGTCAGCGGATTAGATTTGTGTTAAAATTATTCTCTCTGTGGCAATACGTGGAAACTTATTTTGCAGAGCCGGACACTACTATTGGTGTTTACAAACTTTTATGAAGAATTTGGAGGAGGAACCCGCCTTGCAATGCCGAAGACAATCTACGCGCCGGACTCGTCGTCATTGAAGCCTGGTTCAGGGGCTACTGAGGGAGTCCTGGATTAGGGGGTGTTCAGGTAGCCGGACTATACCTTCAGCCGGACTCTAGGACTATGAAGATACAAGATTGAAGACTTCGTCCCGTGTCCGGATGGGACTTTCCTTGGCGTGGAAGGCAAGCTTGGCGATGCGGATATTCAAGATCTCCTACCATTGTAACCGACTTTGTGTAACCCTAACCCTCTCCGGTGTCTATATAAACCGGAGGCTTTTAGTCCGTAGGACAATGTCATCATACAACAATCATACCATAGGCTAGCTTCTAGGGTTTATCCTCCTTGATCTCATGGTAGATCTACTCTTGTACTACCCATATCATCAATATTAATCAAGCAGGACGTAGGGTTTTACCTCCATCAAGAGGGCCCGAACCTGGGTAAAACATCGTGTTCCTTGCATCCTGTTACCATCCGGCCTAGACGCACAGTTCGGGACCCCCTACCCGAGATCCGCCGATTTTGACACCGACTCTCTCTCTCTCTCTCTCTCTCTCTCGTGTTCTTGAGGTGATACGATCTTGATGTATCGCGAGCTTTGCTATTATAGTTGGATCTTATGTTTCTCCTCCCCCTCTACTCTCTTGTAATGAATTGAGTTTTCCCCTTGAAGTAATCTTATTGGATTGAGTCTTTAAAGATTTGAGAACACTTGATGTATGTCTTGCCGTGGATATCTGTGGTGACAATGGGATATCACGAGATTCACTTGATGTATGTTTTGGTGATCAACTTGCGGGTTCCGCCCATGAACCTATGCATAGGGGTTGGCACATGTTTTCATCGTGATTCTCTGGTAGGAACTTTGGGGCACTCTTTGAGGTCCTTTGTGTTGGTTGAATAGATGAATCTGAGATTGTGTGACGCATATCGTATAATCATACCCACGGATACTTGAGGTGACATTGGAGTATCTAGGTGACATTAGGGTTTTGGTTGATTTGTGTCTTAAGGTGTTATTCTAGTACGAACTCTATGGCTGTTTGTGACACTTATAGGAATAGCCCAACGGATTGATTGGAAAGAATAACTTTGAGGTGGTTTCGTACCCTACCATAATCTCTTCGTTTGTTCTCCGCTATTAGTGACTTTGGAGTGACTCTTTGTTGCATGTTGAGGGATATTTATGTGATCCAATTATGTTAGTATTGTTGAGGGAACTTACACTAGTGAAAGTATGAACCCTAGGCCTTGTTTCAACGCATTGCAATACCGTTTACGCTCACTTTTATCACTTGTTACCTTGCTGTTTTTATAATTTCAGATTACAAATACCTTTATCTACTATCCATATACCACTTGTATCACCATCTTTTCGCCGAACTAGTGCACCTATACAATTTACCATTGTATTGGGTGTGTTGGGGACACAAGAGACTCTTTGTTATTTGGTTGCAGGGTTGCTTGAGAGAGACCATCTTCATCCTACGCCTCCTACGGATTGATAAACCTTAGGTCATCCACTTGAGGGAAATTTGCTACTGTCCTACAAACCTCTGCACTTGGAGGCCCAACAACATCTACAAGAAGAAGGTTGTGTAGTAGACATCAGCAAGCAAGTTGGATTCACACCCACTTAGTTTCTTTTGTTGAGCTTTCATATATTTATAGCTCTAGTGCATCCGTTGCATGTCAATCCCTACTCCTTGCATTAACATCAATTGATGGGCATCTCCATAGCTCATTGATTAGCCTCGTTGATGTGAGACTTTCTCCCTTTTTGTCTTCTCCACATGACCCCCATCATTATATTCTATTCCACCCATAGTGCTATATCCATGGCTCACGCTCATGTATTGCATGAAGGTTGAAAAAGTTTGAGATTACTAAAGTATGAAACAATTGTTTGGCTTGTCATCGGGGTTGTGCATGATGAGAGCATTCTTGTGTGACAAAAATGGAGCATGACTAAACTATATGATTTTGTAGGGATGAACTTTATTTGGCCATGTTATTTTGAGAGGGCATAATTGCTTAGTTAGTATGCTTGAAGTATTATTATTTTTATGCCAATATTGAACTTTTATCTTGAATCTTTCGGATCTGAATATTCATACCACAATTAAGAAGAATTACATTGACATTATGCCAAGTAGCATTCCACATCAAAAATTCTGTTTTTATCATTTACCTACTCGAGGACAAGCAGGAATTAAGCTTGGGGATGCTTGATACGTCTCCAACGTATCTATAATTTTTGATTGTTCCATGCTATATTATATTCTGTTTTGGACATTATTGGGCTTTATTATACACTTTTATATTATTTTTGGGACTAACCTATTAACCGGAGGCCCAGCCCAGAATTGTTGTTTTTGCCTATTTTAGAGTTTCGCAGAAAAAGAATATCAAACGGAGTCCAAATAGAATGAAACCTTCGGGAATGTGATTTTTGGAACGAACGTGATCCATAGGACTTGGACCCTACGTCAAGACATCAACCAGGAGGCGACGAGGTAGGGGGCGCGTCTACCCCCTGGGCGCGCCCTCCACCCTCGTGGGCCCCCCTTTTGCTCCACGGACGTACTCCTTCCTCCTATATATTCCTGCGTACCCCCAAACTACCAGATACGGAGCCAAAACCGTAATTCCACCGCCGTAACTTTCTGTATCCATGAGATCCCATCTTGGGGCCTGTTTCGGAGCTCCGCCGGAGGGGGCATCGATCACGGAGGGCTTCTACATCAACACCATAGCCTGCCCGATGAAGTGTGAGTAATTTACTTCAGACCTTTGGGTCTATAGTTATTAGCTAGATGGCTTCTTATCTCTTTTTGGATCTCAATACAAAGTTCTCCCCCTCTCTTGTGGAGATCTATTCGATGTAATCTTCTTTTGCGGTGTGTTTATTGAGACCGATGAATTGTGGGTTTATGATCAAGTTTATCTATGAACAATATCTGAATCTTCTCTAAATTCTTTTATGTATGATTGGTTATCTTTGCAAGTCTCTTCGAATTATCAGTTTGGTTTGGCCTACTAGATTGATCTTTCTTGCAATGGGAGAAGTGCTTAGCTTTGGGTTCAATCTTGCGGTGTCCTTTCCCAGTGACAGTAGGGGAAGCAAGGCACGTATTGTATTGTTGCCATCGAGGATAACGAAGATGGGGTTTATATCATATTGCAAGAGTTTATCCCTCTACATCATGTCATCTTGCTTAAAGTGTTACTCTATTCTCTTGAACTTAATGCTCTAGATGCATGCTGGATAGCGGTCGATGTGTGGAGTAATAGTAGTAGATACAGGTAGGAGTCGGTCTACTTGTCTCGGACGTGATGCCTATATACATGATCATACCTAGATAGTCTCATAAATATGCTCAATTCTTTCAATTGCTAAACAGTAATTTGTTTACCCACCGTGAATACTTATGCTCTTGAGAGAAGCCACTAGTGAAACCTATGGCCCCGGGTCTATTTTCCATCATATTAATCTTCCAATACTTAGTTATTTTTATTGCCTTTTATTTTACTTTGCATCTTTATCATAAAAATACCAAAAACATTATCTTATCATATCTATCAGATCTCACTCTCATAAGTGACCTTGTAGGGATTTACAACCCCTTATCGCGTTGGTTGCGAGGATTTATTTGTTTGTGTAGGTGTGAGGGACTCATCGTGGCCTCCTACTGGATTGATACCTTGGTTCTCAAAACCGAGGGAAATACTTACGCTACTTTGCTGCATCACCCTTTCCTCTTGAAGGGAAAACCAACGCAAGTGCTCAAGAGGTAGCAGATCTCTGCTTTGACAAGACGTGCCAATGGAAAGCGCATCTCGAAACGCGTTAATATTATATTCTCTGCAGTCGTGTGTGATACTTGTGTTGAATACTCGGACACATTCATTTTCATCCGAAGACTATCTTGGAGTATTCGGAAAGGGGAACCCGCCTTGCAATGCCGAAGACAATCTGCGCCCGGACACCTCGTCATTGAAGCCTGGTTCAGGGGCTACTAAGGGAGTCCTGGACCAAGGGTTCCTCGGGCGTCCGACCTATTGGATATGGTCCGGACTGATGGGCCGTGAAGATACAAAGACCGAAGACTCTATCCATGTCCGGATGGGACTCTCCTTGGCGTGGAAGGCAAGCTTGCCGACCAAATATGAAGATTCCTTTCTTTGTAACCGACCTTATGTAACCCTAGATCCCCTCAATGTTTATATAAACCAGAGGGATAGGTCCGTAGACATATATCCTCATAATCATAGTCAGACAGGCTAGACATTTAGGGTTTAACCATTACGATCTCATGGTAGATCAACTCTTGTAATACTCATATTCATCAAGATCCATCAAGTAGGAAGTAGGGTATTACCTCCATAGAGAGGGCCCGAACCTGGGTAAACATTGTGTCCCCCGTCTCCTGTTACCATCGATCCTAGACGCACAGTTCGGGACACCCTACCCGAGATCCGCCGGTTTTGACACCGACAAGGAGGAGGTGGCCGGCCCAAGGGGGGCGCGCCAAGGGGGGAGTCCTACTTGGACTCCTAGTCCAAGTAGGATTCGACCCCCCTCCTTCCAATTAACGGAAAGGGGAAAGGGGAAAGGAAGGAGAGGGAGAAGGAAAGGGGGGCCGCGCCCCACAACCCTAGTCCAATTCGGTTTGGGCTTGGGGGGGAGGCGCCCCACCTCTTTTGGCAGCCTCCCTCTCTCCACTATAGCCCAATAGGCCCATTAACTTTCCCGGTGTGTTCCGGTAGCCTCCCGGTATTTCAAAAAATCCCCGAACCTTATCGAAACCATTCCGGTATCCGTATATAACCTTCCAATATATCAATTTTTACCTCTCGACCATTTCGAGACTCCTCGTCATGTCCGAGATCTCATCCAGGACTCCAAACAAACTTCGGTCACCAAAACACATAACTCATAATGTAATTCATCATCGAACGTTAAGCGTGCGGACCCTACGGGTTCGAGAACTATGTAGACATGACCTAGACACATCTCCGGTCAATAACCAATAGCGGAACCTGGATGCTCATATTGGCTCCTACATATTCTACGAAGATCTTTATCAGTCAAATCGCATAACTACAAACGTAATTCCCTTTGTCATCGATATGTTACTTGCCTGAGATTTGATCGTCGGTATCCTCATACCTAGTTCAATCTCGTTACTGGAAAGTCTCTTTACTCATTCTGTAATGCATCATTCCGTAACTAACTCATTAGTTACATTGCTTGCAAGGCTTATAGTGATGTGCATTACCAAGAGGGCCCAGAGATACCTCTCCGATACACGGAGTGACAAATCCTAATATCGATCTATGCCAACTCAATAAATACCTTTGGAGACACCTGTAGAGCATCTTTATAATCACCCAGTTATGTTGTGACGTTTGATAGCACACAAGGTGTTCCTCCGGTATTCGGGAGCTCCATAATCTCATAGTCAGAGGAATATGGATAAGTCATGAAGAAAGCAATAGCAATAAAACTAGACGATCATAATGCTAAGCTAACGGATGAGTCTTGTCCATCACATCGTTCTCTAATGATGTGATCCCATTCATCAAATGACAACACATGTCTATGGTTAGGAAACTTAACCATCTTTGATTAATGAGCTAGTCAAGTAGAGGCATACTAGGACACTCTGTTTTGTCTATGTATTCACACATGTACTAAGTTTCCGGTTAATACAATTCTAGCATGAATAATAAACATTTATCATGATATAAGGAAATATAAATAACAACTTTATTATTACCTCTAGGGCATATTTCCTTCAGTCTCCCACTTGCACTAGAGTCAATAATCTAGTTCATATTGCCATGTTATTTAACATCAATAGTTCACCTCACCATGTGATTAATAACCATAGTTCACATCTCCATGTGACCAACACCCAAAGGGTTTACTAGAGTTAGTAGTCTATTTCACATTGCCATGTGATTAACATCCAAAGGGTACTAAGGTGTGATCATGTTTTGCTTGTGAGAGAGGTTTAGTCAACGGGTCTGCCACATTCAGATCCGTATGTATTTTGTAAATTTCTATGTCTACAATGCTCTGCATGGAGCTACTCTAGCAAAATGCTCCTTCTTTCAATATGTATCCAGATCGAGACTTAGAGTCATCCGGATTGGTCTCAAAGCTTGCATTGACGTAACTCTTTACGACAAACTCTTTTATCACCTCCATAACTGAGAAATATTTCCTTAGGCCTCTAAGCATAATTTTGACCGTTGTCTAGTGATCTCCTCCTAGATCACTATTGTACTCCCGTGCCAAACTCATGCTAAGGTATACAATAGGTCTGGTACACAACATGGCATACTTTATAGAACGTATGGCCGAGGCATAGAGAATGACTTTTATTCTGTATCTATCTTCTGCCATGGTCAGGCTTTTGAGTCTTACTCAACTTCACACCTTGCAACACAGGCAAGAACTCCTTCTTTGACTGTTCCATTTTGAACTACTTCAAAATCTTGTCAAGGCATATACTCATTGAAAAATCTTATCAAGCGTCTTGATCTATATCTCGATGGTCAATATGTAAGTAGCTTCACCAAGGTCTTTCATTGAAAAATTCTTATTCAAGTATCCTTTTATGCTATCCAGAAATTCTGTATTATTTCCAATCAACAATATGTCATCCACATATAATATTAGAAATGCTATAGTGCTCCCAGTCACTTTCTTGTAAATACAGGCTTCTCCAAAAGTCTGTATAAAACCATATGCTTTGATCACACTATCAAAGCGTATATTCCAACTCCGAGAGGCTTGCACCGGTCCATAAATGGATCACTGGAGCTTGCACACTTTGTTAGCACCTTTTGAAGGAAATATGCCCTAGAGGCAATAATAAAGTTATTATTTATTTCCTTATATCATGATAAATGTTTATTATTCATGCTAGAATTGTATTAACCGGAAACATAATACATGTGTGAATACATAGACAAACAGAGTGTCACTAGTATGCCTCTACTTGACTAGCTCGTTAATCAAATATGGTTATGTTTCCTAACCATGAACAAAGAGTTGTTATTTGATTAACGAGATCACATCATTAGGTGAATGATCTGATTGACATGACCCATTCCATTAGCTTAGCACCCGATCGTTTAGTATGTTGCTATTGCTTTCTTCATGACTTATACATGTTCCTATGACTATAAGATTATGCAACTCCCGTTTGCCGGAGGAACACTTTGTGTGCTACCAAACGTCACAACGTAAATGGTGATTATAAAGGTGCTCTACAGGTGTCTCCAAAGGTACATGTTGGGTTGGCGTATTTCGAGATTAGGATTTGTCACTCCGATTGTCGGAGAGGTATCTCTGGGCCCTCTCGGTAATGCACATCACATAAGCCTTGCAAGCATTGCAACTAATGAGTTAGTTGCGAAATGATGTATTACGGAACGAGTAAATAGACTTGCCGGTAACGAGATTGAACTAGGTATTGAGATACCGACGATCGAATCTCGGGCAAGTAACATACCGATGACAAAGGGAACAACGTATGTTGTTATGCGGTCTGACCGATAAAGATCTTCGTAGAATGTGTAGGAACCAATATGAGCATCCAGGTTCCGCTATTGGTTATTGACCGGAGACGTGTCTCGGTCATGTCTACATTGTTCTCGAACCGTAGGGTCCGAACGCTTAACGTTAAGATGACAGTTTCATTATGAGTTTATGTATTTTGATGTACCGAAGGTTGTTCGGAGTCCCGGATGTGATCATGGACATGACGAGGAGTCTCAAAATGGTCGAGACATAAAGATCGATATATTGGAAGCCTATATTTGGATATCGGAATCGTTCCGGGTGAAATCGGGATTTTACCGGAGTACCGGGGGGTTACCGGAACCCCCCGAGGGGTTATTGGGCCTACATGGGCCTTAAGGGAGAAGAGGAAAGGAGGCAAGAGGTGGCCGCGCGCCCCTCCCCTTCCTAGTCCGAATAGGACAAGGGAAGGGGGGCGGTGCCCCCCCCTTTCCTTTCCCTCTTCCTCCTCTTTCCCCTTCTCCTTATCCAACTAGGAAAGAAGGGAGTCCTACTCCCGGTGGGAGTAGGACTCCCCCTTGGCGCGCCCTCCTTGACCGGCCGCCCCCTCCCCTTGGCTCCTTTATATACGGGGGCAGGGGGGCACCCTAGGACACACAAGTTGATCTTCGTGATCGTTCCTTAGCCGTGTGCGGTGCCCCCCTCCATGATATTACACCTCGGTCATATTGTAGCGGTGCTTAGGCGAAGCCCTGCGACGGTTGAACATCAAGATCGTCACCACGCCGTCGTGTTGACGGAACTCTTCCCCGAAGCTTTGCTGGATCGGAGCCCGGGGAGCGTCATCGAGATGAACGTGTGCCAAGAACTCGGAGGTGCCGGAGTAACGGTGCTTGGATCGGTTGAACCGGGAAGACGTACGACTACTTCCTCTACGTTGCGTCAACGCTTCCGCTTCGGTCTACGAGGGTACGTAGACAACACTCTCCCCTCTCGTTGCTATGCATCACCATGATCTTGCGTGTGCGTAGGAAATTTTTTGAAATTACTACATTCCCCAACACCTTTAGGATCGACAAAACCTTCTGGTTGCAACATATATAACTCTTCTTTAAGATGTCCATTAAGAAATGCAGTTTTGACATCCATTTGCCAAATTTCATAATCATAAAATGTGGCAATTTCTAACATGATTCGAACAGACTTAAGCATCGCTACGAGTGAGAAGGTCTCATTGTAGTCAACTCCTTGAACTTGTCGAAAACCTTTCGCAACAAGTCGAGCTTTGTAGATAGTAACATTACCGTCAGTGTCAGTCTTCTTCTTGAAGATCCATTTATTCTCTATGGCTTGCTGATCATTGGGCAAGTCAACCAAAGTCCACACTTTGTTCTCATACATGGATCCCATCTCAAATTTCATGGCTCAAGCCATTTCGTGGAATCTGGGCTCATCATCGCTTCCCCATAGTTCGTAGGTTCATCATGGTCAAGTAACATGACCTCCAGAACAGGATTACCATACCATTCTGATGCGGACCATACTCTGGTTGACCTACGAGGTTCGGTAGTAACTTGATCTGAAGTTTCATGATCATCATCATTAGCCTCCTTACTGATTGGTGTAGGAATAACTGGAACTGATTTCTGTGATGAACTACTTTCCAATTCGGGAGAATGTACAATTACCTCATCAAGTTCTACTTTCCTCCCACTCACTTCTTTCAAGAGAAACTCCTTCTCTAGAAGGGATCCATTCTTAGCAACGAATATATTTCCTTCAGATCTGTGATAGAAGGTGTACCCAATAGTCTCCTTTGAGTATCCTATGAAGACACATTTCTTCGATCTGGGTTCGAGCTTATCAGGTTGAAGCTTTTTCACATAAGCATCTCAGCCCCAAACTTTAAGAAACGACAGCTTAGGTTTCTTGCTAACCCATAGTTCATATGGTGTTGTCTCAACGGATTTCGATGGTGCCCTATTTAACGTGAATGCAGTTGTCTCTAATGCATAACCCCCAAATGATAGTGGTAAATCGGTAAGAGACATCATAGATTGCACCATATCTAAAAAGTACGGTTATGACGTTCAGACACACCATTACACTGTGGTGTTCCAGGTGGCGTGAGTTGTGAAACTATTCCACACTGTTTTAAATGAAGGCCAAACTCGTAACTCAAATATCCGCCTCCGCGATCAGATCATAGAAACTTTATTTTCTTGTTACGATGATTCTCAACTTCACTCTGAATTTTTTTGAACTTTTCAAATGTTTCAGACTTATGTTTTATTAAGTAGATATACCCATATCTTCTCAAATCATATGTGAAGGTCAGAAAATAACGATACCCGCCGCGAGCCTCAACGCTCATCGGACCGCATACATCGGTATGTATTATTTCCAATAAGTCAGTGGCTCGCTCCATTGTTCTGGAGAACGGATTCTTAGTCATCTTGCCCATGAGGCTTGGTTCGCAAGCATCGAATGATTCATAATCAAGTGATTCCAAAAGTCCATCCACATAGAGTTTCTTCATGCGCTTTACAACAATATGACCTAAACGACAGTGCCACTAGTATGTTGCACTATCATTATCAACTTTGCATCTTTTGGCATCAATATTGTGCGTATCACTGTGATCGAGATTCAGTAAACCATTCACATTGGGTGTATGACCATTGAAGGTTTTATTCATGTAAAAAGAATAACAATTATTCTCTGACTTAAATGAATAACCGTATTGCAATAAACATGATCCAATCATATTCATGCTCAACACAAACACCAAATAAAATTTATTTAGGTTCAACACTAATCCCAATGGTAGAGGGAGTATGCGATGGTGATCTTATCAAGCTTGGAATCACTTCCAGCACACATCGTTACCTCGCCCTCAACTAGTCTCTATTCATTTTGTAACTCCTGTTTTGAGTTACTAATCTTAGCAACTGAACCGGTATCAAATACCCAAGGGCTACTATGAACACTAGTAAAGTACACATCAATAACATGTATATCATATATACTTTTGTTCACTTTGCCATCCTTCTTATCCGCCAAGTATTTGGGGCAGTTCCGCTTCCAGTGACCATTTCCTTTGCAGTAGAAGCACTCATTTTCAGGCTTGGGTCTAGCTTTGGGCTTCTTCATGGGAGTGGCAACTTTCTTTCCATTCTTCTTGAAGTTCCCTTTCTTTCCCCTGCCCTTTTACTTGAAACTAGTGGTCTTGTCAACCATCAACACTTGATGCTTTTCTTGATTTCTACCTTCGCCGATTTCAGCATGGTGAAGAGCCTGGGAATTGTTTATGTCATCCCTTGCATATTATAGTTCATCCCGAAGTTCCAGTAACTTGGTGATAGTGACTAGAGAACTCTGTCAATCCCTATCTTATCTAGAAGATTAACTCCCACTTGATTCAAGTGATTGTAGTACTCAGACATTCTGAGCACATGCTCACTGGTTGAGCTATTCTCGTCCATCTTGTAGGCAAATACTTGTCAGAGGTCCCATACCTCTCGACTCGGGCATGAGTCTGAAATACCAATTTCAGCTCTTGGAACATCTTATATGCTCCATGGTGTTCTAAACATTTTCGAAGTCTCGGTTCTAAGCCGTAAAGCATGGCGCACTAAACTATCAAGTAGTCATCATACCGAGCTTGCCAAACGTTCATGACATCTGCATCTGCTCCTACAAAAGGTCCGTCACCTAGCGGTGCATCAAGGACATAATTCTTCTGTGCCACATTGAGGATAATCCTCATATCATGAATCCAGTCTGCATCATTGCTACTATCATCTTTCAACTTATTTTTCTCTAGGAACATATCAAAAAATAAATGGGGAGCTATAACGCGAGCTATTGATCTACAACATAATTTGCAAATTCTATCAGGACTAAGTTCTTGATAAATTAAAGTTCAATTAATCATCTTACTTAAGAACTCCCACTTAGATTGACATCCCTCAAGTCATCTAAATGATCACGTGATCCGTATCAACTAAACCATGTCCGATCATCACGTGAGATGGAGTAGTTTTCAATGGTGAACATCTCTATATTGATCATATCTACTATATAATTCATGTTCGACCTCTCGGTCTCCAGTGTTCCGAGGCCATGTTTGTACATGCTAGGCTCGTCAAGTTTAACCCGAGTATTCCACATGTGCAAAACTCTCTTGCACCCGTTGTATGTGAACGTAGAGCTTATCACACCCAATCATCACGTGGTGTCTCAGCAAGACGAACTGTCGCAATGGTGCATACTCAGGGAGAACACTTATACCTTGAAATTTTAGTGAAGGATCATCTTATAATGCTACTGCCGTACAAAGCAAAATAAGATGCATAAAGGATAAACATCACATGCAATCAAAATATGTGACATGGTATGGCCATCATCATCTTGTGCCTTTGATCTCCATCTCCAAAGCACCGTCATGATATCCATTGTCACCGGCTTGACACCTTGATCTCCATCATAGCATCGTTGTCGTCTCACCAACTATTGCGTCTACGACTATCACTAGCTCTTAGTTATAAAGGAAAGCAATTACATGGCGATTGCATTTCATACAATAAATCGACAACCATAAGGCTCCTGCCAGTTGCCAATAACTTTTACAAAACATGATCATCTCATACAACAATTTACATCTCATCACGTCTTGACCATATCACATCACAACATGCCCTGCAAAAACAAGTTAGACGTCTTCTACATTGTTGTTGCAAGTTTTACATGGCTCCTACGGGATTCTAGCAAGAACCGTTCTTACCTACGCATCAAAACCACAACGATTTTTCATCAAGTGTGCCATTTTAACCTTCAACAAGGAGCGACCGTAGTCAAACTCGATTCAACTAAAGTTGGAGAAATAGACACCCGCCAGCCACCTGTGTGCGAATCACGTCGGTAGAAGCAGTCCCATGAACGCGGTCATGTAATGTCGATCTGGGCCGATTCATCCAACAATACCGACGAATCAAAGTAAGACGTTGGTGGTAAGAAGTATGACTATTATCGCCCACAACTCATTGTGTTCTACTCGTGCATATATCATCTACACATAGACCTGGCTCGGATGCCACTGTTGGGGAACGTAGTAATTAAAAAATCCTACGATCATGCAAGATCTAACTAGGAGATGCATAGCAACGAGAGGGGAGAGTGTGTCCACGTACCCTCGTAGACCGAAAGCGGAAGCGTTATGTAACGCGGTTGATGTATTCGAACGTCTTCATGATCCAACCGATCCAAGTACTGAACGTACGGCACCTCCGTGTTCAGGACACGTTCAGCACGATGACGTTCCTCGCGCTCTTGATCTAGTAGAAGGACGAGGGAGAGTTTCATCAGCACGATGGCGTGAGGACGGTGTTGGTGATGTGATCCGCGCAGGGCTTCGCTTAAGCACTACGACAATATGACCGAGGTGGTAAACTGTGGAGGGGGGCATGATACGTCTCCGTCGTATCTACTTTTCCGAACACTTTTGCCCTTGCTTTGGACTCTAACTTGCATGATTTGAATGGAACTAACCTGGACTGATGCTGTTTTCAGCAGAATTGCCATGGTGTTATTTATGTGCAGAAACAAAAGTTCTCGGAATGACCTGAAACTTCACGGAACGTCTATTTGGAAATAATAAAAAATCCTTGCAAAAGATGAAGACCAGGGAGCCCACACCCTAGCCACGAGGGTGGGGGGCGCGCCTGCCCCCTGGGCGCGCCCCCCTACCTCGTGGGCCCCCTGGAGCTCCTCCGACCTAACTCCAACTCTATATATTTGCTTTCGGGGAGAAAAAAATTAGAGAAAAGTATTCATCACGTTTTACGATACGGAACCGCCGCCAAGCCCTAAAACCTCTCGGGAGGGCTGATCTGGAGTCCGTTCGGGGCTCCGGAGAGGGGAATCCATCACCATCGTCATCATCAACCTTCATCCATCACCAATTTCATGATGCTCACCGCCGTGCGTGAGTAATTCCATCATAGGCTTGCTGGACGGTGATGGGTTGGATGAGATTTATCATGTAATCGAGTTAGTTTTGTTAGGGTTTGATCCCTAGTATCCACTATGTTCTGAGATTGATGTTGCTATGACTTTGCTATGCTTAATGCTTGTCACTAGGGCCCGAGTGCCATGATTTCAGATCTGAACCTATTATGTTTTCATCAATATATGAGTGTTCTTTATCCTATCTTGCAAGTCTATAGTCACCTATTATGTGTTATGATCCGTTAACCCCGAAGTGACAATAATTGGGATACTTACCGGCGATGACCGTAGTTTGAGGAGTTCATGTATTCACTATGTGCTAATGCTTTGTTTCGGTTCTCTATTAAAAGGAGGCCTTAATATCCCTTAGTTTCCATTAGGACCCCGCTGCCATGGGAGGGTAGGACAAAAGATGTCATGCAAGTTCTTTTCCATAAGCACGTATGACTATATTCGGAATACATGCCTATATTACATTGACGAATTGGAGCTAGTTCTGTGTCACCCTATGTTATGACTGTTACATGATGAACCACATCCAGCATAATTATCCATCATGATGAACCCATGCATTTTCCCCCCAAACCATCCAACAAAAAGGATGATGAGGATTTTGAGCGCTTTGCTGAAATGATTAGACCTATCTTTTTTGCGTATGCGATTAACTGATATGCTCAAAATGAATCCTTATGCTAAGTATATGAAAGAAATTGTTACTAATAAAAGAAAGATACCGAAAGCTGAAATTTCCACCATGCTTGCTAATTATACTTTTAAGGGTGGAATACCAAAGAAACTTAGTGATCCAGGAGTACCCACTATACCATGCTCCATTAAAAGAAACTATGTTAAAACTATGTTATGTGATCTTAGAGCCGGTGTTAGTGTTATGCCTCTCTCTTTATATCGTAGACTTGATTTGAATAAGTTGACACCTACTTAAATATCTTTGCAAATGGCTGATAAATCAACTGCTATACCTGTCGGTATGTGTGAGGATGTGCCTGTTGTAGTTGCAAACGTTACTATTTTAATGGACTTTGTTATTCTTGATATTCCCGAGGACGATACACTAGTAGAAAAAGGGCCATTTGTCCCGGTTCATAAGGCCCATCTGTCCTGGTTGCGGAACCGGGACTAAAGGGTCGTTACTAATGCCCTTGGCCTTCAGTCCCGGTTCTTATACGAACCGAGACAGATGGGCCTCCACGCGGCCGCTGTGGCGAGCCCAGGCAGGAGGGCCTTTAGTCCCGGTTGGTGGCACCAACCGGGACCAATAGGCATCCACGCGTCAGCTGTTCAGGGGCTAGGGTTTTTGTTTTTTTCTGAAGGGGGGGGTGGATTTGGGGGTTTTGTATGGTTAATTAAGGTGTTTCATATATTGTGTTAGGTAGCTAATTAATTAATAGAGATGAGTGTCCTCTCTTATCTCTGTGCTTGGTCGACACTACGTACTATATGTATATAGAGGCCCTCGACACGCTAGCTAGTAAGAAAATGAAGGAAACCATTAAGTACAGAAGTTCGTCATGCATACCGAGAGAACTGATCGACCTCTCCTTCTCTGAGAGATTGGTCGAACAACAAGTTTTCCTATTATCTATCTGACGCTACTGGCTACATACATATACAATATGTAAGATCTGTTACAATCCCCTAGCATCTAAAATCAAGTTCCACATGGTATTCTCCGGCTTTATTGATGACGTGGTCAAGAAAGAATCCCGCTAATTCCTCTTGAATTGCTTTCATGCGATCTTCTGGTAGGAGTTCATTCCGCATCTCCCACATCTAATTTGAAGAAGGGGGTTAATACATATATATGAATGAAACTCAACAGAAATGATGGTGTAATAAAATGAAATTGTGAATATTATTGCTTACGCACATCAAATTGTCTTTTAGAGTAGCCCCGCTTATCTTTGCAAGTCGCGTTGTAGATGAACTCGCACACGTAGTATCCACAGAAATCATTCCCTTGTTCCTGCCACAAGCACTTTAGGAGAAATAGAGGTCAATCAAACTGATAATGAAGCATTATAAATGGCATTGATGAAAGTAGCTAGAATCAACGAGATCGAGATGCGCGGAACTAGCTAGCTAGTACTACTTACTTTCGGGTATGTCCATCGCAGCTCCCCCGGCAGTCCCGGAGCTTGTGCGGTGAATACTTTCCAAACCCTGCGAGATAAAGAAAACAATTACTTGATATCATGAAATGAACAAAAAGTTGCCGATATGGTGCGATAATGATTGATTGAACTTACTTCTCGAGCATTTTAGTCATGTCCGCATAGGTCTTGGGAGATTTTCATTTCGAGTCTAAGACGGTTACTATTCCCTGCTCAAGCTTAATCTCCAGGAGAATATAGTGGAAGCTGCGCACGCATGCATAACTCATCAATTACATTACTATAACCTCGCTCGAGTAATAAGGGAAACCGAATATGCACAAGACAGTAACACTTAGTCGAAGTTGTAAGGAAATAGTATTTTATCTTTGTTTTGATTTACTATCAATGATTTGAGCAAGTTGGCCTCAGCATCATCGGCGTTCTTTTCAACCTCAAATTTATCTATGAGATTTGTGTTAATGAACCCAATATCATACATTTCTGCTTTTCTGCACTCGATGATCTTCAATCTGCATAATATAGTGAGGATAATCATATATACATGCAATAAAAGAGCTGAGCTATATATAGAAACTTAATGACAGAAGTAGTACTTACAGACAGTAGCAACTGACCGTTAATTTATCGAGGGCCTTTTGATTGAACCACTGGAAGAACTCCTCAAATGGAACAGTCAACAAATCAATTCCAACGAGGTCGTGCTCCTCTTTAACTCTCAGATACAAAGTATTCATCCTCCCAGACGCTCTGCAGGTTTTCATGTACCAATCATGGAATCTTCGCATCATCGTTGTTAGAGATTTTTCATCTTTGACAAGAGGCTTCCCGTAATGGTATTGGTGTTCTTCCACCTCCAAGAAATCATAATGTACATCGTCGGGCAGGTAATCTTCAAGATTGCTATAACCGGGCACCATCCCTGGATCATTAGCGACGATATCGCTAGACACCTTGAGCGGGGGGCATGATTGGTCCGCTTGTTCGCCGAGCTGGGCAATTTTTTTCCCAACTCGTCGTGCTGCTAACTTTCGATCACTGATAGTATTTCCCGACCGCTCCGCTTCGATATATACCTTTGTAGTAATGCGCTCATAGTTGTTTTTTCAGTGGAAACTTTGGTGGTTTCCTCAGGGCATCGATAGTGCGCTTTGCTTTCACCCGCTCTACCTTCTCCTCCGGAGGTGGATGTCTCTTTGCTTTCACCCCTTCAAAGAAGTCATTCACTTCTTTTTCCACGATCTTCACATTTTCTTCCATGGTCCTCTCGTATGGTAACTTCTCTAGAGGCTTGAGAGGTGGACCGAATCTGTATTGCCTCCCGCCTCTAGCTGTACTGCTAGACACCAGAGCAGACGGAGCCGCTGCGACTGTCTTCTTTCGTGCTTGCTTACGAGGCAGAGGAGAAGGACTAGATGCGCCGGAGCAGCCGGGGCGGCGACGGGTCTCTTCCGCCCTTGCTAGCGAGGCGGAGAAGGAGGAGGCCGGTGGCTGCTCGGGCGCGCCGGCGTAGGCGGAGAAGGAGGTGGAGTGCCGCCACGCACCGGAGAAGGAGGAGGCTGGTGGCTGCTCGGGCGCGCCGGCGCAGGTGGAGAAGGAGGCGGAGTGCTGCCACACGCCGGAGAAGGAGGCTGAGTGCCCTGATCACTCGCCGGAGGAGGAGGCGGTGGAGGAGGCGGAGTGCCCTGACTCGCCGGAGGAGGAGGAGGAGGCGGAGGCGGAGGCATCCAGTTCGGAAGGTTGATGAGCTCCTTCCGCCATAGGCATGGAGTCTTCAGACAAGAACCCAGCCGAGTCTCCCCGTCACCCATAGGGTGGTCAAGCTGGAGGTCCTCAAATCCTTCTGTGATTTCATCCACCATCACCCTAGCATATCCTTCTGGAATCGGCCGGCAGTGAAAAGTTGCGCCAGGTTCAGGAGGTGCAACAGAGCCAACAACCGCCTTGACTTTCAAATCCATCCACTGCATCATAAGGTGGCAATTCTGAGACTCCATGATAGCTTCCACGGGGTAGCTAGCAGGAGCCGTGAAGACAGGCTCCTGAAGCAGCTCGGTGGAAGCCACGCTGCTTCTCCGCTGAGATGGCGGGGTAGCTTCGGGTGTAGCAGCTTCGGCAGGTCGCCCGCTGCGGGCCTCATCTTGTTCCTCTAGCGCTTGTACCCTTGCATGCAGCGCATGTAGTTGGGTCATCTCCTTTTTCTTCTTCCTCTCCCGGCGTTTGTAACCGCCTGCGTCGGGAAATCCAGCCTTCCACGAAAGGGAGCCTGGCATGCCTCGTGTCCGTCCGGGGTGCTCAGGATTCCCGAGGGCCTCTGTGAGCTCGTCGTTCTCTCTGTCCGGAACAAACGTCCCTTGCTGCGCCTTTTCGATATACTCCTGAAGCTTCTCGACGGGCGTGTTCAGCTGCTTGTTGGTCCAAACGCACTTCCCTGTTACAGGGTCCAATTTTCCCCCAACCCCGAAGAACCAAGTCCTGCAATGGTCTGGCCAGCGTCGCGTCTTTGGTTTGATCCCTTTAGCAATGAGGTCATTCTCAGCCTTGTCCCACAATGTCCAGGCTTTCAGGTAGCCACCTGACCCCGTGCGATGGTGATGCTTCGTCTTTGCAGCATTTTTCTTTTTTGTCGCTGACATCTTCGCTGCTCTCTCAGATTTCTTTTTGGTGACAAATGCGGGCCACTGATCTTTGATCTTCTCAAATCGGTCGATGAATTCTGGAGTCTTGTCTTGGTCGACAAACGATGATATCAGCTCATTCTTCCACCTCCTGAATAGCTCAGCCGTCTTCTTAAGAGCATAAGCCTTGATCATTGGCTTTTTAACTAGATTCTCCGGATCCTCCTCTGGCGGGAAGGTGAAATTTTCCTGCAGCGCGGTCCAGAGATCAGCTTTCTGCCTATCGCTGACATAAGACACCTGAGAGTCTTTTTCCTTAGGCTTCAATCATTGCTCGATGCTGATCGGGATCATGTCCCTAACTAGAACCCCGCACTGAGCATTAAATTTTTGCTTGGTCCAGAGGGGTTCAATCGGTTGGCCAGCGCGATCAATTTCGATGATCGTGTACCTTTCATCCATGCGCAACTTTCTCTTTGGGCCTCGTCTCGTTACCGAAGTGTTGCTCGATCCGGAGGGCTAGAAAAGAAGAAAAAGAAGAGAGTTAATATGTGTACATACCAAAAACAACTAATGCATCAATTTGCTATAGTCAGCACATGCTTAATTAATTAATATAGGGATAATTAGATTTATGCCCCTAGTTGTGTCCCACTCGTCTGTTTTACCCCTAATTCCCAAAAGTCACCGGTTCTGTCCAAGTCACTTTGATCCTCTTATGCTTTTTCCCTTTGACCGTTTGACCATCAGTTTGAAAACTTCATAACTAATTCATACAAAATCAAAAAAATGCAAATAAGATACCAAAATGTTCAGCAAAACATCACCTATATGTTAGTGTCATTTTCATTCATGAAAAAAGTGTTGGAAAGTGCACATCCGAGTTTTAGCTCTTTTGATACCACCATGAATAGTAAACTCTAAAAAATTTAAAAACAATTCAAAAAAATATGGTGGCAAAGAACGACAAGTGTTCTAAGTGCTTGCCAAGTTTAATTAGGGAACGACATTCGTGGAAGTCGTGGCAAAAAAATAATCTATTTTGGAGTGCTGATTGTTTTTTTTGCCGCGGCACCCACGAATGTTATTCCCTGGTGAAACTTGGCAGACACTTAAAACATTTGTCATTCTTTGCCACCAAATTATTTTTGAAGTTTTTTTGAACTTTTTTAGATTTTACTATTCATGGTGGTAGCATAAGAGCTAAAACTCGGATGTGCACTTTCCAACACTTTCTTCATGGATGCAAATGACACTGACATATAGGTGATGTTTTCCTGAACATTTCAGTATCTTATTTGCATTTTTCTAATTTAGTATGAATTAGTTATGAAGTTTTCAAACTGACGGTCAAACAGTCAAAGGGAAAATGCATAAGAGGAGCAAAGTGATTTGGACATAACTGGTGACTTTTGGAAATTAGGGGTAAACAGACGAGTGGGACACAACTAGGGGCATAAATCTAATTATCCCATTAATATATATATATATATACCTGGCCGGACTCCGCTCGGTCACCGGAGCCGTCATCACGGTGTCCTTCCCCCTCCGTTCGGTCATCGGAGCCGTCATCACGGTGTCCTTCCCCCTCCATTCGGTCACCGGAGCCGTCATCACGGTGTCCTTCCTCCTCCATTGTTTGATAATCGGCATAGCCTGCTTCTTCATCCTGTCTTTCCAGACCATCGATGCATGTGACGTTGAGAAACGACAAGACGGCATCACTTTCGTGTGCGATTATCTCCCCCAACACCGCTTCTGTTGCTTCGTCTCAGGGGTGCGGATCCATAGTTTCTGCAAATATTTACAACATGGCAATTATTATTCAAACATGATAGATGGATATATTAGTGGCAAACATAGAACTAGCTAGCTAAGCACAACAAGGAATCATATTAGTGGCCTGGCCTCGACGCTTCTCTAGGGTTTGGGGTGGCCTCGGCAACGCTTCAAGGGTTTGGGGTGGCCTCAACAACGCTTCAAGGGTTCGGGGTGGCCTCGACGACAACGCTCTTTTAACTTGGTAAATTTGGGTGGCCTTAAGAGAGTTTGTCGATCGGGTAGGGCGCGGCGGGAGGGGGTAGGAGACCGACATTGTTTTTTCTAGGGTTTGGGTGTCCTCGAGAGTTTTGGTCGAGCGAGAGGGCCGGGGGGTGCTCCCGTGGTATAAGTTATCACGGTCAAGAGGGGGTATATATATCGACCGCCCCTCATGTCGAAGTTATATGGGAGGGAGTTATATATATCGACAACGATGACATGCATACATGGGAAAATAATGTTATCGGGGAGGGGGTATATCGACAATGACATACCCGATAAAAAAATAAGAAGACGAAGAAGAAATAAAAAGAGGAGAAGAAGAAAGGAATAGAGGAGAAGATCGAAGGAAAAAAGAAGAAGAAAAAAGAGGAGAAGAAGAAAAAATATCTATTCCTTTCTTCTTCTCCTCTTCTTTTTCTTCTTTTTTCCTCTTCTTATTTATTTCTCCTCTTCTTCCTCTCCTCTTCTTCTCCTTTCTTCCTCTTCTTATTTTCGTTTTTCCTCTCCTTCTTTTTATTCTTCTTCTTTTCCTAGCTAGATATACAAAACTTTTCTTCCTTCTCCTTATTTTACGTTTTCCTCCACACTAACCTAAAATGCACTAACCTTCCTTTTCCACTCCTTTTTTTCTTCTAAATATGAACATATACATAAATTGATAAAAAATATGCACAAAAACATATACATAAATTTTCCTCTACATACACAATTGTTTTACAAATATGCACATATATATGAACATATACATAAATTGACAAAAAAATACATTTATGAAAAAATGCTATGAACATGTAGACACATATATACACATACACACACATATACAAAAAATACATTTATGAAAAAATGCTATGAAATAAAAATGCAGGGCGGCGGGCGGCGGGCAGCGGGGCGGCGTGTGGCGCCAGCGTAGGGCAGGGGCGGCAGCACGGCGACCGCGCAGGGCAGGGGCGGCGCGCGGCGGCAGCGAAGGGCAGGGGTGGCGGTGCGATGGCAGTGCGAGGCGACGACGGCGGCCAGTACAGGGAGGAGGAGGAGGGGATCGGGGCGGCGCTCACAGTGATGTGGCGTCGGCGACGAGGAAGGCTCAGGGATGGTGAACGGCGAAGGCGCGCTCGGGGGCGAGGGCAGGGGCGCGCGGGCTCGGGGACGACATCGGCGACGACGAGGCACGGGCGACGGCAACGGCGCAGTCGGGGGCGACGACAGGGGCGGCGGACGACGTCGGGGCAGCCTGGCAGCGTCGATGAGCTCGGCGTCATCAGGAGGCAATTGGCGATGAAACTGCCAAATTTTCTAAGTATGGGCTTATATAGTAGAACCTTTGGTCCCGGTTGGTGGCACAAACCGGGACGAATACCCCCCTTTGGTCCCGGTTCGTGCCACCAACCGGGACCAAAGGTCTCTTTTCAGCAGCCCAAAGGGCAGGAAGCGGTGGCCTTTGGTCCCGGTTGGTGGCACCAACCGGGACTAAGGGGGGGCATTGGTTCCGGTTGGTGCCATGAACCGGAACTAATGCACCCCTTTAGTCTCGGTTTGTGCCACGAACCGGGACCAAAGGCCATGCACAGCCGGGTGGTGGTGGAAGTTTAGTCCCACCTCGCTAGTCGAGAGGGGCGCGCAGTGGTTTATAAGCCCCACTGCCGCACCCCTCTCGAGCTCCCCTCCATTGCAGGCTTGCGGGCCTAATTGTGACTACTATGCCTGATGGGCCGACTAGGCCTTCTGCGGGCCTGAATCCTGGCCCATTGATGGATTTCTAGTCGTATTCAGGCCGTGGTGGCTAGTAGGTGGTAAATTTTTTATTTTTTCCCATTTTTTGTTTTCTTTTTTGCTTTATTTTTTGCTTTGTTTCTACTTACAACAAAATACTTATTTATTTTATTTTATTTTGTTTCTAATTACTTATTTATTTTATTTTATGATAATTCTTTTTGCTATTAAAGTTTCTAACAAAAAAAATTCTTTATGAAAATTCTTTTTGCTTTTAATGATGTTGAACAGAAAATACTTTGATAATTTTAGTTGCATCAATTTTATATAATTTTAGTTTCATAAATTTTAGAGGTTGCTTATAATGTTTTGAACAGAAAATACTTTGATAATTTTAGTTTCATAAATTTTATTTATGTTATTAAATTTTATTTTATTTTGTTTCTACTTATATATTTTATTAAAGTTTATATTATTTTGTTTCAAATTACTTATTTATTTTATTTTATGATAATTATTTTTACCGAAAGACCCTGAAATTCGTATATATTATGCATTTACTGATTATTTTGAGGTATAAGACCTTGAAATTGAAAAGCACTATAAATGAAATCTGAAAAGGTTGAAAGTTGGCATGGTATCATCATTTCACCCACATAGCATGTGCAAGAAAGTAGAGAGGCTTACGGCAAAAACTGGATGCACTTCGTGTACAAAACGGACAATCTCTTTCGAAGTATCAGGGTTTCATACGGAAACTCGTCTGTTACAAAGGGATTTCATTTTTTTGAACTTATTTGAACTGCATACTTTTTCTGTGTTCAAAATGCACCCTTCAAAGCCACATCATCAATTTTCAACCCTTTCTGACTTCATTTGTTATTTTTCATGCATTTACTGATTATTTTGAGCTAGAAAACCCTGAAATTGAAAAGCACTACAAATGAACTCTGAAAAGGTTGAAAGTTTGCATGGTATCATCATTTCGTCCACATAGCATGTGCAACAAAGTAGAGAGGCTTACGGCAAAAACTGGATGCACTTTGTGTACAAAATGGACAATCTCTTTGGAAGTATCAGGGTTTCATACGGAAACTCATCTGTTACAAAGGGATTTCATTTTTTGAACTTATTTGAACTCCATACTTTTTTGTGTTAAAAATGCACCATTCAAAGCCACATCATCAATTTTCAACCCTTTTTGACTTCATTTATTATTTTTCATGCATTGACTGATTATTTTGAGCTATAAGACCCTAAATTGAAAAGCACTACAAATGAACTCTGAAAAGGTTGAAAGTTGGCATGGTATCATCATTTGACCCACATAGCATGTGCAAGAAAGTAGAGAGGCTTACGGCAAAAACTGGATGCACTTCGTGTGCAAAACGGACAATCTCTTTCGAAGTATCAGGGTTTCATACGGAAACTCGTCTGTTACAAAGGGATTTCATTTTTTTGAACTTATTTGAACTCCATACTTTTTCTGTGTTCAAAATGCACCATTCAAAGCCACATCATCAATTTTGAACCCTTTCTGACATCATTTGTTATTTTTCATGCATTTACTGTTTATTTTGAGCTATAAGACCCTCAAATTGAAAAGCACTACAAATGAACTCTGAAAAGGTTGAAAGTTGGCATGGTATCATCATTTCGTCCACATAGCATGTGCAACAAAGTAGAGAGGCTTACGGCAAAAACTGGATGCACTTCGTGTACAAAACGGACAATCTCTTTCGAAGTATCAGGGTTTCATACGGAAACTCGTCTCTTACAAAGGGATTTCATTTTTTTGAACTTATTTGAACTCCATACTTTTTCTGTGTTCAAAATGCACCATTCAAAGCCACATCATCAATTTTGAACCCTTTCTGACATCATTTGTTATTTTTCATGCATTTACTGATTATTTTGAGCCATAAGACCCTGAAATTGAAAAGCACTACAAATGAACCCTGAAAAGGTTGAAAGTTGGCATGGTATCATCATTTCGTCCACATAGCATGTGCAACAAAGTAGAGAGGCTTACGGCAAAAACTGGATGCACTTCGTGTGCAAAACGGACAATCTCTTTCGAAGTATCAGGGTTTCATACGGAAACTCGTCTGTTACAAAGGGATTTCATTTTTTTGAACTTATTTGAACTCCATACTTTTTCTGTTTTCAAAATGCACCATTCAAAGCCACATCATCAATTTTGAACCCTTTCTGACTTCATTTGTTATTTTTCATGCATTTTCTGATTATTTTGAGCTATAAGACCCTGAAATTGAAAAGCACTACAAATGAACTCTGAAAAGGTTGAAAGTTGGCATGGTATCATCATTTCATCCACATAGCATGTGCAATAAAGTAGAGAGGCTTACGGCAAAAACTGGATGCACTTCGTGTACAAAACGGACAATCTCTTTCGAAGTATCAGGGTTTCATACGGAAACTCGTCTGTTACAAAGGGATTTCATTTTTTTGAACTTATTTGAACTCCATACTTTTTCTGTGTTCAAAATGCACCATTCAAAGCCACATCATCAATTTTGAACCCTTTCTGACATCATTTGTCATTTTTCATGCATTTACTGATTATTTTGAGCTATAAGACCCTAAAATTGAAAAGCACTACAAATGAACTCTGAAAAGGTTGAAAGTTGGCATGGTATCATCATTTCGTCCACATAGCATGTGCAACAAAGTAGAGAGGCTTACGGCAAAAACTGGATGCACTTCGTGTGCAAAACGGACAATCTCTTTCGAAGTATCAGGGTTTCATACGGAAACTCGTCTGTTACAAAGGGATTTCATTTTTTTGAACTTATTTGAACTCCATAGTTTTTCTGTGTTCAAAATGCACCATTCAAAGCCACATCATCAAGTTTCAACCCTTTCTGACTTCATTTGTTATTTTTCATGCATTTACTGATTATTTTGAGCTATGAGACCCTGAAATTGAAAAGCACTACAAATAAACTCTGAAAAGGTTGAAAGTTGGCATGGTATCATCATTTCACCCACATAGCATGTGCAAGAAAGTAGAGAGGCTTACGGCAAAAACTGGATGCACTTCGTGTGCAAAACGGACAATCTCTTTCGAAGTATCAGGGTTTCATACGGAAACTCGTCTGTTACAAAGGGATTTCATTTTGTTTGAACTTATTTGAACTCCATACTTTTTTTGTGTTTAAAATGCACCATTCAAAGCCAGATCATCAATTTTCAACCCTTTCTGACTTCATTTGTTATTTTTCATGCATTTACTGATTATTTTGAGCTATAAGACCTTGAAATTGAAAAGCACTACAAATGAACTCTGAAAAGGTTGAAAGTTGGCATGGTATCATCATTTCACCCACATAGCATGTGCAAGAAAGTAGAGAGGCTTACAGCAAAAACTGGATGCACTTCGTGTCCAAAACGGACAATCTCTTCCGAAGTATCAGGGTTTCATACGGAAACTCGTCTGTTACAAAGGGATTTCATTTTTTTGAACTTATTTGAACTCCATACTTTTTCTGTGTTCAAAATGCACCATTCAAAGCCACATCATCAATTTTCAACCCTTTCTGACTTCATTTGTTATTTTTCATGCATTTACTGATTATTTTGAGCTATGAGACCCTGAAATTGAAAAGCACTACAAATGAACTCTGAAAAGGTTGAAAGTTGGCATGGTATCATCATTTCTCCCACATAGCATGTGCAAGAATTAGAGAGGCTTACGACAAAAACTGGATGCACTTCGTGTATAAAATGCACCATTCAAAGCCACATCATCAATTTATACATATAGCTCTCATGGATAGATAAGTGACCAAATTTAATAGAAGTTCATCATCACATTAAAAACAAAGTACATACATAGTTCTCATTGAACAACATATAGCTCTCCAGAGCATCTAGTTAAACCATACATTGAAACTATGTGAAACCTTTCAATGCAACAATAAATGCGATCATAATCACAACCAAGGTAAAAATTGATCCAACGGCATAATGATACCAAGCCTCGGTATGAATGGCATATTTTCTAATCTTTCTTGTCTTCAACCGCATTGCATCCATCTTGATCTTGTGATCATCAACGACATCCGCAACATGCAACTCCAATATCATCTTCTCCTCCTCAATTTTTTTAATTTTTTCCATCAAGTAATTGTTTTCTTCTTCAACTAAATTTAACCTCTTGACAATAGGGTCGATTGGAATTTCCGGTTCAACTACCTCCTACATAAATAAAATCTATGTCAACTTGATGGGCATAATTGTCATAAACAATAAATGAACCAAATAGTTATAAAAGATAATATATACCACATCCGAATCATAGCCAGGACGAGGGCCTATGGGGGCGGATACCAAAACCATCACACTATATAATAACAAGCAATAATAAAAGTAAGAAAATTAGACAAGTATCTATCTAAAGTAAGATTTTTTTCTTTCAAAAGAAGATAAGAGGCTCACCACAGTGGTGCAGGCGACGAGATCGGCGCGGGCGATCGACGGCGGTGAAGGCGGGGACGGGACGTGACAGACCGCTAAACCTAGACAAATCTCGGGTAAAATGGAGCTTGGAGGTCGAGCTTCGAGAGGAGAAAGCTTAGCTAGCGTGGCTCGGGCATTTCATGGAACACCTCGTGTGCATAGGAGGTGAGCTAGAGCACCCAAATGCCCTCTCCTCACCGTCTAGAAAAAACAGAGCACTATGGAGTGCTCTGTTGCGGCGACGGGGTATATATAGGCAACTCATTTGTCCCGGTTCATGGCTGGAACCGGGACTAAAGCCCAGCCGTCTGTCCCGGTTCGAGCCAAGAACCGGGACCAATGTTTGTGGGCCAGGAGCGAGGCCCATTGGACCCGGTTCGTGCCTGGAACCGGGACAAATGGGTCCATACGAACCGGGACCAATGCCCACGAGGCCCCGGCCGGCCTCCTGGGCTCACGAACCGGGACAAATGCATCCATTGGTCCCGGTTCATGGAAGAACCGGGACTAATGGGCTGGCCAGGCCCGAACGAAAGCCCCTTTTTCTACTAGTGATAGTATGTCTATTATTCTTGGAAGACCCTTTTTGAATACTGCAGGGGCTGTTATTGATTGCAACAAAGGCAATGTCACTTTTCATGTCAATGGTAATGAGCATACGGTACACTTTCCGAGGAAACAACCTCAAGTTCATAGTATCAACTCTATTGGAAAATTCCATCGATTATTATTGGAGGTTTTGAATTTCCTCTACCTACTGTCAAAAAGAAATATGATATTCTTATTATTGGGGATGTGCATATCCTCGTTGAGCTAACCTAGTGTTATTCGAAAATTCTCCGGTTCCATGTTATTCGGAATGAGTTTGTTAACAATAATTGATCAACCTGTTAATTGGTTCCTTTTGATGATCATGAGATGGATGAATTTAAAAAACACAACTCTCTGTACCCTCCTTTTACTTTCTGTTATTTATATTAAATAAAATAAAAATAATATTTTCTGTCTATTATCTGAATTATCTGTGCAATATAAAAATACCCCGAAAATAAAAGTTCTCCAAATGCCCTGAAATATAAATATGATTTTTTCTGGAATATTTGAGAATATTTGGCACTGAGAACACAGCACGGGGGGCATCCACCTGGCCACGAGGGTGGAGGGCGCGCCCTACCCCCTGGGCGCGCCCCCTGCCTCGTGGGCCCACGGTGGCCCTCCTCCACTTATTCCTGCACCCACACACTCCTTCTTCCTCCCACAAACACGATTATCTAGTTCAAACCCGAGTCTATGCTCATTTTGCTGCCATTTTCGAACTCCTTGCTCAAAGCACCTCTCACAAAACTGCTTGGGGGGATTGTTCCTTGGTATGTGACTCCTCCATTGGTCCAATTAGTTTTTGTTCTAGTGCTTTATTCATTGCAAATTTGTGCCGCCTAGGTGACCCTATTCTTGAGCTTGCATGTCAAATTTATGTGGTTCCAAGTAGTTTTGATGCATGATATAGGCTCTAGGCACTTGTAGGAGTAGTTGCTATCAATCTTGTTGAGTTTGGTTTACTTTTATTTGAAGTTACTAAAAATTTCATAAATTTTTCAGAGGAAGAAATATGTTTAGGAAAATGTACCAAGGTGGCTCTGATGAGCTCAGGCTTGCAATGCGTGATGCTGATGATGAGCCACCAAGGGACGCTCCAGTGCGGCCCTGTGAATGGCCTTCAGAGAACTTTATGGATCGAGCGGGAATTAAGGAAGAATTTAACGCATATTTGCGTAACGCTGATCTTGTGAGCTTCAAGGAAGAAAAGTGCCGCCAGTACCACTATCTCACTAGTTCCTTTGTGAGAGGAGGTTTGAATTTTCATCTTCACGTAATTCTCCAACTGTCCTGTTTGATCTTTATGAAAAATCTTATACTATGGACTTAGAGGATTTTACCACTGCTTGCAAACTTCCACAATGGGGTAGTGCTAGTGAACCCCGCAACTCTGAATTTAGAAATTTTCTTGCTAGTATAACTGTGGGGGAATCTAGAGACATAGCACAAGCTACCATAGGGAGCATTCGTTTTCCTGCTATACATTATTTTGCTCTCTTCATAGGTAGGTGCATAAATGGTAAATATGAAGCTTGTCATATGTGTGTCCCTGACCTCAGTATTCTTAGGAGTGCTGTGTTAGGAGACAAATCTTATAATTTGGAAGCCATTGTTGCACGTAGGTTGCATCATAATAGATTTAATGGAGATTTCTTTGGAGGAATTTATGCAACCCACTTAGCTGATTTTCTTGGTGTAACCATACGTAATGATGATATTGAATTGCCTCCTTCTTACCTAGACTTTAATGCTATGGTTCACCACCAGTTTGTCGAGAGCAATGAATCACCTCTCCAGTATCGCTTAATCTTTGACAGACGTCGTGCTGTCCGTATTACTCTCCCTGCTCCTGCCTTCTTTGATTATCAGGCAAAAGGAAGACATTTTATTACCAGAGAGGAGGCTGATGAGTACGAGAGGAGGGCGGAGGCAGCTCGCCGCCATGCTGCAGCTTAGGAGGCCGCTGCATCGTAGTACGACCCCAGCTACAACTATGGATATCCGCCAGGCCATCCGTGGCAATAAACCAACTTAGGCCAAAAGCCTAAGCTTGGGGGAGTACGTATTTCCCACCGACATTACATTCATGTTCACACACACTCATTGCTAGATGTCGGTGCTCATACTTTTTTATTGTAATATCCATGCTAGTCTATTTCCTTTTTATGCTTTCTTCTTGTGTGTTTAGTAAACTTTAAGAAAAACAAAAAAATAGTTGTAGCTTTTAGCTAGTTTTAATTTCCATGCTTGTAGTAATAATTAAAAAGAAAACCCAAAAAGATTTCCTGTTCTTCTTTTGCTTGTTGGGAGCTTTACCGTGTAAATAGTTTTATTTCTTTTCTTTTCTTTGGGGTCGATAGGAGAAGACCATGATTAAATTGTTGAACTGACTCTTATATGCATTATTGTTGATCTGACAAAAGAGCCCATACTGCCTTATCTTCTCCTGTTTATTGAATGCTTGCAGATTCCAGCTTAGTCCAATGCACGTGCACTATTATTATTATTCGAATCATTCGGTCGTGCAAGTGAAAGGCAATTATGACGATATATGATGGACTGACTGAGAAAAGCTGGTATGAACTCGACCTCTCTTGTTTTTGTAAATATGATTAGTTCATCGTTCCTGATTCAGCCTATTATGAATAAACATGTTTGCAATGACAACTAGAGATCATAGTTTCTTGTGCCATGCTTAATTAGCTAGGAGCTTATAATGGTTTACCTTGCGTGCCAACATGCTATTAAAATGGTTGTAATGTGGTATGATAGGGTGGTATCCTCTTTTGAACGATTCGAGTGGCTTGACTTGGCACATGTTCACGCATGTAGTTGAAACAAAATCAACATAGCCTCTATGATATTTATGTTCACGGTGCATTATATCCTACTCATGCTTGCATTCGATGTTGATTAATGTTAATGCATGTTCATGACTGTTGTCACTCTCTAGCTGGTCGCTTCCCAGTCTTTTGCTAGCCTTCACCTATACTAAGCGGGAATACTGCTTGTGCATCCAATCCCATAAACCCCAAAGTTATTCCATATGAGTCCACCATACCTACCTATATACGGTATCTACCTGCCGTTCCAAGTAAATTTGTATGTGCCAAACTCTAAACCTTCAAATAAATATCTTGTTTTGTATGCTCGAATAGCTCATGTATCAACTAGGGTTGTCTGTATCTTCCATCTTAGGCGGGTTATTCTTAAGAGGAGTGGACTCCGCTCCCCACTCACGAGAAAATGGCTGGTCACCGGGATGCCCAGTCCCATGCTTTATGCAAATCAAATCAAAATAATTGCAAACAAAACTCCCCCTGGGACTCTTGTTAGTTGGAGGCACTCGTTGTTTTGAGCAAGCCATGGATTGATGCTTGTTGGTGGAGGGGGAGTATAAACTTTACCATTCTGTTTGGGAACCGCCTATAGTGTGTGTAGCATGGAAGATATCGCCATCTCTTGGTTGTTATGTTGACAATGAAAGTATACCGCTCAAAATATTATTCACCTCCATTTCAAAACCGAGCTCTGGCACCTCTACAAATCCCTGCTTCCCTCTGCGAAGGGCCTATCTATTTACTTTTATGTTGAGTCATCATCCTCTTATTAAAAATCACTAGCTGGAGAGCACAACTGTCATTTGCATTCATTACTATTAGTTTACATTGAGTATGACTTGACTGGATCTCTTTTACCATGAATTACAATGTCTAGTCAGTCCTTGATCTTTAAAGGTGCTCTGCATTTATGTTTTGCGGCCTCAGAAAGGGCTAGCGAGATACCATCTTGTTATATCATATTATGATTGTTTTGAGAAAGTGTTTTCATCCAAGATTTATTATTATTGCTCGCTAGTTGATTATGCCATTGATATGAGTAAACATGAGACCTAAGCGTTATTGTGAATATGGTTAGTTCATAATCTTTGCTGAAAACTTGAATGCCGGCTTTACATATTTACAACAACAAGAGCAAACAGAGTTTGTAAAAGTTTTTCTTTATCACTTTCAGTTTGTCAACTGAATTGCTTGAGGACAAGCAAAGGATTAAGCTTGGGGGAGTTTATATGTCTCCGTCATATCTACTTTTCCAAATACTTTTGCCCTTGTTTTGGACTCTAACTTGCATGATTTGAATGGAACTAACCCGGACTAACGCTGTTTTTAGCAGAATTGCCATGGTGTTATTTATGTGCAGAAACAAAAGTTCTCGGAATGACCTGAAACTTCACGGAACGTCTATTTGGAAATAATAAAAAATCCTTGCAAAAGATGAAGACCAAGGGCCCACACCCTAGCCACGAGGGTGGGGGCGCGCCTGCCCCCCTGGGCCCGCCCCTACCTCGTGGGCCCCCTGGAGCTCCTCCAACCTCAACTCCAACTCTATATATTTGCTTTCAGGGAGAAAAAAATCAAAGAGAAGGATTCATCGCGTTTTACGATACGGAGCTACCGCCAAGCCATAAAACCTCTCGGGAGGGCTGATCTGGAGTCCGTTCGGGGCTCCGGAGAGGGGAATCCGTCGCCATCGTCATCATCAACCTTCCTCCATCACCAATTTCATGATGCTCACCGCCATGCGTGAGTAATTCCATCGTAGGCTTTCTGGACGGTGATGGGTTTGATGAGATTTATCATGTAATCGACTTAGTTTTGTTAGGGTTTGATCCCTAGTATCCACTATGTTCTGAGATTGATGTTGCTATGACTTTGCTATGCTTAATGCTTGTCACTAGGGCCCGAGTGCCATGATTTCAGATCCGAACCTATTATGTTTTCATAAATATATGAGAGTTCTTTATCCTATCTTGCAAGTCTATAGTCACCTACTATGTGTTATGATCCGGAAACCCCGAAGTGACAATAATCGGGACCACTCCCGGTGATGACCGTAGTTTGAGGAGTTCATGTATTCACTATGTGTTAATGCTTTGGTCCGGTACTCTATTAAAAGGAGGCCTTAATATCCCTTAGCTTCCATTAGGACCCCGCTTCCATGGGAGGGCAGGACAAAAGATGTCATGCAAGTTATTTTCCATAAGCATGTAGGACTATATTCGGAATACATGCCTACATTACATTGATGAATTGGAGCTAGTTTTGTGTCACCCTAGGTTATGACTATTACATGATGAACTGCATTCAGCATAATTCTCTATCACTGATCCATTGCCTATGAGCTTTTCATATATTGTTCTCCGCTTATTTACTTTTCCGTTGCTATTGTCACAATCACTACAAAATACCAAAAATATTACTTTTGATACCGTTACCTTTTGCTACCGTTACCACAACTCTCATATTACTTTGCTACTAAACACTTTGCTGCAGATATTAAGTTTCTAGGTGTGGTTGAATTGACAACTCAGCTGCTAATACTTGAGAATATTCTTTGGCTCCCCTTGTGTCGAATCAATAAATTTGGGTTGAATACTCTACCCTCCAAAACTATTGTGATCCCCTATACTTGTGGGTTATCAGGGCACCGCACATAGCTAAGAGAAATCTTGGTGTTCCTTTGGGGTGCCCCCCGCCCCCGTATATAAAGGGGGGAGGAGGAGGTGGCTGCCCAAGGTGGCCTGCCAAGAGGGGAGTCCTACTTGGACTCCTAGTCCAAGTAGGATTCGGCCCACCCTCCTTCCAATTAACGGAAAGGGGAAAGGGGAAAGGGAGGAGAGGGAGAAGGAAAGGGGGCCGCGCCCCCAACCCTAGTCCAATTCGGTTTGGGCTTGGGGGGACCCACCTCTTGTGGCAGCCTCCCTCTCTCTACTATGGCCCAATAGGCCCATTAACTTTCCCGGGGGGTTCCGGTAGCCTCCCGGTACTCCAAAAAAATCCCCGAACCTTATTGGAACCATTCTGGTGTCTGTATATAACCTTCCAATATATCAATCTTTACCTCTCGAACATTTCGAGACTCCTTGTCATGTCTGTCATCTTATCCGGGACTCCGAAGAATGTCCCTAGACATAAAGATTGATATATTGGAAGGTTATGTTTGGACACCGGAATGGTTTCGAAAAGGTTCGGGCATTTTCCGGAGTACCGGGGGTTACCATAACCCCCCCCCCCCCCCCCACGAGTTAATGGGCCTTCATTGGACCTAGTGGAGAGAGAAGGCGGCGGCCAGGTATTGGTGCGTGCCCCCCAAGCCCAAACCGAATTGGACTAGGGTTGGGGGGCCGGCCCCCCTTTCCTTCTCTCCTCCTCCTCCTTCCCTCCTTCTCCTAGTGAGAATAGGAAGGGGGAGCGAATCCTACTTGGACCGGGAGTCCAAGTAGGACTCCCCCCCATGGCGTGCCCCCCTTGGGCCGACCACCTCTCCTCCCCCCTTTATATACACGGGAGGGGGCACCCCAAAGATGCACCAAGTCTTCTCTTAGCTGTGTGTGGTGCCCCCCTCCATAGTTACACACCTCGGTCATACGTAGTAGTGCTTAGGTGAAGCCCTGTGCTGGTAACTTCATCATCACCATCGCCACACCATCGTGCTGACGGAACTCTCCCTCATCCTAAATTGTATCAAGAGATTGAGGGACGTCATTGAGCTGAACGTGTGCTGAACGCGAAGGTGCTGTACGTTCGTTGCTTGGATCGATTGGACCGCAAAGACGTTCGACTACATCAACCATGTTACTAAAACGCTTCCGCTTTCGTTCTACGAGGGTACGTGGACACACTCTCCCCTCTTGTTGCCATGCATCTCCTAGATAGATCTTGCGTGATTGTACGCAAATCTTTTGAAATACTGTGTTCCCCAACAGCGGCATCAAAGCCAGGTCTATGCGTAGATGTTATATGCACGAGTAGAACATAATGAGTTGTGGGCGATAATAGTCATACTGCTTACCAACAACGTCTTACTTTGATTCGGCGGTATTGTTGGATGAAGTGGCCCGGACCGACATTACATGACAGCGTTCATTAGACTGGTTCTACTGACGACCTTTGCACACAGCTGGCTGGCGGGTGTCTGTTTCTCCAACTTTAGTTGAATCGAGCTTGACTACGCCCGGTCCTTGTTGAAGGTTAAAACAACACACTTGACAAAAATCATTGTGGTTTTGATGCGTAGGTAAGAACGGATGTTGCTAGAAGCCCGTAGCAGCCACGTAAAACTTGCAACAACAAAGTAGAGGACGTCTAACTTTTTTTACAAGGCTTGTTTTGATGTGATATGGTCAAGACATCATGATATATAATTTGTTGTATGAGATGATCATGTTTTGTAAAAGTTATCGGCAACTGGCAGGAGCCTTATGGTTGTCACTTTATTGTATGAAATGCAATCGCCATGTAATTGCTTTACTTTATCACTAAGCGGTAGCGATAGTCGTAGAAGCAATAGTTGGCGAGATGACAACGATGCTACGATGGAGATCGAGGTGTCAAGCCAATGACGATGGTGATCATGATAGTGCTTTGGAGATGGAGATCAAAGGCACAAGATGATGATGGCCATATCATATCACTTATTTTGACTGCATGTGATGTTTATATTTTATGCATCTTGTTTTTCTTAGTACGGCGGTAGCACTATAAGATGATCTCTCACTAAATTTCAAGGTATAAGTGTTCTCCCTAAGTATGCACCATTGCTACAGTTCGTCGTGCTGAGACACCACGTGATGATCGGGTGTGACAAGTTCTACGTTTACATACAATGGGTGCAAGCCAGTTTTGCACACGCAGAATACCTGAGTTAAACTTGACGACCTAGCATATGCAGATATGGCCTCAGAACACTGAGACCGAAAGGTCGAACGTGAATCATATAGTAGATATGATCAACATAGTGATTTTCACCATTGAAAACTACTCCATCTCACGTGATGATCGGACATGGTTTAGTTGATATGGATCACGTGATTATTTAGATGACTAGAGGGATGTCTATCTAAGTGGGAGTTCTTAAGTAATAGGGATATTCAAATTAGTGCCCCTGGTTCCTTAGTTGTGCTCTGATACGTCTCCGTCGTATCTATAATTTTTGATTGTTCCATGCCAATATTATACAACTTTCATATACTTTTGGCAACTTTTTATACTATTTTTGGGACTAACATATTGATCCAGTGCCCAGTGACAGTTCCTATTTTTTGCATGTTTTTTGTTTCATAGAAAATCCATATCAAACGGAGTCCAAACAGGATAAAAGCTGACGGATATTGTTTTTGGAATATATGTGATTTTTGGGAAGAAAAATCCATGCGAGACGATGCCCGAGGGGGCCACGAGACAGGGGGGGCGCCCCTGACCCTCGTGGCCACCCCGTAAGGCGGTTGATGCCCTTCTATCACCGCAAGAAAGCTAATATCCGGATAGAGATTGTGTTAAAATTTCAGCCCAATCGGAGTTACAAATCTCCGGGAATATAAGAAACAGTGGAAGGGTAGAATCTGAGAACACAGAAACAGAGAGAGACAGAGAGACAGATCCAATCTCGGAGGGGCTCTCGCCCCTCCCACGCCATGGAGAGCAAGGACCAAAGGGTAAACCCTTCTCCCATCTAGGGAGGAGGTCAAGGAAGAAGAATAAGGAGGGGGGCTCTCTCTCCCTCGCTTCCGGTGGCACCCTAGTGCCATCGGGGGCCATCATCATCACCGCAATCTTCACCGCCATCATCACCAACTCTTCCCCCCTCTATGCAGCGGTGTAACTCCTCTTTTACCCGCTGTAATCTCTACTTAAACATGGAGCTCAACGCTATATATTATTTCCCAATGATGTATGGCTATCCTATGATGTTTGAGTAGATTCGTTTTGTCGAATGGGTTAATTGATGATCGTGATTGGTTTGAGTTGCATGTTTTATTATTGGTGCTGTCCTATGGTGCTCTCCGTGTCGCGCAAGCATGAGGGATTACCGCTATAGGGTTTGCAATATGTTCATGATTTGCTTATGGTGGGTGGCGTGAGTGACAGAAGCACAGACCCGAGTAAGTAGGTTGTTTGTGTATGGGATAAAGAGGACTTGATACTTTAATGCTATGGTTGGGTTTTACCATAATGATCTTTAGTAGTTGCGGATGCTTGCTAGAGTTCCAATCATAAGTGCATATGATCCAAGTAGAGAAAGTATGTTAGCTTATGCCTCTCCCTCAAATAAAATTGCAATAATGATTACCGGTCTAGTTATCGATTCCCTAGGGACAAATAACTTTCTCATAACAAAAAGCTCTTTACTAAAACTAACTTAGGTGTGTCTTCGTCTAAACAGCCCTTACTTTTTATTTACGCGTTCTTTATTATCTTGCAAACCTATCCAACAACACCTACAAAGTACTTCTAGTTTCATACTTGTTCTAGGTAAAGCGAACGACAAGCGTGCGTAGAGTTGTATCGGTGGTTGATAGAACTTGAGGGAATATTTGTTCTGCATTTAGCTCCTCGTTGGGTTCGACACTCTTACTTATCGAAAGAGGCTACAATTGATCCCCCATACTTGTGGGTTATCAAGACCTTTTTCTGGCGCCGTTGCCGGGGAGCAATAGCGTGGGGTGAATATTCTCGTGTGTGCTTGTTTGCTTTATCACTAAGTAATTTTTATTTGTTGTTCTTAGTTGTTCTTTATCTTTAGTTATGGATATGGAACACGAAATACCAAAAAATTAGGTGTACTTGCTGCTCATGGAGATGAGGAACCTCCTAAAACCCTCAATGCTCGTTATGTGACAGATATTATGTACTACTTTGATAATCCGGAGAAAACCCCATTCAATTTGGTAATGGGATACATGTTGGATCAATGTGAATACTTTAGGGATTATCGCTTGACTCAAAAATGGAAACTATTATGGGATCAAATTTATATGTTGAAATGGTATGCTAGGCAACTATGCTTGAGATATGATTATACTTGTTGCTCTAGGATGAAGGCTCCACACCTTCCCTTTTTATGCAAATTTAATGATAATGAAACTTTGGCTTTTTATGCTAGAGGTATATATGACTATTATGATGTGGAACAAATAGAAGAATTTGTTGCTTTTATGGGTTCTTATGAAATTGAATCTATGTTTAAAGAATATGAAAATCTTTATGATGCTGTCTACAGACCTGAAAAATTAGCTATCCTTAAATATTGTTATGAGAATTATGAATACAATTCCAATATTGATGCGTTTATTGAGAAAGTCTCTGCTGTCCCAGAAGAGACTAATATTTTGCAGGAATCTATGGACGAAGAAATTGATGAAACTGTGAGCTCATTGGATGAAAAAGATGAGGAGGAGAGCGAAGAACAAAAGGAGGAAGAGTGCATTGATCACCCGTGCCCACCTTCTAATGATAGTAACTCTTCAACTCATACATTGTTTAATTTCCCTTCATGCTTACCGAAGGATGAATCTATTATAATTGCTATGATCCTGTTGATTCCTTTGAAATATCCCTTTTTGATGATGCTTGCTATGCTTGTGGCCAAGATGCCAATATGAATTATGCTTATGGAGATGAACTTGCTATAGTTCCTTATGTTAAACATGAAATTGTTGCTATTGCACCCACACATGATAGTCCTATTATCTTTTTTAATTCTCTAAATTACACTATATCAGAGAAGTTTGTGCTTATTAAGGATTATATTGATGGGTTTCCTTTTACTACTACACATGATGATTTTGATAGATATAATATGCATGTTCTTGCTGCTCCTACTTGAAATTATTCTGAGAGAGGAACTATATCTCCACCTCTCTATGTTTCCAATATGATAAAATTGCAAAAAACTGTTTATGCTATGTGTTTGGCCTTTACTATGTGTGCATGAATTGTTCTTTTATGACATGCCGATGCATAGGAAGAGAGTTAGACTTCGTTGTTACATGATATGTGTTACTTTGTGCTCACTACTAAATTACAAATCATTGTTAATTAAAATTGGCTTTGATATACCTTGGGATCCGGGTGGATTCACTACTTGAGCACTATATGCCTAGCTTAATGGCTTTAAAGAAAGCGCTGCCAAGGAGACAACCCGGAAGTTTTAGAGAGACATTTATTTCTGTTGAGTGCTTTTATATAGTTTATAAACAAAAAGATAAAGAGGGGAACCCGAAACTTTTCAAAAAGAAAAGCGAAAGTGAGACAAACAAGCATGGTTGAAGTGGGAGCTAGCCTTGAACTTTGTTCATGCTCACGGAAACTTGTGAATCTTGATTACAGAAACTTTTAAACAAAAATAATTATCCCCTTGTACAATTCCATTGTATTATAAAAATAATGTGCCAAGGTTTGCCTTTAGGATGTTTACAATGCTTGTAGGTTTGTACGGTGCAGGACACAAACTTTGGCTGTAGTGCGCGATTTTACATTTTTTACTGGAATGTCAAATTGTTCTGATTCTTTTTGCAATATCTTTATATGAAAAAAAAATTAGTTTTCATAATTTTGGTAGAATTTTTCAAGTATCATAAGTATGGTGAATGTTCAGATTATTACAGACTGTTCTGTTTTAGACAGATTCTGTTTTTGATGCATAGTTTGCTTGTTTTGATGAAACTATCGATTTATATCAGTGTATTAAGCCATGGAAAAGTTATATTACAGTAGCTAAAATGCCAAAACAAAATATGAATTGGTTTTCAACAGTACTTAGAGTAGTGATTTTCTTTATTATACTAACGGATCTTACCGAGTTTTCTGTTGAAGTTTTGTGTGGATGAAGTGTTCGAAGATCGAGGAGGTCTCGATGTGAGAAGAAGGAAGAGAGGCAAGAGCTCAATCTTGGGGATGCCCGAGGCACCCCAAGTAAATATTCAAGGAGACTCAAGCATCTAAGCTTGGGGATGCGCCGGAAGGCATCACCTCTTTCTTCAACAAGTATCGGTATGTTTTCGGATTCGTTTCGTTCATGCGATATGTGCAAATCTTGGAGTGTCTTTTGCATTTAGTTTTCACTTTTATTTTATGCACCATGCTGGTATTAGATAGTCCTTGGTTTATTTATAGAATGCTCTATGCACTTCACTTATATCTTTTGAGTATGGCTTTATAGAATGCTTCATGTGCTTCGCTTATATCATTTGAAGTTTGGATTGCCTGTTTCTCTTCACATAGAAAACTGCCATTTGTAGAATGCTCTTTTGCTTCACTTATATTTGTTAGAGCATGGTCATATCTTTTGTAGAAATAATTAAACTCTCTTGCTTCACTTATATCTATTTAGAGAGATGATAAGAACTGGTCATTCCCATGGTTAGTCATAAAATCCTACATAAAACTTGTAGATCACTGAATATGATATGTTTGATTCCTTGCAATAGTTTTGCAATATAAATATGGTGATATTTGAGTAATGCTAGTGGGTAGTTGTGGATTGGTAGAAATCTTGTGTTGAGGTTTGTGATTCCCGTAGCATGCACGTATGGTGAACCGTTATGTAACGAAGTCGGAGCATGATTTATTTATTGATTGTCTTCCTTATGAGTGGCGGTCGGGGACGAGCGATGGTATTTTCCTAACAATCTACCCCCCCTAGGAGCATGCGCGTAGTACTTTGTTTCGATGACTAATCGATTTTTGCAATAAGTATGTGAGTTCTTTATGACTAATGTTGAGTCCATGGATTATACGCACTCTCACCCTTCCACCATTGCTAGCCTCTCTAGTATCGCGCAACTTTCGCCGGTACCTTAAACCCACCATATACCTTCCTCAAAACAGCCAACATACCTACCTATCATGGAATTTCCATAGCCATTCCGAGATATATTGCCATGCAACTTCCATCATCATCATATACATGACTTGGGCATTCATTGTCATATTGCTTTGCATGATCGTAAGATAGCTAGCATGGTGTTTTCATGGCTTGTCCGTTTTTTGATGTCATTGCTACGCTAGATCATTGCACATCCCGGTACACCTCCGGAGGCATTCATATAGAGTCATATCTTTGTTCTAGTATCGAGTTGTAAGTAAATAAAAGTGTGATGATCATCATTATTAGAGCATTGCCCCAGTGAGGAAAGGATGATGGAGACTATGATTCCCCCATAAGTCGGGATGAGACCCAGGACAAAAAAGAAAGAAAGAGAAAGGCCAAAAAAAGAGAAAACAAAAAAATGAAAAAATGAGAGAAAAAGAGAGAAGGGGCAATGTTACTATCCTTTTACCACACTTGTGCTTCAAAGTAGCACCATGTTCTTCATATAGAGAGTCTCTTGAGTTATCACTTTCATATACTAGTGGGAATTTTCATTATAGAACTTGGCTTGTATATTCCGATGATGGGCTTCCTCAAATGCCCGAGGTCTTCATGAGCAAGCAAGTTGGATGCACACCCACTTAGTTTCTAGTTTGAGCTTTCATACACTTATAGCTCTTAGTGCATCCGTTGCATGGCAATCCCTACTCACTCACATTGATATCTATTGATGGGCATCTCCATAGCTCGTTGATACGCCTAGTTGATGTGAGACTATCTTCTCCTTTTTGTCTTCTCCACAACCACCATTCTATTCTACCTATAGTGCTATGTCCATGGCTCACGCTCATGTATTGCGTGAAAGTTGAAAAGGTTTGAGAACATCAAAAGTATGAAACAATTGCTTGGCTTGTCATCGGGGTTATGCATGATTTGAATATTTTGTGTGGTGAAGATGGAGCATAGCCAGACCATATGATTTTGTAGGGATAACTTTCTTCGGCCATGTTATTTTGAAAAGACATGATTGCTTTATTAGTATGCTTGAAGTATTATTATCTTAATGTCAAATGATAGACTATTGCTTTGAATCACTCGTATCTTAGTATTCATGCCATGATTAGATACTAGCACATATGCCCGTGCGTTGCAACGGAAAAAATTAATGTTTTGCATAAGCATAATGTCCCACAGCATCGGATTCATTATGAAGAACATGTTGCAACGCAACATCGTCCTTCTACAAAATGAACATAAAAAATACGTCGCAATTTAGTCGTGTTCATATTTTCTTTGCGGGGCATAATGTCCCACTGATTTCATTTAAATACAATCCTTTTTAGTGACATTTAAGTATGATCCTTTCATTAATTACCATGAAGTCCTCACCCGTTTTAGTCGGGAATCAAATCCTTCCTTTTCTAATTTAGTAGCCCCAACACATTAAGGCCTATAGATCCTTTCTTTTAATTATCCTACCTTTTTACCTCAAATCCTTCATGTAGAATTTATTAAGACCACAATCTTTCTAATAGTTATTCCTCCGATTTACCCATAATCCTAAATTTGTTTAAGTATTATATTTAAGCCCACAATCCTTCCTTTATTAGCTCATTCGCTTAATTAGCTCTCCCTAAACATGAGCCTTGGACCTCACCCTTCCCCATCTACAGGAACGAAGGGTGATTTGTGCGAACCCCGGGCTCACCACCTCGCCGTTGCCGAATCGGCGGCTCCCTCGCCCTCCGCTGGACGCTCCGGCTGCGGGAGGATGGGGGAGGCCCGATTTCCAGCGTGTACATAGTGTAGGAGTGCCTAGGGAGCCAGCCGGTGCCGTTGTGGAGGCGGCGGTGCGACTGGATCGGCTTTTTGCAGGTGTTGGTCTCCCCTTCGATAGCGAAGTTCTGGTGGAGCTCCGCGGTGGACCAGCTCCTTTCTTCGTGCTCGCTGCTCGGTGGAGAGGCTATGCACGGTTCCCCCGTGCTGAAGATCGAGGGATGGAGATTCCGGCGGTTGAAGATCTGGAGTAGGAAGGCGATGTTGAGTGGTGCGACGACGACGGCGGCCATGGGTGTAGGTCCTCAGGGACCATTGATCAGAGACTTCCCGTATTGCCCGGGGGCTGCTTCGATCCAAGGCGTCAGCGAGCAGTGGCGAACGGCGCGTCACCGGCTCGTCCAAAGTGCCGGCATAGTCGGGTTGCAGAGGGGCTTGGTTGTAATTTCCATTTCTGTGTGGACCTTTCAGTAATTTGGCCGTTTTAATATCAACTCCTTTTCTCGCAAAAAATAAATAAATAAACATGATGACTGCCACTCGTATATTTAGAGTGAGTTGGGATTAGTAAATATGAAAGGTGCATAAGTCTTTGGTTGTTACATCTAAGAGATAGACATGAGGTCTTGTGTTCAATTCCCACAATGTTGATTTATTTTGACCCAATTATTTTTCGTGGTCTCTCTATGAAAGCCCATAAAAGGCCCATCAACATACAAGTAACTGGCCCAGATCGCTTAACGTGTGTAAACCAAACATAAAGGACTAAATCAAACCAAGAATACCTATTCCCTTTAATAGTAGGTATAGATATAGATGTGATCAAGATTATGCTAGGAAGCATTCCACATCAAAAATTATCTTTTTTATCATTTACGTACTCGACGACAAGCAGGAATTAAGCTTGGGGATGCTGATACGTCTCCGTCGTATCTATAATTTTTGATTGTTCCATGCCAATATTATACAACTTTCATATACTTTTGGCAACTTTTTATACTATTTTTGGGACTAACATATTGATCCAGTGCCTACTGCCAGTTCCTGTTTGTTGCATGTTTTTTGTTTCGCAGAAAATCCATATCAAACGGAGTCCAAACGGGATAAAAACTGACGGTGATTTTTTTGGAATATATGTGATTTTTGGGAAGAAAAATCCACGTGAGACGATGCCCGCGGGGGCCACGAGGAAGGGGGCGCGCCCTGACCCTCGTGGCCACCCCGTAAGGTGGTTGATGCCCTTATTTCGCCACAAGAAAGCTAATATCCGAATAGAGATCATGTTAAAATTTCAGCCCAATCGGAGTTACGGATCTCTGGGAATATAAGAAACAGTGAAAGGATAGAATTTGAGAACGCAGAAACAGAGAGAGACAGAGAGACAGATCCAATCTCGGAGGGGCTCTCGCCCCTCCCACACCATGGAGACCAAGGACTAGAGGGGAAACCCTTCTCCCATCTAGGGAGGAGGTCAAGGAAGAAGAAGAAGGAGGGGGGCTCTCTCTCCCTCGCTTCTGGTGGCACCGGAGTGCCACCAGGGGCCATCATCATCACCGCAATCTTCACCAACAACTTCACCGCCATCATCACCAACTCTTCCCCCCTCTATGCAGAGGCGTAACCCCTCTTTTACCTGCTGTATTCTCTACTTAAACATGGTGCTCAATGCTATATATTATTTCCCAATGATGTATGGCTATCCTATGATGTTTGAGTAGATACGTTTTGTCCTATGGGTTAATTGATGATCGTGATTGGTTTGAGTTGCATGTTTTATTATTGGTCCTGTCCTATGGTGCTCTCCGTGTCGCGCAAGCGTGAGGGATTCCCGCTGTAGGGTTTGCAATATGTTCATGATTTTCTTATGGCGGGTGGCATGAGTTACAGAAGCACAGACCCGAGTAAGTAAGTTGTTTGCGTATGGGATAAAGAGGATTTGATACTTTAATGCTATGGTTGGGTTTTACCTTAATGATCTTTAGTAGTTGCGGATGCTTGCTAGAGTTCCAATCATAAGTGCATATGATCCAAGTAGAGAAACTATGTTAGCTTATGCCTCTCCCTCAAATAAAATTGCAATAATGATTACCGGTCTAGTTATCGATTTCCTAGGGACAAATAACTTTCTCGTAACAAAAAGCTCTTTACTAAAACTAACTTAGTTGTGTCTTCATCTAAACAGCCCCTACTTTTTATTTACATGTTCTTTATTATCTTGCAAACCTATCCAACAAAACCTACAAAGTACTTCTAGTTTCATACTTGTTCTAGGTAAAGCGAACGCCAAGTGTGCGTAGAGTTGTATCGGTGGTCGATAGAACTTGAGGGAATATTTGTTCTGCCTTTAGCTCCTCGTTGGGTTCAACACTCTTACTTATGGAAAGAGGCTACAATTGATCCCCTATACTTGTGGGTTATCATGCTCACTTTTCCCCACGCTCCAAACTTTTGCTCACTTTTCCCCTCTTCCTTACACTACAAAAAAATACACTTCCGTGATGATACGTGTTTGCCATAGTAGGTCGCTTTTTTGTCATGCATGTACATCCATGACAAATTTATGACAGAATCAAGATAGTCATACATGTGCTGTTGTAGAAGTGTTCCATGACATTACCAAAATTATCATCGCGAAAGTGTCCACTTCCATGACGATAAATCGCGCTTCACAGAAGTGCTTTCGTCAAGGGTGACCGACACGTGGCATCCACCATAACGGAACGCCGTTAAGCTATCGGGTCGGGTTTTGGATCCGATAACCCGTCAACAGCCCCGACCAATGGGAAATTTCCACATGTAAAATTCTTATTGGCCGGACGAAACACGTGTCAACTCGTCAGTGGGTCAGATAGGCGCCTATGATACATCGACACGTGGCACGGCCCAACAGAGGCCCATTCATCTGAAAAGGCCGGCCCGTTTGACTTGGTCAAAAGGTGGCGGGTCGGCCCATGGAAAGCCTGTTAACGGTCTGTTCGCATATAGCGCATTTATAGCCTGCTAACCCAAGGCCCGTTACGCCCTATCCGAATTAGGCCCAGTAGCGTCATCTGGGCCATCCAATATGATTCCAGCCCATTTTCACTTCTGGCCCATGTATGGCCCATGACGTCTTTCAGCCCATATGAGGCCCTATGTAACTCTTGGCCTATTAACGGCCCGTGGTGAAGCTGGCCCGTAATGAACAGTGTATCACTTTATACCCATTAACGGCCCGTTATTCCACTGGGCCGTTTCCAGCCCATGTAATCTTTCGGCCTTCTCAGAGCCCATTTATTCTATTGCCAAGTACTAGTAAGGTGGACAGGATTAAACTACCAAGTCTTCTATTGCCAAGTACTAGTACATAATAAAAGCATCAAACAAACATATATCTATGTCCTATGGTAGCAATGGAATCTTAAATTAGAACAGTTGTTCTTCAGGTTTAGGCACTTGTTCTACATGAACAGAGTACAGTAAGACACAAGAATATAATACTTAAAAATAGAAAATGAGCTCATAGACCTTACCACATTCTTGGTTCGGGACCAGTACAGAACAAGGCGTTCCCAGTCATCGTCCAGTAAATGTGTCTCAGGAGAACGTAAGGGAATTTGATGAGTTTCTTTGCCGGTGAAGTATGTTTTCTTCAGGTAATTCCGACACTGCCACCAAGCATTCTTGAAGATAGCAGAGGTATTAGCACAGGTTACCTCATCCTGAGTTTCCATTCGGTCCTTCTCTGTAGAGAAAAATGGGAAAATTTGCTGTATTATAACCATCATGGAGGTAGGATGTATGGGACGAAGCAAAGTAATTGCCACGAATAACATTACTTACACATAACTCCTAGACAAACACCTACAACTGGCAATTTCCTTCATCTTCAGTATAATATTTCCAAGATGGGAAGATACGCACATACGATTTAACAACATCAAATGTGATAGATGCTAAACTATGACTAGCTGGTTGTGCTTCCTCCACAGGAATAGGCGTACTAACTGGTGGAGTTGGGGTTCGCTGTGATAGTACTGGCCCTTTGGGCACTGGAGCTGCCTTACTAACTGCTCTTGTTTGGGAGCTCTGTGGTGGAGATGGTGCTGTGTCAACAGGAACTGGGTTACTATCGGCTGGGGTTGGGGTTAGATTGGGTGAAGCTGGTTCTCTATCCATCGTAGTAGGGGTACAATCTGCGAGAGTTTGGGTTATCTGTGGTAGGGCTGGTTCTTGTGCATGTACAACCGGGGTGCTATCTCCACCAAGAGGTAGCACTGTTTTATTTGAAGACCGTGTTTTTAGTCCGCTAGATACTGGCATCACCCGCTCCAATTCAAATGGCTGATAAACAGGAAACATAGTTGAATGTACAGACATTGTATGAGAGACAGATGCAATAGATAGTGTGGAAAAAAGAGGGCATGAAATAGTTGACATGTATATTGTTTAACTAAAATGGATAGCGTGACATAATTTCACATATATGATGTCTATCTAAACTGGATAGCATAGCATAACATAATTCAAAGATATGATGAATAACTAAACAGGATCGCATGACATAATTCACCTACATGTTATCTAAGTAATCAGGATCGCATCATTTAATTCACATATGTGATTTATATGCTAAACAGAGGGCATTCGATATGATGTCTGAACTAAGAACATGGTGTTGAATATTGTGTATATGATGTCTAAACTATGCAATGCAAGACACCGTATGCATGATATGAGCAGTATAACCGTGCCAAGTTAGAGCATACACCTCAGTGGGGGAATAGGACTGGTCATCTGTCTCTGAATCCATCTCTGAGGAGCTATCGGGACCCAACAAGAGATCTGCTTCAACAGGTAGCACTGTCTGCTCTGAAGGCCTTGTTTTCACTCCATATTTTTCCATCTCCCACCCAAATGGCTGATTCACAGGAAGAGTAGTTTAATGTACAAACATTGTCGACAAATGGAAATGTAATGAAGAAAAGGATGGGCAAGATATCATTCAAATATATGATGCCTGGTTAAACGGGATGGCATTGCACATTTCACATATATTATGGCTGGCTAAAAGACATGAGACTGCATAATTCCCATATGTGATATAGAAACTAAACAGGTGGCATTACAGAACATGTCTAAACTAAGCAGATGACATATATGATGTCAAAAGTAGGCACTACAAGGCAACATATGCATGATATGACTAACATCATCATGCCAAGGTAGAGCAAACACCTTGGGGGTAAATAGGAGTGGTCAGCGCCGTCCGAATCCGCCTCAGAACAGATATCTTCCTCTGGATTACAATCTGGAGAAGGGTGGGGAGGGTTTGCCATTGAACCCACCATGGAGCGATGTCTGCATGACATTGTATTGCCGCGCAAAACTCTTCTCTTTTTCTCTATGTGTTCAGCATGACTGTGTACAATATCTGACATGCATACAAAAAAATATGGTGAGATTATGTAAGGAGAGCATGCAGAAATTTAGAGTGATGGTAACAACCAGTGTATCGATGTTTTTCCGTTGAACCAAAATAGCCTTAATGGATCGACGTGAATGTATAGTAATAAGTGATGCAACAAGTGTACAACCTCTTTGCCGTAGCCGTGTCGACCTCGGCATCATTGGGTTGGTCGCTGAAGCAGTTGAGGCAGAGGTGGCTGTCGGAGGTGTGGAGGAAGATTTGAGGAATCTGTAGACCGCGTCCAGGGCACTGCTCTGTTATGATGGATCATTCTGTCGTTGGAGCAGCTCCAGTGAGCCGTAAGACATCAAGGCTGAAGCAGCACAAGACAGACATCATCAATCTCAAGTGGGATTCTAATAGCATCTCCAATAGATGATGTAAAATGGATGTAAAATTAACATCACCAAAAACCACCTGACTACAACAGATGAGGTAAAAACTGTTGACTCTGAACTTAACTGTTGAAACTGAAATTTACTGTGGAATCTGAATGCTACTGTCGAAACTGAACGCAATGGTAGCAGAGAGGCACTTGACATGTAGTTTAGGGAGGGCCTGCAGTTCATCTTCAACCTGCACCCCCCTAAGCCACCAGCCACCACCGGCCTCGCCGCCGGCCCCAGCGCCGCCTCGCCGCCCTGAAACAACTCGCCACCGCCGCCCCGGCCAGCCCTCTAGGCCCCCCGCCCCCACCCTGAACCCTAAGATAGATAGTGGGGTACCTCTCCGGCGAGCCCCCGTCCCCGCTGCGGGTGGTTCTTCCTTAACTCCGGCGAGCCCCCCAACCCCTGAAAAACGACTGACCCAAAAGTCAATTCAGTCGACAGAAGTGTGGCTTAATCGGAGCAGAGCAGCAGCACGAGCGAGGGGGAGAGCAGCAGCAGCAGCTGGGTGAGCGAGCGATCGAGCGAGAGCCGGAGCAGCAGTAGCAGATCCGGCTGGTATGGACGCCGCCGCCGAAGGGGCCTCGCACTGGGGGAGAGCCATCGTGGAGATGTCGCCCGCGGTGCCGGCTTCAAGGTAGCCGCTCCATGGGGGTGCGGGATGGAGCACCGTCGGCGCCGGGAGGTCGAGTTAAGGAGAAGGTGCGATGCGATGAGTTTACAACCTCTTTGGTGGCGCCGAGTAGGCCTCGGCTTCGTCCGAGGAGTCGGTGAGGATGTTGCGGTTCCGGTGGACCAGGTTAAGGCGAAGCTGTGGGGATGGAGCAGCCACGATAGACAAGGCGATCGTCGGAGCAGCTCCTTGGAGGTGGAGGACGGGGCTGCTGAACCGGCGAGACGGCGAGATGGATGATGGATCCTCATCCGGGGAGGTGGACGAGGGACATCGAGCTGTTGCGATGGACGATGTCGTTGGGGAAGAGGCTCCGGCTGGGCAGCGGTGACGTGGCGGGCGGAGGAGGGTGGGGTTTTGCGGATGGAGCGGAGAGGTTATGGCGGCCTGGGATTTCGAATGGCGAAAAGGGGGCGATGGGAGGGGCTGAAGCATGACTTAGGAACGCGCTTGTCCAAAATGTAGGGTGTGTTACAAAAGTACCCCCCACCGATTTGAACTAGCGGCCCTTTCGGCTCAGGGTTAGAAGGGGGATTTCGCGTGTCGGGATTTGGTAGCTGGAGGGAGTTTTCGCGCGCGTTGTAATTTCGGGATAGCAAGGCGCGGGTTGTGAAGGTGCCAGTTTTGGGAGCACGATATCTGAATTTTCGGGATATAATAAGACGCAGGTTGAATTTTAGGGACAAGCCTAACGTGAAGTAATATTGTACTTGTATGTACCAAATCAATTCGCACTTCCCTCAACAAAAAAACAAAACGAAAAAAATAAAACTATTCACACCACACAAAGAGAGAGTCTTGCCCCGTTTTACTATACAAATGCTATTCAAAGCTACTCCCTCCTTCCATCTATATAGGGCCTAATGCGTTTTTCGATGCTAACTTTGACCAAATATTAGAGCAATGATATATGACAAGCAACTTACACAAAGCACACCATTAAATTCGTCTGTGAAAGGTTCTTTCAATGATATAATTTTCACATTGTGCATGTCATGTACTATTAATCTTGTCAATAGTCAAAGGCGGTCTTAAAAATCTCATTACGCACTATATAGATGGAAGGAGGGAGTATGAATCCATGTTATGTCCGATTAAATTTTTTCGCTTGCTGTATAATGCATGTAGCCTACTCATACCAACATTTTAGTGCATTCCAAATGTCTATACTACCGCTGCAATTCGAACTAAATTTGAATTCGTTTCTCTATTTCAATAAGAATCTACAATCATGATTGTTGCCAACTTCAACCATCATAGTTTCCTTGCTATCCGCCAGATATAAATCAGACGGCCTATAATGCAGGATGGCAGGCACACCATCATCAACAACTCCGTTTTTTATAAGAGTAGAGATAAAATATATTAAATGTAGTATACCATGTTCATAACCACACCATGTGTATCACCATTATATATATTCACACATCCGTCGGTTTGAAACACTATGATAAATTCTTCAAATATCCGAATTCACTTTTTATAATGAAGTATATATGATCTCTATTCGTCTTTTACACCCACACAACCCTCTTATCTTTGTAGCTAGCGCTAACTTTCTCTTGTGCATGCACACGCCCGCATCCCTCTCACCCTCCCTCAGCATTCTCTAGCCCCATCGTGCAAATTCGTCTTTTCACTTTAGGTCGTTCACCCACGGTGTGTGTAGGCCCCCAGCTCCTTCTTTATGGCACACATCGACCGATATGCCTCTCTAGCCAGGTGTGCCTAGCACAAACACAAGCTTCCCCTCTTCTCTTGTCACCGTCCATGCCTCACTCCCACCACTCTTTTCATCGTTCTCGTACTCGCACACTCCTCCCCCTCGATATAGTATGCCTCTCGTACCACCTCCTACATGCATCCCTCTCTCGCTATCCTTCTCCTTGTGCCTCATTTGCTTCTAACACACACATGCATGTATACCGATCGATCTCCCAATATATACCTAGATCGACTTTAACTACCCCCCCATCGATCGACGTACCTCACAAGTTATGTCTCTCCTTTCTCTTACAAAGGGCGATTGATCTTCCTATGTAGTTACGTCTGCTTACCACAGCCACATTGTCCCCCCTCATCATTCGTGCATGCCTCCTGACCCGTCTCTCACACACACGTGCACAGACAACAAGCAGCCATCTCCTCTCTTATTGATATTACGGGCGTGCCCTCCGTTTGTCTAGCAAGCCTATCCCACCATTTGTTAGAAGCAACTCCACTACCACCCCCTCCAACACTCTAGCTCTGTCTCTCTCCCAACCTTATTCATCTCCTGCACATATGCATGGATGCCGATCGATTTCCCTTAATACATGAGGCAGATCGATCTCCTTAATACATGAGGTAGGCCTCTCTCCTCCTCCACACATATACCAGCCATTGTACCTCTATAGTTAATTGGGCCTCCCTCTTCCCCCACCACACACCGATAGTCAAGCGCTGCAGGTAGGTATCCATGCCACAGAGACAAACTGCACATGTCCCATCTCACGTTCCAGTAGGCCAACCACTCTATATCTTTGACGTGGGCACACACAAATTCGATGGCACTCTTTATCGATTGCGCGTGCACACACAAACACACACATCATCCCTCTCTTCGATTCTATGGACACCTCAAGCCGATGATACCTCCACTCTCTTCTCATGGATCACCCCCTCTATATATATGTTATATCCAGGACTCTATTTCACACACATTGCATATGTTAAATTTTTTGATTGACCCCCCCCCCCCAAAAACTCTCAAGAACCCACACACTATATCTCTCTAGGTTTGTATCTCTCTCACACAACCCCACGTAGGTGGTGTACGTATACAAGAAGACAATAGGTGCACCGTGCACGTACTCACGCTTCGTGCCCAGCCACACCCGCGCAGGTACATGGTGGAGCTCATTTCTTTACGAAATGGCAGCCCATGTGCTAATTTGTACGCCTATAGTGGTTGTTTACCTAGGGAGGTCGTGTACCACGCGTGCACGAAACAAAGTTCGACTTGACGCGTTGCCGCGTTATTTTGAAATAAAGTTATAGCACTCAATGGCACGTACATCGAATATAAAACGATTTTTATGGAGGAAAAGGTAGTCCGCTCTTTAGAGTATCTCACACAAGGCTCCGGTGGCCTCTCTCTCTCACCGTTGGTCACTGATCCGACCGCATCCCGTCTGCCAGGGGAAAGGGAGTGCCGTGGCCTCTCTCTCTCTCAGCGTTGGTCACTGATCCGGCCGCATCCCGTCCGCCGAGGGAAACGGAGTGCGGTGGCCTCTCTCTCTCTCACTGTTGTTCACTGATCCGGCCGCATCCCGTCCGCCGGGGGAAAGGGAGGAAGTGCATCGTTTCTCTGTTCGACGGTGCCGAGGAAGCACATCCCGATCTGCGGTACACGCTGTTCTCTCTGACCAAGATCCGGCGCGGCAGGGCCTACGCCACCTGCTCGTAGATTCCGCCCGCCGCCGCTCACCTTGTTACATCCCGACAACCTCCAGGTATCCCCTCCGGCCTTGCTCCACTGCCAATTTTCCCACGTCACTGCATGTGGATCTTCCATAGTTCTTTACCCAAAACGTAGCTCGTCCGGCGTACTTTCCATATTGCATTCTCGTCCTCACACCGTTTTAGACAAACACAACTGTGTTGTTATCTTCCCTTAGGACAAGGAATATGCTTCTTTTTTGTTGTCGCATGTGTCATCAACTGTTATTGGCCAGTAATTGTTTCCTTTCTACCTCTTTTTTGCAAACAGGGCTATCCATTTCACGTCGTTGCTATTGTGACCTTTTGGTGAACTGCACAAATCACTTTTTTCTTAAGAGTGTTTTGTGCAGTTGTACTAAAATGTCACACGGGCAACGTCTCTACATTTCAATGCAACTGCACAAAGGGAGATTGGTTTTGCTCTATCCTCCTCATCCAACTCCGAGCCTAATCTTCTCCAACTAGTTAGTCTTAAGAGAGACTGCAAAGGTGACCGGCTTCTATTTGTGTGTTTATTGTTTCATCAGCAGTCCTCTATTATCGTAATCACACTTGATATCTTTGGAACAAGGACGCTCAACTCTATTTTAGTGGAACTGCACAAAATGATCGGAATGTTGCATGCTCCGGAGAGCTACTTTTTTTCCCAACATGCCTTGTTGATTTAGACAGAGCTGGGGGGACGTTGCTGCCAATGAAAGCATGGATCAATTTTAATTTAACACCTTCTCACAACTTTGTCTTCAGTTGTGATGTAATTATTAGCTCTAATCTGCTAATAATTGACATGCATTAGCAAGGAAGTTAGTTTTTTATTGTTTCCGAAAGAGCATTATGGCAAGACACGCGAAACAAAAGCTGAAAGCTCACACCATTGTACAATTTCATGTCGCTGGAAAATTATTTGTATAGTACGTCAATTATGTAAACAAATGATGGAAGCTTGATAGCATTGCCAGAAGCCTCTTCATCATCCAGGTCCATGTGCCATGCACAAAATTATAGTCCTTCATTCCTAAATATTTGTCTTTTTACAAATTTCAAACGGGCATATTTTAGAGTGTAGATTCACTCATTTTGCTTCATATGTGTACTCCCTCCGTTCCTAAATATTCTATTCGTCTTAACAGAGATTTCAACAAGTGACTACATACGGAGCAAAATGAGTGAATCTACACTCTAAAATATGTCTATATACATCCGTATGTGCCAGTCCATTTGAAATCTCTAAAAAGAGAAATATTTGAGTAGTCACTCGTTGAAATCTCTAGAAAGACAAATACTCCGGAGTATATTTAAGAACCGAGGGGGTAGTGCACAACCGCATGGGAGACTCAGCCCGGTCGTTGCCGCATTAATAGTGAGTAATGAGCAGTCAAATCATAAGCCCCACATTTCCCACTGTAAGTTGCTCTGAAGAAGCAACCATCAATACGCTCTTCTTTGAATCCGCTCATACTACTCCATCTATCACTGTTTATACAGCGCGCTTCAGGAAAAAGAAAAAAAAATCTATGGGACCAAGGCGACTAGCGATCGGCCTGAAAAATAGCATTGGTAGTTATAGCACGGCGTCTATTACTAGAGGGAATAATGCGTACACACATGCATGCAGTGCTTCCACCCCGGGTACACACATGCATGCACTTCGTAGTAGTACAGTACATGGAGAGAAAATTGTGGACTTGATTGCGGTTACCACGCCCTAATTAATTGAGCATTAAACCAAACGTGTCTAAAGTCTCTCTGGTGGTGGAAATGCATTGAGAGAAATGCATCGTAATGAAGCGCGCCCTGTAAACTATGACGGAGGGTGGAGTAGTATGAAGGTGCAAAACCAAGTACGCGTACTACTGCGCTTGGCTCTTCGCCCCTTCGTGAAGTCGAACAATGATGGTACTGCGCATGTTGGGTACTACAGTGTAGGACCTTGCCTCTGACAATCGGACACCGAATGGACTGATGCATGTCCACTGAGGGTAGGTTGCATTAGTCAAAAGGCATAAGCGAGCTTCACCTTGTCCTGCAAGCTTCTCCTCATTCTGCGAGTTGATGGGACACACCAAAAAGTAGTGCTAGTCCATACTCCCTCCTTTCTGGTTAATATGGCTTAATCTTTTTTGCGGGTAAATGAGAGAGCTTTATTCATATATAAGCATTCTTAGGACGATCAGCCAAGACACTGGTCACTAGGAAGCGAGGTACCCTGCAAAAAAAGAAGTAGGAAGCGAGGTGTTTCATCAAGCCAGCTCTCGGCCACATTCAAAGTGCAGCAAGCACGGTTCGCATGAAGATGTGCCGCAAGGTTTGCTGACCTGTTTATATGCTGAATAACAACAAAAAGAGGAAATATTACTGAGCGTACTATTTGTAACAGGATATGAGCCAGAATTAAGCGAGAATTGTGGCGAGTGTTCCATGCAATCAACTTCCATTATCACATGTGAGAACCCTCGAAGAGAACCAAATGTGTTGAAGATTGCTTTATCACATTTTAAAATTATAATAAGAGTGCAGACGCTCCTCCATCCGGTTCCTAGTACTAGTATAGTACGTACCTTTATGGACTATAGTAGTATAGTAAACTTTGCGCTTGGCTGTTCGGGAAGTCGAACAATAATAGCACTAGTAGTATAGTGTATGCTTCTGGCAATCTGACACCGAATTAACTGTTGCACGTCCACCGCCTGAGCGAGGGAGAGCTTGCATTAGTCAAAAGTTTCTCGTTGTCCTGCGAGCCACCGCACGCAAGCTTTTTCCGTCCTGCAACCTTCTCCTCGTTTGGCAAGTTGATGGGACACAACAAAGTAATGCTAGTCCATGCTGCCTCCTCTCCGATTAATATGGCTTAATTTCAAACGAGATAAATACACTATCTGTCACTGTATATTTTTAAAAATACGGTCAGTGGACTTCATAATACGCTCATTGCGCTCAATATATATATTTTCCGGTGTTCATACGGTCACTAGCTCACCCTGACTGAGTATGTGTGTGCATGCACATGTAGGTTGAGCACTTGAGCATGACCGTGTGTGTTCCTCATGTGCTCGGACGTGCATGCATTAGGGCGTCGCGCGCGTTTTTGCGTCCATGTGTACGTGTGACTGTTGCATACACATAGGGGGAGAACGTGTAGGGGCCACTAAGGAGCAGTCAAATCACACAGTAAGTTAGTTGGAAGAAGCAACCATCATTTCACTCTTGAATGACACGTACGCAATATAAAATGGTTGATACGGAGAGAAAAAGAAAACCACTATATATACACTAGCAGGAGCCTAAGCTACAAGCCTGCTTGCTTAGGTTGCTCTCTTCACAAGCATAGAACGACGGGCCTGATCCCTCAGCTGGGGGAAGGGAACAATGTTCTGCGTAGACGCGATAGACATCAACGAGGGAGAAAACCCACAGTCGGTGCGTCCCAATCGGGGGTCACCGCGGTATGGGCCGATGCCGCATCCCAACCGTCCTTCTAGCTACAGCCCGACGTCCCAGGTAGTCCATCTTCCTTTTGGAGCCGGCTTGCTCCACTGCCGTAGCTCCATCTCCATGTCGATCTTTCTCTACTTCTACCGGCTTCTATTTGTGATGAGTTTATGTCTCATGAACTAGTGCCAGTACTATTATTCTAATCACACTTCTTCAATATCTTTGCCATCAGGGATGCTCAGGTCGATTTTAGTGGAACTGCACAAAAGCATCGTATGATCCGAGGGTGCCAGCCGTCTTTCCTTCCTGACATGGGAAGTGCTATGGAACAATAGGTACCAGAAGGTGGAGAACCAAAGAGTGCTGCTTCTATTGTTGCACATTCTCACTAAAAAATCTCCCTCTAGCACATTCCTTTGACAGGTTCTACCTGGCAGGAAATTAAATCATGTTTATGGTTTAGGGTTTAAGTCGTAGTGACCCCATCAGTAGTTTTTCTATCGTACACGCTCTCACAACTATTTTCTTTAGTTGTGAAGTAAATATTGGCTATGATCTATGAATCATTGAGATGCATCAGCATGTGTGTTAGTTTTCCTTTGTATTTGATGGAATGTTGTAACGGGGCAACCTTGGAATATGAATGAAAATGGAGTGGAAAAGTTTCCGTTTTTCCAGAGAAAAAATGGAAACGGAGAGAAACCAACGTTTCGTTTCGTTGGATCGCACCATCGAGCAAAACCAACGTTTAAATCATGTCTGTCGTGTTCGTGTCTCACCCTCCTCCACGGCTCGACCCCACACGGTCGCTCGGCATGCCACTCACTGCAAACCGAGTAGTATACCATAACTTTCCCGCCTGCTTTCGATGGATCGCGCCATGGAGTACTAGCACTACTGGAAGAGATTGACGAGTTGGGGGAGGACAGCTAGCTGTAGCACGGACTCCCGAGAACTTACTACTGGAAGAGATCACGCATGTTGTAGCTGGCTATTGCGACCTTTGAACGCGGAGCAGCTGCGTGCACCCGGAAGCGGCACGGGCGATGCTCTCTCGGCCGGCGCACCGCAATCAATGCCGGCGCCAGTGAGAGGTCGCGTCCGCTCTGGCCAGGCATGAATGCGGCACTGACCGTTTCGGGCGGGAAGCACGCGCGGGTGATGAAGAGGGTTCGGGTTGGTCAGGACCGGCCGTGGCAGCGGTCCGGACGTGCGCAAACAAGAGATGATGTATGTTAATATTGTTGCGTATATAATTAACAACGTAAATAATGTGCCAGTTGGACAAATACGATTGGAGATGGAGATGGAAATGGAATTTTACATAAACACGGATATGCATGTCTATGTCTATGTGTGTGTGCGCGACGACTCTCGCAACCTAGAAGCGGGGGCGTGTTTTTGATCGAGTTTTCTTTCTTGGTACGTTAGAAAATTAGTTTGTCTAATTCACATCTAGATGTTATTTAAGGATATCACATCTAAGCTCCCACAAGTATATAATGTAGCAACAAGAAACAAAAAACTAGGAAAAGACCACAAACAGAGTGGACATCAACTTATATGTGACATAACTATGTCACATCTAGATGTGTCCTAGACAGACCCTTAAAAAATTGTCCGCCAGTTTTCGTTTCTTTTTTCCGGGAACGCGCATATTCTATTTAAAACCACTGCTATGGAGAGATTTTTTTACTCCATTATAGCCTCTTGTTTGATAGAGTTTCTCGCGTCTCGCTCTCTCACCCTCTCCATATCAAAACAAGATGACACTTCCACTCTATCTCTCTCCTCACTGGTGGTCACAGATCCGGTCAAATCCCGTCCACTGCGGGAGGTGAGGAGGTGCAGCATTGACGTTGTCACCGTCGGCAACGGAGGAAGCCGATGCGCACCGTCCTCTCGGATTCGGCGCTGGCGCGGATGAAAATCCTCTGCGCCCTTGTTCGCTGCCGTCATGTGGGCAGATCCCGCCCGCCCGCCTAAACGACATCTCTCCCACCTGAGGTATAACTTCTTGTACTGGTCCAGCTCCCCAGGTCGATGCGTGCGGGTTTTCTTCTATGCGACTACTCCCCAGCTCCCCATGCATAGTAGCTAGGGTTTGTCGGCTGGTCCAACATCACCTAGTAGTACTATTATAGAGGAAATGCCACTCAAAAAGTTGTCCTGATTTATGCCTCGGTGGAGGTATACATGTTGTTTCGACAAAAAGTACATGGTGGTTGTGCGGTCATTGTCCATATGGTGGTAGTACTATCACTTGTTAAATGAAGAAATGCTTTTTTTCTGGGGTATCCTGGTTTAGTTCCCATCAAGATAATTATGAAGCTTCTGTTTGTTGGTGTACTTTTCATTAATTCTTATTGACAATTGAGATGTCGTTGCTAACCCTTTTTTATATTTTTGGAAACAGTGATGCGTGTCTCCATACCCGGGCATGTCTTCCTCAATTTTAGTGGAACTGCACAAAATTGGATGGCCATTGTTGTTCCGCCTCACAGTCCTCTGCCACGTGGTTCTTCCTTCCTCGAGCTTGATTACTGAGAAGAAACAGACCACAGTGAGGATTTGTCGAACTTCTTAGGTGCCTCACCCAAACTTGATGCCAAATGGATGATGCATCACCACGATGACCTATCGATGCTCATGGTTGTGCCTCATGGTTGCGTCGGCTGGTGAAGCTGGTCGATTTTTGACAAAAAACAAGCTATCTTCCATCAGTGCTCTTTGCTTGTTACGCACAAAGATGATATCCTTTGTCAGTTCACCTTGGTTGCGTTGGAGAGGTAGTCGTCTTTCACGTTGGTGCAATTTTCGCTAGGGTTTTATGACAGGTGGGCTCAAATGTGGCTGGCTCACCTGTCATACAGCCAAAAGCAGGTGCAGTGAAGGCACCGGAGCTCAGTCTGTACTACAGTAGTATATATATAAGCGGGAGCCTCAGGGCTTGTTCGCTAGGGTTTGCACTCTCCACACGCTCGCCGCACTACATATATGTTACACGTTGGAGGCTCAGCGTTCAATTGCTAGGCTTTGCTATATTCACAGTCTCTCACCCTCTCTTCACTAGATCTAAACAAGACTGCATTGGCCTCTTGTCTCTCTCTCCCCCCTCACAGCTGGTGAAGGAGGCGTCCGTATCCCGTCGCACCGGGAAGGGGAGGAGGTGCAGCGTTCACTCTATCGCCTTCGGTGAGGGAGGCAATCCACTGCCGGCTGCGCTGTTCTCTTTCACCCAGCGCCAGTGCGGGAGGGCCACTGACCCCTTCTTCCTCGCTGCCGTACATAGTGTGGGCAGATCCGGCCTCCCGCTGCACGCCTTGCCACATCCCGACGACCCTAAGGTATAAGTTTCTTTTAAACCATTGTTGCTCTAGCTGCATGTGGATCTTTTTCGATCTGTAGTCGAATCTAGGTCTTGGTTCAAAGAGGAAAGAAGGGTGCGGTGGGCTGGACCAAGAATCTAGGACGTGGTTCAATGACGAAAGGAGGGGCAGAAAGTAGTATAGACTGGCTATCCAGCCGCTTTGTAGGTCGAAAAGGGAAAAGGGGGGTAACCCAGTACACACATCTGTAAGGAACCGATCTCTTTGTTGAAAAGGGAAAGAAACTGGGGGGTCGGGTAGTTTGTGCATGACTAGATTTTCTGCCCTCACATAGGAAGAAGGTTCAAAAAGAACAAATATGGGACCGGCGCATATATGTTGCTTGGCTACATACTCTGCATCACCCATTTATACGTGTGGACGCACATGGTCATGGCATGTCCCATGCAGCTATTTTGCTGTTGTTAATCTCAGAATTAACTACTGATCTGTTTTAAAAGAATTTCTCTATTAATATGAATCAATGCAACTGTTTTAGAAATGCTACTGTCCTATACTTTGTTTTCCATCAAGATAAGGTAGATGCTTCTTTTTGTGGCCACATGTTTCATCCTCCTTTATTGGCCAGTAATTGTTTTCTTTCTTGCCTCTTAAAACAGGGATATCTATTCAACTTGTTGCTATAGAAAACTTAAATGTCACACCGGCAACTTTGCTTGATTTCAGTGCGACTGCACAAAACTTGATTGGATTTCCTATTCATGTTGGTAGATTCATATTTTATGTTGGTCGTCTCATGAAAGGTCAGTACAGGCCTTCATCCACATGATTGTGCAGTGTGCTTTGAGATGATGTGCTACTTGTATTGGTACTGTTTTAAATAAATGATGAATTGAAGCTATTGTATTGCTGTCTTTTCCCATTAAGTAGTGAACAAAAATGGGACCAACCCAGACATGATGCTTGTTGCTTTGTTACAACAAATTCAGCATCACCCCCTTTATAAGCCAGTAATTGATGCCACTCTCAGAATTAACTACTGAATCTTATTTCAAAACTGCAACACTTGTTAGGGATTGGCGGGATTACCATTTTTGTGGCCGCATGTTTCATCATCCTTTATTAGCCAGTAATTGATTCCTTTTTTGCCTCTGTTTATACAGGGATATCTATTCAACTTGTTGCTATTGTGACATTTTGCTTCGCTACGTGAAACACTTTGCTTGATTTCAGTGCAACTGCACAAAACGAGATTGGATTTCCTATTCGTGTTGGCAGATTCGTACGTGATCTTGTGTGCGTCATGACAGGTTGGTACTTGCCTTCATCCACATGATCGTGCAGTGTGTTTTGAGATGTTGTGCTACTTGTATTGGTACTGTTTTAAATAAATGATGAATTGAAGCTATTGTATTGCTGTCTTTTCCCATTAAGTAGTGAACAAAATTGGGACCAACCCAGACATGATGCTTGTTGCTTTGTTACAACAAATTCAGCATCACCCCCTTTATAAGCTTTGTCATTCTTTATACATGTTGAAACAAGGCATTGTTAAGATAATGTCTTAGTCAATATGAATGAATCACACTAATGGAGAATTGCTACTCTCCTGCTTTGTTTCCCATTAAGATAAAGTAGATCAGTAGATGCTTTTCTTCTGGGAGTACAAGTCATCAACCGTTATTTCTTAGTAATTGTTTCCCTTATACCTATTGTTGCTTACAGGGATATCAAAATTAAACTCGGTTTTATTTCGACTTCGATTTTAGTTGAACTGCACAAAAGGAGCCAATCTGTAAGGCAAAGTGCTACATTACTGGGTCTAGTTGGTCGTTCCACTTTGCAGAAAGAAGCAGTCACTGTTTGCGCTACATTACAGAAGGAATGACCGAGAAGCTTTACAGAGTATTATTAGACACCGGTGACATGACTAGTTTGCAGAGACCATTGGCAATTTAACAACACGTGGAGTGCCCTGGGCAAAAAGTGCCCAAACAAGTACAAAAGCTATGACAGGACTCCACGATCATAGGCATTACATATTTTGAATGGGAAAAGCTTGTCAAAGTTTAATCATTGATGTTAGCAAGAAGATGTTAGTTTAATATATTGGAATTGGAAAACCTTGTCAAAATTTGCTCATTGATGTTAGCCAGAAGACATGCATTTGATATTTTTGAGTGGGACGCCCTTGCTGTGAGCAGCGTCAAGTGTTTTTTCCTATACCTGTATTCAGTTTAGAAGTAAATGGTTACTCTGCTGAGATATTACTGTGTTAAGAGTTTGTTCTGAATATTGTCTATGTAATGCCAGGCCTTGTGTTTGATTACAAAGTTGAGCTTGGAATGTTGTGGCATGCGGCATCACGAGCTGTTCACCGTGCCTCCTGAGAATAATGCTTCGTATTGTTTTGCATGTCGATCTTATGCGAGTGATTTGCTTGTTAAGAAGATCATCCTCTTCTGGTGTTTCCGTGCTTAAGAAGTTCATCGTCTGATGTTTCATTCATAGCCTATACGACAAGTCGGGTAGGTTAGACGTGAAACCATATGATCTTCCGACCAACTCATGACATTAGGCCGTGATTGGATCGTCGTTTTCCAACCAAAACCGCTTGTAAAACTGACGCTTGTAAATTAAAGCAGATGGTCTCGGGCGAAGGCGCTTGGTTGGTCGATTTAGATTAGTAAAATATTGGAAGTACTTGACACACGATAAAAACGTTGAACGACACTCGGATGATTGCTAATCCAGCCGTTAGCTGCTGTTTCAGCCTTGCCCATGGATGGCATGATACGCACGTCGTGCATGTAATGTCTGGTAATGTCGTCCATATAGCAGTGCTCGTAAAATATACACTGGTCTCTCAAATTACACGCGTAACCTGCCGGTTTTACTTACAAACCTCGGGCCCTAGGTTTCATTACGCCTGTATTTTACGCGGTGTTTTCGATGACGAGTAAATTACACTTGTATGTTAATGGAGGTTTGAAATAAACCAGAGCTCCCAAGCGTGGCCTTACCGTTTCATGCCGTCTCAGATTCTCGAAGGTGCTCATAGGTGTCCGATGATCCTGGCTTCCTGAATGAGTAGCGGGCGCTATATCAGACCATCAGTAGGGCCCGTGAGGCCCTCTCCGTTGTTCTTCGAGTTGTTGCGCTCGCCGTGGCGCCTAGCATTGTTAACATCGTCAACGAAGATGAGGATTCAGGAGATGACTTTATTTTGACTGGATGACACTAGGGACCCACTAGGGCCATAGCCGTACGTACGCAAGTGCCTCCTTATTATGTACAACTATATTTTTTTTTGCTTTCTCCTGGTTTCCTGACATCACGGTCCCACACCATTGTCAACCTATGTAGTCAATATAAACGAGAGAATTGCACAAGGTGCGGCCGATAGCTGGGACCAAGCTGCTCGAGCAGTATTTGTGTTTTTGAGGCGTGAGCACTGCAGAGTTTTTCTTGGCGATGATTTCGTTGTTGTTCAGAGGAGAGCAGGGTATTAACTGGGCGGGCTGTGGCCCGTCTAGCCCAGGCTAGATATCCAGCCCAGATACTAATTTTTTCAAGATGAAAATGGCTAGCCCAGCTATACGTCTTTTTGAGGAATACCCAGGCAAGGTCAACTTGTTATTCTCCGCCCCGCTGGGCTGCAAACTTTCCTAGGAGGGATGCATTAGGCTTAATAGGAAAATGGGCTTTAAAAATAATAAATGGGATGTAATTATAAAAACTGGGCAGTAACTATAAAAAATGCACCAAACACGAAATTAGTTTATAAAATATTATTTATGGATTTTGAAAATCTTAAATTTTCATTGTTGCGCGCGCAATGTTTCGTTGGATTTTTACGTAATACAAATTTATATTTAATCTGACTAGAAATTTTGGGATAAAAATATTTCGGAGCCCATCAAAATGTGGGAGATTTTATTGAATTCTGTCTTCAACGGTTGGTTGAAATTATTAATCATTGTCCTAACTAGAAAATGGGCTGTACTTTTAACAAACTGTAAATGGGCTGTTGTAAATTCCATTAGAATTCCAAAATGGGATGTACATTCTTACAAAACGCAAATGGGCTATAAGTTCTCTGCCACACACTTGTGGGCCTACTAAGTGACACGTCCCCTAAAAAATAAGTTGACGCGTATGCAAGGCTTTTTGCTAACTTATTGTAGTCAACACACGGTTCTAGCAGCAGCGGCCGTTGGATGTCTATGCAACGGATGTCGTGCTTCTTCTTCAATCTCGGATATTCTTAGCTTCGGTCGCCCAAAAAATGATTCCTCCCCCTGACATCTGGGGCGCACCGTTTCGGAGGCTGACCTGTGGGCCTACTAAGTTGGAGTGTACCAAGGGCTTTGTCAACTTAGTCAATAATAAACGTTTCTAGATTCAATGACCGTACGATGTTCATCCAACGGCTGTAGTGCTTCTTTAACCTCTGGTCTTCTTGATCCAGCCGCCCAAAGCAGCGCTGGTCGTGCCGCCTGCTCCTACCTCCCGTCGACGGCTGTGCTACCGCGGAGGCCTCACCGCCCCCATACTACTCCCACCGCTGGCCAGGCCATCCCTCCACTCACCCACACCCCCTGTTATTCTACGGCAACAGCAGCCTCACACCGCAGCCGAACCAGTGAACCCTCGTACTCCTCTCCGCGCGGGCTTCCACTGCTGCGTCTTCCCCGGCTCCGCGTCGTCCCCTTCCTAGGCCTCGCCGTCGTCCAGACCACCGCCCTAGTGCTCTCGGCGCGGCATGGTCAACGTGGTCAACGGCCGACTTCCATCGGAAGAGTACCATACGTGGAGAGGCTGACAGCTGGGTCCAGGCGGCCACAAGGAACTGTCTCCTTATTACGCGCAAAATAATTATTCCTCCACCTTACAGCAGGGACCCACCGGACGGGCCACCTTATTTCACGAAAAAAACGTTTCCCCCCTGACTACTCGGACCCACCGGATGGGCCAGTATATTTCGCGAAAAAACGTTCCCCCCACTGTCAGCTCGGACCCATCGGAAGTGCCTCCTTATTACGCACAAAAAAATGAATACTCCCCCTGCTAGCTGGGACCCACCATGGTGGGAGGCTGACTTGTGGGCCTACTAAGTTGACTAGGACGGGGGCCTTTGTCAACTTTAGTCAATATGAACGATTCTAGCTCCAATGATCGTACGATGTCCATCCAGCGGCCGTAGTGCTTCTTCAACCTCTGGTCTTCTTGATCCAACCACCCAAAGCAGCGCCGGTCGTGCCGCCTGCTGCTGCCTCCCATTGCCGGCTGTGCTGCCGCGGAGGCCTCACCGCCCCCATACTACTCCCACCGCTGGCCAGGCCATCCCTCCACTCACCCACACCCCCTGTTATTCTGCGGCGACGGCAGCCTCACACCGCAGCCGAACCAGTGAACCCTCGTACTCCTCTCCGCGCGGGCTTCCGCTGATGCGTCTTCCCCGGCTCCGTGTCGTCCCCTTCCTAGGCCTCGCCATCGTCCAGACCACCGCCCTAGTGCTGTCGGCGCGGCGTGGTCAACGTGGTCAACGACCGACTTCCATCGGAAGAGTACTGTACGTGGAGAGGCTGACAGCTCGGTCCAGGCGGACGCAAGGAAGTGCCTCCTTATTATGCGCAAAATAATTATTCATCCACCTTACAGCAGGGACCCACCGGACGGGCCACCTTATTTCACGAAAAAAACGTTTCCCCCTGACTGCTCGGACCCACCGGACGGGCCAGCGTATTTCGCGAAAAAAACGTTCCCCCGCTGTCAGCTCGGACCCACCGGAAGTGCCTCTTTATTACGCACAAAAAAATGAAGACTCCCCCTGCTAGCTGGGACCCACCATGGTGGGAGGCTGACTTGTGGGCCTACTAAGTTGACTGGGACGGGGGCCTTTGTCAACTTTAGTCAATATGAACGATTCTAGCTCCAGTGACCATACGTTGTCCATCCAACGGCCGTAGTGCTTCTTCAACCTCTGGTCTTCTTGCTCCAGCCGCCCAAAGAAGCGCCGGTCGCGCCGCATGCTCCTGCCTCCCGTGGCCGGCTGTGCTGAGGCCTCACCGCCCCCTACTATTCCCACCGCTGGCCAGGCCCTGCAGCGACGGCAGCCTCACACCGCAACTGAACCAGTGAACCCTCATACTCCTCTCCGCGCGGGATTCCACTGCCACGTCTTCCCCGGCTCCCCGTCGTCCCCTTCCTAGGCCTCGCCGCCGTCCACTGCCCTGGTGCTCTCGGCGCAGCGTGGTCAACATGGTCAAGGAACGACTTCCATCGGGCGTGGACTGTACATGGAGAGGCTGACAGCTGGGTCCACGGCCGCAGCAAGGAAGTGCCTCCTTATTACGTGCAAAATAATTATTCCTCCACCTGACAGTGGGGACCCACCGGACGGGCCACCATATTTCGCGAAAAAAACATTTCCCCCCTGACTGCTGGGACCCACCAGCTACACCTTCGCACGCAAGGAAGTGCATCCGGGTAAAAAAACAAAACAATTCGCCCCCTAACTGCTGGGACCCACCAGCTACATCTTCGCACGCAAGGAAGTGCCTGACAGTCGGGACCCACCTGGTCGAAGCGTACGTAGCATTGTCATTCTGGTCGCGAACGTGTACGTACATATATACTGGTCGATGTAGAGGCGCGCACGTGTCGTAGTAGAGGCGCGCACGTAGCATGTACACGTACATACAGCGTTCAGGGTGCAAGAAAGAAAATACGGCCACGTATGTGTACATACGGGCGGGGTCTCGAACGCCTACTCACGCATACGTACGGCGAGGGCTCATGTACATGGCTGGGTCGGAACGGAGAAACAGCATCGTCGTCGTGTTCACGGGGAGGCAACGGAATGCATCGTGTTCATGGGGAGGCAACGCAATGCGTCGTGTTCATCGGGAGGGCTTGGACGGAACAGGCGATGGAAACGAGGCCTGGCATACCGCAGAACGGAGGAAACGGCCTTGTGTTCGACCGGCCACGTTCGAAACGGGATCCTGTTCATCGGGAGGGGTGTGGCGTACCGCAAAACGGAGGAAACGGACCTCCTACGGTCGAAACGGGGGTCCTGTTGATCGGGAGGGGTGTGGCGTACCGCAAAACGGAGGAAACGGACCTCCTACAGTCGAAACAGGGGTCCTGTTGATCAGGAGGGGTGTGGCGTACCGCAAAACGGAGGAAATGGACTTGTGTTGGAGTGCTATGGTCGAAACGGGGGTCCTGTTCATCGGGAGGGGTGTGGCATACCGCAAAACGGGACTCCATGGGATACTGTTCATCTCCACCGTCGACCTCCTCCAGCCTCCACGGGCTCCTGTTCATCCAGCCTCCACGGGCTCCTGTTCATCCAGCCTCCACCGCGCGCTACTCCACCGGCTACTCTTCAACCACCCCTCCACCGTCTACTGTTCATCCAGCCCTCCACACCACGGGGTCCTGTTCAACCACCCCTCCGCGGGCACCCCTGAAGGAAATATGCCCTAGAGGCAATAATAAAGTTATTAATTATTTCCTTATATCATGATAAATGTTAATTATTCATGCTAGAATTGTATTAACCGGAAACATAATACATGTGTGAATACATAGACAAACAGAGTGTCACTAGTATGCCTCTACTTGACTAGCTCGTTAATCAAAGATGGTTATGTTTCCTAACCATGAACAAAGAGTTGTTATTTGATTAACGGGATCACATGATTAGGTGAATGATCTGATTGACATGACCCATTCCATTAGCTTAGCACCCGATCGTTTAGTATGTTGCTATTGCTTTCTTCATGACTTATACATGTTCCTATGACTATGAGATTATGCAACTCCCGTTTGCCGGAGGAACACTTTGTGTGCTACCAAACGTCACAACGTAAATGGGTGATTATAAAGGTGCTCTACAGGTGTCTCCAAAGGTACATGTTGGGTTGGCGTATTTCGAGATTAGGATTTGTCACTCCGATTGTCGGAGAGGTATCTCTGGGCCCTCTCGGTAATGCACATCACATAAGCCTTGCAAGCATTGCAACTAATGAGTTAGTTGCGAAATGATGTATTACGGAATGAGTAAAGAGACTTGCCGGTAACGAGATTGAACTAGGTATTGAGATACCGACGATCGAATCTCGGGCAAGTAACATACCGATGACAAAGGGAACAACGTATGTTGTTATGCGGTCTGACCGATAAAGATCTTCATAGAATATGTAGGAACCAATATGAGCATCCAGGTTCCGCTATTGGTTATTGACCGGAGACGTGTCTCGGTCATGTCTACATTGTTCTTGAACCGTAGGGTCCGCACGCTTAACGTTACGATGACAGTTTCATTATGAGTTTATGTATTTTGATGTACCAAAGGTTGTTTGGAGTCCCGGATGTGATCATGGACATGACGAGGAGTCTCGAAATGGTCGATACATAAAGATCGATATATTGGAAGCCTATATTTGGATATCGGAATCGTTCCGGGTGAAATCGGGATTTTACCGGAGTCCCGGGGGGTTACCGGAACCCCCCGGGGGGTTATTGGGCCTACATGGGCCTTAAGGGAGAAGAGGAAAGGAGGCAAGAGGTGGCCGCGCGCCCCTCCCCTTCCTAGTCTGAATAGGACAAGGGAAGGGGGGCGGCGCCCCCCCTTTCCTTTCCCTCTTCCTCCTCTTTCCCCTTCTCCTTATCCAACTAGGAACGAAGGGAGTCCTACTCCCGGTGGGACTAGGACTCCCCCTTGGCGCGCCCTCCTTGGCCGGCCGCCCCCTCCCCTTGGCTCCTTTATATACAAGGGCAGGGGGGCACCCTAGGACACACAAGTTGATCTTCCTGATCGTTCCTTAGCCGTGTGCGGTGCCCCCCTCCACGATATTACACCTCGGTCATATTGTAGCGATGCTTAGGCGAAGCCCTGCGACGGTTGAACATCAAGATCGTCACCATGCCGTCGTGCTGGCGGAACTCTTCCCCGAAGCTTTGCTGGATCGGAGCCCGGGGAGCGTCATCGAGCTGAACGTGTGCCAAGAACTCGGAGGTGCCGGAGTAACGGTGCTTGGATCGGTTGAACCGGGAAGACGTACGACTACTTCCTCTATGTTGCGTCAACGCTTCCGCTTCAGTCTACGAGGGTACGTAGACAACACTCTCCCCTCTCGTTGCTATGCATCACCATGATCTTGCGTGTGCGTAGGAAATTTTTTGAAATTACTACGTTCCCCAACAGTGGTATCAGAGCCTGGTTTTATATGTTGATGTTATATGCACGAGTAGAACACAAGTGAGTTGTGGGCGATATAAGTCATACTACTTACCAGCATGTCATACTTTGGTTCGGCGGTATTGTTGGACGAAGCGGCCTGGACCGACATTACGCGTACGCTTACGCGAGACCGATTCTCCCGACGTGCTTTGCACATAGGTGGCTTGCGGGTGACAGTTTCTCCAACTTTAGTTGAACCAAGTGTGGCTACGCCCGGTCCTTGCGAAGGTTAAAACAGCACCAACTTGACAAACTATCGTTGTGGTTTTGATGCGTAGGTAAGATTGGTTCTCGCTTAAGCCCGTAGCAGCCACGCAAAACTTGCAACAACAAAGTAGAGGATGTCTAACTTGTTTTTGCAGGGCATGTTGTGATGTGATATGGTCAAGACATGATGCTAAATTTTATTGTATGAGATGATCATGTTTTGTAACCGAGTTATCGGCAACTGGCAGGAGCCATATGGTTGTCGCTTTATTGTATGCAATGCAATCGCGCTGTAATGCTTTACTTTATCACTAAGCGGTAGCGATAGTCGTGGAAGCATAAGATTGGCGAGACGACAACGATGCTACGATGGAGATCAAGGTGTCGCGCCGGTGACGATGGTGATCACGACGGTGCTTCGAAGATGGAGATCACAAGCACAAGATGATGATGGCCATATCATATCACTTATATTGATTGCATGTGATGTTTATCTTTTATGCATCTTATCTTGCTTTGACTGACGGTAGCATTATAAGATGATCTCTCACTAATTATCAAGAAGTGTTCTCCCTGAGTATGCACCGTTGCGAAAGTTCTTCGTGCTGAGACACCATGTGATGATCGGGTGTGATAGGCTCTACGTTCAAATACAACGGGTGCAAAACAGTTGCACACGCGGAATACTCAGGTTATACTTGACGAGCCAAGCATATACAGATATGGCCTCGGAACACGGAGACCGAAAGGTCGAGCATGAATCATATAGTAGATATGATCAACACAGTGATGTTCACCAATGAAACTACTCCATCTCACGTGATGATCGGACATGGTTTAGTTGATTTGGATCACGTAATCACTTAGAGGATTAGAGGGATGTCTATCTAAGTGGGAGTTCTTTAAGTAAATTAATTGAACCTAAATTTATCATGAAACTTAGTACCTGATAGTATCTTGCTTGTTTATGCTTGATTGTAGATAGATGGCTCGTGCTATTGTTCCGTTGAATTTTAATGCGTTCCTTGAGAAAGCAAAGTTGAAAGATGATGGTAGCAATTAGACGGACTGGGTCTGTAACTTGAGGATTATCCTCATTGCTTAGGCGAAGCCCTGCGACGGTTGAACATCAAGATCGTCACCACGCCGTCGTGCTGACGGAACTCTTCCCCGAAGCTTTGCTGGATCGGAGCCCGGGGAGCGTCATCGAGCTGAACGTGTGCCAAGAACTCGGAGGTGCCGGAGTAACGGTGCTTGGATCGGTTGAACCGGGAAGACGTACGACTACTTCCTCTACGTTGCGTCAACGCTTCCGCTTCGGTCTACGAGGGTACGTAGACAACACTCTCCCCTCTCGTTGCTATGCATCACCATGATCTTGCGTGTGCGTAGGAAATTTTTTGAAATTACTACGTTCCCCAACAACCCCTCCACCGTCTACTGTTCATCCAGCCCTCCACACCACGGGGTCTTGTTCAACCACCCCTCCACCGTCTACTGTTCATACAGCCCTCCACACCACGGGGTCCTGTTAATCCACCCCTCCACAGGCACCCCTCCATCGTCTACTGTTCATCCAGCCCTCCACCACACCACGGGGTCCTGTTCATCCAGAGGCAACCCCACCGCTCACTGTTCATCCAAACCCCCCCCCCCCACAATGCTCACTGTTCATCCCATCGACCGGCTTCAGTTAGTAGCAGTAGCGAAGGAATCGCTCGATCGGGTTCAGTTAACAGCCGTCGATCGATTGCTCGGGTTCAGTAACGCGTAGCCTGAAGTGCAATCGCTCGGGTTCAGTTAGAGCCCAATGCCTCACTAGGGTTCAGTTAGAGCCAATGCCTCGCACACCCGCGCGTACGTGTACAAGAGAAACGCGCATCGCTCGGCCCCCGACCTCCCACCGTAACCGGGTACTCCCCGAAAGTTTCCTCCCCCTCGCTTCTACCATGGTTTTTCCGTCATGGACGGCCCAAAGAATGTCATGCAGCTGCGCCTCCGGCCCGCCCAGGACGAAAAGCCCATTTTCTGTCATGATTTTTTTGTCATAGAAGTAGGAGCCCACCACATCTATGATGATACCGAGTTTTTTCACAATTATCGTCATAGAAGTGTCATATGTATGACAGAAAAAAATTTCGTTCGGCCCAAAATGTCACGGATGTGTCTTTTTTTGTAGTGTTAGCTGAAACTCTCACAAATGCTCATAGCAGGCGTTTGCCATCTTGACCGTCCATTGACCGTTAATTGCTGACGAGTGGGGCCGAGTCTTTGTCTAACCATTGCTTGCTGACGGGTGGGACCGCAAGGAGACATGTATTGGGCAGCTTGTCTGAATCCGAAACACATCTAGATAGGCCACACCGCACCGCGCCGCGCCGCCCCCTTCGCCGGCGTCATGTCGCGTCCACCGCAGTTGTTTCCTCCACCCTATGCCCCGATTCCGTTCGTCATCGACACCGCATCTCCGCGAGATATAGCCCATCTCCCCATCTGGGATTACATAACGATGTTGAGTGAGGACGCTCGGAAAGCAGTCGGCCGTGGAGAGGATTGGGTCGAATCCGCGGCAGATAATTCATGGATTAAACCTGGGTAAGCATAATTTCCTCTCGAATTGACGTTTTAAGTCATATTGTAGGCCGTATTTGACTTCTGTTTGCTTGAATCGTTCGAATTTGGGCTCGATTTTACCTGGCTAACTAAAGCCTTTGTTTCAACAAAATAGGATTGATCCCGTGCTGGCTTTCCGGCTGGCGATTAGAATGGAAACTAGTGTGCTGCGTGGTACTAAACTGCATTTGATTTTATCATTTTTCTATCCCAAAGTGGTAGGAACTAGCATATCTTTCAAAGATTTGCGAGCTGAGCTCTGAAACACCTATCCCTGGAGTGATGCTGATGTTGTTGAAGTGAATTACTTTAGCAGTGACGAGCAAAGATTTCTCCCACTAACTTGTGACGATCATATGCCGTTGCTTTTTGCTGGGATTGCTGGCTGCTGATTTGGTAAACTCCAAATCGATGTGCTTTAGCCACGTGCAGAATGAGCGAAGGGGAAGGGAGTTCAGACATCATCTGTCTATGCTAATAGCCAGCACCCGGGCACTCCTTGTAGGTTGACACCAAGTAAAGCAAGTGGTTCATGGAGCCACAACATGCCTGCTGCCAATTCTGGTTCCGATTCAGCTGCTGCTTCTCGTGTACCTTCTGCAGTTGGTGTAGAAGAAGATGTAGAACCTGACGAGGCAGTGCCTACAAATGATGATGAAGATAAGATGATGTTTCCTGAATTGGTCGATGTAGCCAGTCAGCAAGCAGTCGATGATGAATATATGGAGGAGCCCATCAACCAAGCTAGGTTTGATGACACTAGCGATGAAGAGAAGGTGGAGAACATGGATAGCTTAATCGAGGATGAATACGATGGTGATGACATGCCAACAATTGAGTGGAACAGGGAAAAACCTGAGCTTAGTGTAGGTACCATTTTCCAATCAATGGTGGACTGTCGGAATGCAGTGACAACATGGTGCATTATATCTGAAAACACCTATAAGATTAAAAGGAGTGAGCCAGAAAGGTTCATAGTTTTTTGTCCATATCCTAGGTGTAGGTGGAAGTTGCATGCATCTCGTATGAGAAAGAGCAAATATATTCAGGTAATCCAAGTTCAGTTAGTAATTTAGTTTCAGATCATTGAGTAAGGTTTCTTAACTTTTTTTTACCCTTTTATTTTGTTTCAGATAAAGAAAAACCCACACAAGCACACATGTCCACCTGGAGGGGGAGGGGGAAGGCCAAAACCAAGCTAGCAAAAACTAGGTGGGTGGTAGATGCTATATTGGATTGGCTGAGAGAAGAACCTGTACTTGGTCCAACATCACTCAATGGGAAGCTTTTTGAGAAGTACAAGATAGAAATTCCTTACATGAGAATTTTCAATGCTAGGGAAAAGGCTCTTGACAGAATTAATGGTCAATGGAATGACAGTTTTTAGTTGCTTTACACTTTCAAAGCTGAAGTGGAGATGGCAAGTCCAGGGAGTGTTGTAGAGATTGATAAGCATACAGTTCCATTCAAAATAAAAGGGAAGTCATTTGAGAATGAGTGCTTCAGAAGGGCTTTTGTTTGTTTCAAGGCTTGCAGGCAGGGGTTTCTAGATGATTGCAGGCCCTATTTGGCTGTAGATGCTACACATTTGACTAGAAGATGGAGAGGACACCTAATAGCAGCTTCTGCAGTTGATGGAGGCTATTCCCAGTTGCATTTGGTGTGGTGGAGGCTGAGTCTGCGGAAAGTTGGGTATGGTTTCTGCAGCAGTTGCGCATCATTATAAGCACACCCCCAGGTTTAGCTATACACATAGATACTTGCAAGGGTTTAGAGAGTGCAGTAGAAATTGTATTCCCTGGAGTGGAGCATAGGGAATGTATGCGACACCTAGCGCATAATTTCAAAAATAAGTTCAAAGGTAAAGTTTATGATGAGAACTTATGGCCAGCATCATACACATGCAGCAAAAGGAAGCATGAACACCATTTGAGAGTGTTGTATGCTCAAAATTCTCTTGTGAAGGAGTACATGGATGCACATCATGGCAAGGTGTGGTCAAGAAGCAAATTCAACGAAATCTGCAAAGTAGATTATGTGACCAGTAACCTTGCAGAATGCTTCAATTCAAAGTTCAAGTCAGTGAAAGGGCTCTTGTTGTGGCAAGCATTTGACAAGATGAGGCAGATGATCATGATAAAGATGGCTCTTCACAAAAGAATTGCAGAAACACAATGTGTTGGTCATCAAATGCTCCCATCACTGATTTAAGGCATTGCACTTGAAGGCGAGAGGACTGAAGATGAAATGTATTTGATGTGGTACATATGAGGGAGAGGTTACCTATACTAACACTAAAAATAGGGTATGGAGGTATCCTGTGAACCTAAGTACTAGAGAATGTACTTGTAGGCAATGGCAGATCCATGGGAAGCCATGCATACATGCCCTACATCTGATGACCGTTATAGGGGGTGCAGATGGTGAAGTTGATCAATATTGCTCTGAGTATTTCTCTGTTGCCAAATTTATGGCTGCTTATGCTGACAATGTGCCTGCACTCTTGGGGAAAGATCAATGGAACATAGTAGATCCAGGGTTCAAACTCCACGCTCCTGTCATTACTAGACCACCAGGAAGACCAAGGAACTAGAGGATTAAAGCAGGTGAGGAAGTTCGTCTACCAAAGAAGCGTGCTTGCAAAAAATATGGAGTTCTAGGGCATATTTCTAGGCTTTGTAACAATGCAGTGGATGCATCATTTGGAGAGGAGGAAAGATGGACAGCAGCCAATGCTGAGGAGAATGCAGCAGCAATGGAGACTGAAGATGTAGAGGAGAATGCAGCAGCAATAGAGACTGAAGATGAAGTGGAGAATGCAGCAGCAAATGAAGCAGTGGAGAATGCAGCAGCAAATGAAGCATCTTGGTATGTGTTTGCATTTGTAGAATGCATCTACCCTTTTGTTTGCATGTGTTCTCTTTTTTGCCTCTGGCTTATAATTTTATTTACCAACTCTAGGGAGAAAAGGCCAAGAGATGAAGAAGCAGAAGATTTTCAAACCATGGCCTTTGATGGTTTTGAAGCTATAAGAGAGGAAGAGGAGGGGGTAATTTTTCCAATTGTGCCTTTAAAGATTACTGAACCCATAGATGACCGTCAAATGGTCGTCAAGTGCTCGACGAGTGGAACTACTCCATGAGCACCTCCACGGCGAAAACCCCAAGTAAAGATCAAAAGTAACAAGAGTCTGAAAGAAAAGAGCATCTCAACTAGGGAAACCAGGAGCAAGACGGTGAAGCCAGTTGCAAACACAAGGAGCAAGTCAAAAATTTGAATTAAGTTGTTGGGAAATGTTTGTGTTGTCAATTTGAGGGCGAGTCGATCGCTTAAAACTTGGTAGATTTGTATTAAGATGTTGGCATCTTAAAACTTGGTAGATTTGAGCTACTGTGAAAACTTATCAGTTGTAATAATGTTGCTTATACTTTGGTTTCTTATTTGAGTCAGAATTCAAATTTCCATCAAAATTTGAATTTAAATCAATATTTGAATTTGGGCCAAAATTTGAATTCGAGCCAAAGTTGAAGTTGAACATTGGAGGTTCATTGCTCTGCGCGGTGTATTTGATCGAGCATTTGAAGTCCAATATTCGTAGGTGAACAGTCCGAATGAGAAGTGTGCTAGAAACGAGCTCAAAAGCTAGGGTAAACAGCCCTATTTGAAATCAAGTTTTTTTGACCTTGTCTAAATGAGGCATATATATTTTTATTAACACTTGTTCCATATATATAGTGTAAAAATGAAGTCTCACTATTTATTGATTAATATTCATATTACTATATTTTTTTGAAAAAATATGCTTTTAATTCAAAACCGTCAAATAACACGTTTTAGATATGAAAATGAAAAAGTAAGTTCAGATCCTTCTTATTCACTCCAAAATGAAGCTATGGAGATTTTTCTGATTTTTTTGAATTATTTTGATTTTTTTCAAACCCTAAGCCCTCTCTCCCTATTCTACGAACTCTGAACATGTTCATAGGTGATAGCTCATTTGTGTGAAGCCTTTTTTCATGAAAATGACCTACACCAAGTTTATATTTTTTCTCATAACCTTGTCACATATGACGGCTATGTGCGCAAGAATTACAGCATTTTGATTTTTTTTAATTTTTTAAAAACATTTGAACTTGATTTCGACAGTTCACTTCAAAAAATGACTTTTCAAAAAAAACGCCCCTATACCGAGTTTATATTTTTTATGGTAACTAGGTCTCATAAACGGACGAACTACATTTTTTATATTTTTGTGATTTTTTCTAGTTTAGTTATGGCCATTTGAAATCTGGTCAAACCCTAATAACCCCGTTTACTGGCTCATAACCCCGCAGAAATGCTCCAAACCCTAGCGTCGAACATCCGCTGTCGGATCCTACCAAGCGCCAAACACCACCCGTCAGATGTGGGGGCATGCATGCGCGATCCGCGCGACGCTAGTTTTGCATCCTGATTGGCTACTGCACTGTCCTTCTCGGGTTTTTACGATCTACCCCACTTTACATATGAAATTGTATTTTTCGCACATGACCACCACATGTCAGTGTTATGAGTTGGTTCAAATATTCAAACTGCAAAATTCAATGTGGCAAATCGTCAATATAGCTTCCCTTCCTCCTCTTCTCCATCTGACAGACAAAGGCATCGAGCAGATCTCGAGCAGTTCCTCTGTTTCTTTACCCATCTTCTCGTTCTTCTTCATCTCGAGCAATTCCTCTATTTCTTACTCTCCGGCGATATGTCGACCTCCTCGTCACCCCCCCCCCTGTTCCACGTGGCCGGTGTATGGTCCAGTGCCGATGACTCGATGCACTGACTGCCCACGGACTGCGCCACTGAAGCGGTTGACTTCGAAGGAGGAGAAGAATGGTAAATTTGGGCACGAGTTTGTCAAATGCGAGAGCAAGCCGGAGGGGCAGGTTAGATCTGAGTTTTCCTCGCATCCTTTATCTCTAATTTCTCAAAAAATCTGTCAGATTTGGGATTTAGGTTACGTGATTTCATTTTCAGATCGTGAAGAAATGCCACCATTTCGAGTGGATGGATGGTTACATACAGAGGCTTCAAGGGTTGGGCTTGCTGGATTCGAGGGGGAATGCGATCCGCGAGTTCAATATGCCCATGACAGTGCCGCTCCGGTAGCAGCAGCGCGTCCGGAATACCCGACGGTGGTAGATGTCAAACTGAAGACAGAATTGAAGAAGATGAACAAGAACTTCAAGCAGCCGATTGAGTTGAAGAAGCAATCCAATCTGATAGCTTTAGGAATACTTGCTCTAGGAATTTTTTACTTGATGGCCATCTCTCGTTAGATATGTTTGTCTATTGTTGTAGCCACTATTTAGCAATCCAAGTCTTTTTTATCTCAAATGCAACTCTGTTTAGTGCAACTGTCGATCTCTGAATGTATGCAGTTTACTGTTATGTTTCGACACTTTCAGTTTTAGCAGAAGACAACTACCAGTTCAGTGATAGGATTATTTTGTTAGCTAATAACCTCGAGTGTTGGATCATACCCTAGCTCGTCATATGACAGTAAGCAGTACTTGAGCAGCACAAGGGATATACATCAAGTTCATCTCTTCTCTCTCGCACTTGCCAAACTTTTGTCCTCAAGTTCGTCAGTTCTGCTAGAAAAAAAAACCTAGTTCGCGGGCCCAAAGAGAATCAAACTGCAATAGGCCCACAAAGGATAAATGAGGCCCAGAAACAAGCGATGTTTCTTTTTTGTTTAGGAACGATTGGTTTGTTCTTCTTTGTTTCTGATTGATTTTTTCATTAATTTGATTGCCCAATCTCTTATATTTCATTGAGGAATTTTTTTGGCTTTCCTTTATGGGTCCCTTCATTTTTTTATTTGATTTCTCTTCACCGTATGTGCTTTTGTTTTGCTTGCTCACAACCTGGCTTAGTTTGGTGGTGAAGTAATTTTAGAATCAAAGTATTTGCAAACCGCAGTATTATTACGCCTAGCGAACCAATACTTCAGTATTGGAAAAAGAGGTCCAACCCTCTTTTTTATATACTTCAAAAATAGTGTAGCTTTCTAGATATTGAAGTATATAAAACTACACTTTTGACTAAAGCCAAACATATCAAAGTATTTGATACTTCAATATTTCTGGAAACCAAAGTATTCTTGGAATACCTAAAAAATACAGAGTTCCCAAACCAAAGTCGTGTACAATATGTTCTTATTTTTAGAAGGCATCTATAAACACATCATTTTTAGTTAGTTTGGTTAATTTTGCCCACGTCAATTAGCCGTGTCTAAACTTGGGACAAACAAAATACAAACATAATAGAGCATTAATATAACAGACATAACTTAACTTAGATAGGGTTGCTAGGGCAACACAAGTTCTTACATATAAGACGACACTGATAGATAATTAACCTTACATAGATAGGGTAGCTAGCTCGGGCAACACACACACCAAACTCACACTACATAGTAGATAGGGTAGCTAGGGCAACACCGCCATGTCTTCACCGTCGTCTTCACCTTAACCGCCGGCTTCACCGTCTTCTTCGCCACCGGCTTCAGTACTGCTCCTCCTCAAGGCCGTTCTCGCCGAGGTAGTACAGGAGGCTGTGCATGCGGTTGCGAGCGAGGAAGACGCTCTCGAAGTCGGTGAAGATGTTATAGGTGGTGAATGCGATGAACTCGCACCCACACCAATACACCTTGCCGAGCAGGTAGTTAGCATCGAACCTGTTGGTGAAGTGGACGACGAGCCCTATCACTGGAGCGTTGGCGTGGGGACGCTGCTCCACGAGGTTGAACATGGGCGGTGTTGGGGATATTACTACTGGGCGTAAACCGGCCTATCTGGGCCGGGTTAACTTCATCAGTAGTTAAGTATGTTAAAGCCCATGAAGGTAGATGAGGGCTTAAAGCCCATGATCGGTTTAAGGCCTGTAGCTATAAACCGGCGTCGGTATGCAAACTTGTATTGTAAGTTAGGAATAAGTAGAGACCAAACCGAACACGTATATGAGCCGGTGTTGGGACTCTGTAAACCGACGGGCGTCACCTATGTATATAAGGGGACGACCCGGCGGCGGTTCAAGACAACAGACAACAACTCGAGACTTAGGCGAAGCTTGTTTGCTCCCTAGTTATCGAAACCCCATCAATTCCATCACAACTAGACGTAGGCTTTTACCTTCATCGAAGGGGCCGAACTAGTATAAACTCTCTTGTGTCCCTGTGTCCGCTTTAACCCCTTCAAGCTAACCCATTGCGATGGCTCCACGACTAAGTCCTTTCATGAGGACATTTGTCGTGACAAAACCACGACAGTTGGCGCCCACTGTGGGGCCATCGCACGATGGTTTCAAGTTCTTGGAGGGCCGCTTTGAAGGACTCGAGGGCTACGCTGTGGGCCGGATGACTAAGAGTCGTCGCGGCAAGCTCTACATCGATGATGCAGGCTGGGGCCCCGAGGCCGGCTCAATTGAGTACGGGTACCGGGTCCCCTTTGGTGGCATACACGTTTTCATCGGCAAGATCGGTGAACCGGGCCCTGAGCCGGACATCTGCACCGACCTCGTCGAAACGGCTCAGCGTGCGCGACCCGCCAGGGTTAAACCGTCCGTGAAGCATGCCTTCGTGGGAGTCATCCATGGAGGAAGTTATGAGGATGGATCGGAATCTCGCGGCGAGACCGTCGTTTATTCCGGCGACGAGTCATCAACGGGAGAAACCGAATCTCTATATCAGCTACAAGATGGCCGGATTGGGGGCTGTTCCGATGGTGACAGTATTCCGGACCCCTCTGATCTACCCAACCGAGTTGGAATATTCATGGCCGGCACACAAGCAGCGCTTCATTCGTCGACCGCTGTGCCAATAACCTCTGGTTCAGTAGCGGCGACAGCTGCCGGGGCAGGAAGCTCTGTACGCCCGCCGGCTCAAGTTCTGTCAGATCTATTTGATGCATTGGCTGTGCTTATGGCAGAAGCTAACCCGATGGATCAGGATGTCCACAACGCGGAGATTGCAAAGGTGAAGGAACAGATCACCCAGGCCAAGGCGGACCTGGCAGCTGAGAATGCCAGGATGACCACAGAGCATGCCACTTTAGATGCACAAGCCTACAGGCTCATGTTGGACCAGAACGCGTCGCATGAAGTCATGAAGAGGAAGTACCGATCCCGTTTGCCTTTGGTTTTAGAGGCCAGAGACCTTTTCAACACCCCAGGAGCAGGAACCAGTAATCTGCTGGAGGGAAACCGGGCGGAAGCTCCTAGGATCGGCGCACCGGTTCAGCCCCGTCTGATGGATTTGCCTCGTCAAAACACTGTTATACCTCAGGCTGTTTCAACACCTCCGGGTCACTACTCCAACCCGATGGACAATCTCGTTGCCGCTGCTGCACGGCTGGAGGCCATTCCAATTGAAGGTGACTCACCGCAGGCGGTAGAGACGCGACGGGTCAAGGAGCTTCTTAGGACAGCTTTGGTCCAATAGGAAGCATACTCGTACAGCCGCGACCGGATCCACTCGACCCCTTGTCCAAGCCGGAGCTATAGCAGGCGTATGGATGAACCGGCAGTGTCAAGTAATGAACGACGTGGAGCACCCCGCGGCAACAACCCGGCGGGTGGTGCTGATAACGCTCAGGAAGTGGTGGACCGGGCCCGAGCGCGCAGGGAGGCCGAGTTAGCCGCACAGTATCAGGCTCGGCAGCTTACGCCGGTTCGTCCAACTATCTCGGTCGAACCCGGTGTTACTTCTAGTTCTTTGGGGGTGCCTTGCCTTGTCCCCGCCTTACGCAATGTGCGCCTGCCCAAGGATTTCAAGGGCCCGCGCAAGGTACCAAATTACACGGCGGATCAACCCCTAGAGACATGGGTGGAGAGCTATGAGATGGCCATGGAGATGCTTGATGTGGATGATGCGGCATGTGCGAAGTACTTCACCATGATGCTTGAAGGAACGGCCCGCACTTGGTTAAAAAGCTTACCGGCCAATTCTATCGGTTCATGGGCCCAATTACGAGCCCGGTTTATCAGTAACTTCAAGGATACATGTAAGCAGCCTATGTCGATAGTGGACTTAGCTGCCTGTGTCCAGGAGGAAGGAGAATCGACGACTCATTGGGTGCCCCAGGTCTCGCAGGTTCTGCATTCATCAGACCGCATCAACGCTGACACCGCGGTTATAACCCTAGAAGGCAATTGCCGGTTTGGGCCCCTAAAGCTGAAATTAGGACGGATGAAGCGCCATTGCACTGACATGGGGACCCTCATGGCTGCCTTGGTAAAGTATGCTGATTCTGATAGTACCAAGGATCCCGAGTCTGATGATGACAAGACAGGGAAGGGAAAGAAGAACAGCAACTCCAAAGGTCAGCAGCATCACTCGACAGGTAACGGTAGCAGAGGCAAGCGTAAAGCGGATGGCAACATGGACTTCGTGGCTAATACCAACGCGCAGGACAAGGGTCAACGACGCAAGGGTAAACCCTGAATCGCGGTGGAGCGCCTAACCCTAACCCGGACCGCTTAAATTATCTATTGAACCAGCCCTGTCCAAAGCATGGGACGAAGGAGGTGCCAGCAAACCACCTTTGGAAGGATTGCTTCATTATGCAGGAGTTCAAGAATTCTAATGCTTTCCGGTATGATCACGGCTCCGGCGGTGGTTCAGGATCCGGGCCGGGTTACGGTGGAGGAAATTCCGGTTCAGGATTTAATGGTAATCCGGGCGGACATAACAATCAAAATAATCAAAATAACCAGGGTGGTTACAACCAGCAGCAGCAATAGTCGCGTTACTAGAGCAACCCAAAGCAGTTGAATAGTGGGCAGTACCATGTCTTCACCACTAGCTTGGACAAGCGAGACCGGAAGGTTCAGAAGCGGGCAGTCAACTCTGTTGAACCGACCATGCCCCGTTACTTACGCTGGTGTGAGCAGCCAATTATATGGAGCAGAGAGGATCACCCACCCCAGGTTGATAACCCGGGTCAGCTAGCATTGGTGGTGGTGCCTCAGGTGGGAGGTTATAAGTTCACCAAGGTACTCATGGATGGAGGGAGCAGCATTAATATCTTGTACTATGAGACCTTCCGTCGTATGGGACTAGCAAATAAAAATCTCAAACCGTCCAATATGGTGTTCCATGGTGTGGTACCTGGCAAGTCAGCATATCCTGTTGGTAAGATAGCTCTGGAAGTGGCCTTTGGAGATGATCATGATTCTAGGTCGGAAACATTGACGTTTGAAGTGGTGAAAATCCAAAGTCAGTATCACGCCCTGTTTGGGCGACCGACCTACGCCAAGTTTATGGCACGGCCCTATTATGTGTATTTGCATCTCAAGATGCCGGGTCACAAGGGGACAATAACGGTTCACGAAAGCCAAAAAATCGCTTTGGAGTGCGAGGAAGGAGATGCGGCCTACGCAGAGTCGGTTTGTGCCACCGAGGAGCTGAAGTATTATAAGGACAATGTTGATCCAGCGGACATGACTTCATTAAAGAAGCCAACTACGAAGCATGATCCGGCCCTGAAGTTCAAATCGGCAGCAGAAACTAAGCTTGTTGACTTCATACCTGGCGATTCGTCCAAGCAGTTCAGCATCAGTGCCAACTTGGATCTGAAATAGGAAAGCGTGCTCATCGAGTTCATCCGTGAGAATCGGGACATTTTTGCATGGAAGCCCTCTGACATGCCAGGTGTACCGAGGCAACTCGCTGAGCACACCCTTAATGTGGATCCTAAATACAAACCGGTGAAACAGTTCCTCCGCCGGTTTAACGAAGATAGACGCAAGGCGATTGGAGAAGAGGTAGCCAGGCTCTTAGCAGCTGGCTTTATTATTGAAGTTTTCCACCCTGAGTGGCTTGCCAATCCGGTGCGGGTCCTTAAGAAAAACGGCACCTGGCGCATGTGTGTGGATTACATAGATCTTAATAAGGCTTGTCCAGCAGATCCTTTTGCCCTCCCCCGTATTGATCAAATTATTGATGCTACGGCGGGTTGTGAGCGTTTGAGTTTTTTGGATGCATATTCTGGCTATCATCAGATCAAAATGGCAGTTAAGGACCAGGAGAAGATGGCATTCATAACTCCCTTTGGAGCCTTCTGCTATGTGTCTATGCCCTTTGGGCTCAAGAGTGCCCAGGCAACTTATCAACGGTGTGTACAAAATTGTCTTCACAAGCAGATTGGCCGTAATGTACATGCTTACGTGGATGATATCGTGGTTAAATCAAGGGAGAAGGAGACTCTGGTTGACGACTTGAAGAAACCTTTGATAACCTGAGGACGTACAAGATGATGCTTAATCCGGCCAAGTGTGTCTTTGGTGTACCGGCAGGCAAGTTATTGGGTTTTCTGGTGTCCAACAGGGGAATCGAGGCTAATCCGGAGAAGATCACAGCCATCACCTCCCTGGCTAAACCGAAGTGTATCAATGATGTTCAACGCCTGGCAGGCCGGATTGCCGCATTAAGCCGGTTTATCAGCCGCCTTGGTGAGAAGGAAATCCCTTTGTATCAGATGTTGAAGAAGATGGATCAATTCGTCTGGAGTTCTGCTGCTGATAAAGCATTTGAGGACTTAAAGCGGCAATTGGCCAACCCGCCTGTGCTCGCCGCTCCCATTGACAAGGAGCCGTTGCTGCTAATGCTCGTGCGGTCAGTGTGGCTATTGTGGTGGAGCGAAAAGAGGCAGGCAAGGAGCATCCGGTTCAACGTCCGGTCTATTATATCAGCGAGGTACTCATTGAGTCCAAGCAAAGGTATCCGCATTGGCAAAAGCTGGTATATGGAGTTTTTATGGCAAGCTGGAAGCTTAAGCAATACTTCCAAGGGCACCCCATTACGGTGGTCAGTTCTGCTCCCTTGGGGGATATCATCCAGAACCGGGAAGCGACTGGCCGGGTTGCCAAGTGGGCTATAGAGCTTGGGCCGCACGGGTTGAAGTATGTGCCTCGGACGACGGTTAAGTCTCAAGCACTTGTTGATTTCATCAATGATTGGACGGAGCTGCAAGCACCTGAAGAAAAGCCGGATCACACATATTGGACCATCCATTTTGACAGATCCAGGCAATTGGAAGGCTCGGGGGCTAGAGTCGTATTAACTTCCCCATGAGGTGATAAGTTTTGTTACGTTGTCCGCTTAATGTTCCCTTGTACTAACAATGCAGCTGAGTATGAAGCCTTGCTCCATGGTCTCCGGATGGCTAAGGAGATGAATCTAAGTTGAGTTAAGTGCTTCGATGACTCGGACCTCGTGATTCAACAAGTATCTGGCACTTGGGATTCCAAGGACCCACTCATGGCAGCATATCGTCGTGAGGTGGATATTGTTGCAGGTCACTTTAAAGGCTATCAGGTGGACCACGTGGACCGACGAAAGAATGAAGTGGCGGACGCTTTAAGACGGCTGGGCTCTCAGCGCAAACCAGTCCCGCCCAATGTTTTTCTGGATGTGCTCCACAACCCGTCGGTCAAGCTCCCTGGTGAAGCGGATTTGGCTATTCCTGATCCGGAGGCTCAATCGGTGGCAGCTCTTCATGTCATTCTGGATTGGATGCTTCCTTACCTGGCGTACATGAACCGGGGCGAGTTACCAGAGGATGAGACTCTGGCCCGACAAATAATCTAGCGGTCCAAGTCCATGACTATTGCCAATGGCAAGTTGCATCATTGCAGTGTATCAGGGGCGTTTCAACGCTGTGTGTCTCCTGAAGAAGGCTGTGAAATTTTGCGTGAGATCCACGAAGGAGATTGTGGTCACCACGCCGGTTCAAAATCATTGGTGGCTAAAGCATTTCACCATGGCTTCTATTGGTTAACTGCTCATGCTGATGCGGAGGATCTGGTCAGACGATGTGACGGTTGCCAAAAGTTTTCAAGACGTGCTCATGTGCCGGCTCAAGAATTGAGAATGATTCCAATTACTTGGCCGTTTGCGACTTGGGGGCTGGATATGGTTGGGCCTTTCAAAAGGTCCAAAGATAAGAAGACCCACCTCCTGGTGGCGGTTGACAAGTTTACAAAGTGGGTGGAGGCAGAACCTGTTAGCAAGTGTGATGCGGCCACGGCGGTTCAGTTCATCAAAAAAGTGATTTTCCGGTTTGGCTTTCCACACAGTATCATCACAGATAATGGTACCAATTTGTCCAAGGGTGCCATGAAGGAGTTCTGCGAATGGGAGCACATCCGGCTTGACGTTTCATTAGTGGCACACCCACAGTCCAATGGTCAAGCAGAAAGGGCTAATCAAGAGATCTTGAGAGGCATCAAGCCACGGCTTATGGTTCCTTTGAAGAGAACACCGGGTTGTTGGGTAGAAGAGTTACCATCTGTGTTATGGAGCATCAATACTACACCCAACAGATCAACAGGATACATGCCGTTCTTCATGGTCTACGGAGCGAAGGCGGTTCTCCCAAGTGATATCCGTCATGACTCACCTCGTGTGGCGGCTTATGTTGAAGCGGACAACGAGACAGCACGACAAGACGCTTTGGACCTGTTGGATGAAGAACGTGACATAGCAGCCGCCCGCTCGGCGATTTACCAACAGGATCTTCGTCGTTATCACAGTCGCCGAGTCTGAACCAGAACCTTTCAGGAAGGAGATTTGGTGCTTTGGCTCATCCAAGATCAGACTGATATGCATAAGCTATCCCCACCTTGGGAGGGACCTTTCGTGGTCAGCAAGAATCTGCACAACGGGTCATACTATCTGATCGATATTTGAGAGCATAAAGACTCATGTACATCAGAGGAGGAGACCAACAGGCCGTGGAACATAGCTCATCTTCGGCCTTACAATACCTGAGCCATTGGCTCTACTTATGTACATATTACGAAGATGTATATATTATGATTAAATATAATAAACCGGAACCTCAGCTAAAGCGGGGTATCTGTTCTTTTACATCATGTGTGGTTACACGGAGTTGTTCTAAAGTGGCCTCCGGTTTACCCCTTGAGTTAGCTTTTCAAAGCATCATGTTATATCACTTGGGGGCTTGGTCGTGTCTGAACCAATGCAACACTCTTGATAGGCGAGAGCCACCAGATCACTTGGGGACTTGGTCACGTCTGAACCAGTCACGCCTCTTGATCGGCCTAAGACCACAGAATCACTTGGGGGCTTGGTCGAACCCGAACCATTGCCACGCCTCTTGATCGGCATAAATGACACGGTTTCATTTGGGGACCTGGCTGACTTGAACCATAGCTACACCTATCGGGAGCTTGGTCGTGTCCGACCATGGTAACGCCATCTGATCGGCTCAAATAAAGCCTCTTTTTGCAAACGGTTTTATCATTGCCTTTGCTTCACATTTTTCTTTAATATATATTTCTTTCTTTTTGTTGCGTTTTTTAAACCGACAAAGTTTTAAGCCGGTTCAAACTGTCAATTGACGGAACACGGTCCATTTTTAATCCGGAGACTATTTGCCCGGTTTGATTCTTTATAAACATCCTATTACGGAGTAACACGGTGTTTTATTATAACCCGGCACGGTTTACATGGTAAACCGGCATTATATATATACAGGAGCTGCTATCTCCTCCAACAGTGTGGGTTTATAAACCTCCGCTTCAAGATTGGCCAAGCCAACTTCATGCCCAACGATGGCAGAAAATACTTTGGACAGTTCATCACCCAAAGGAAGAACAAGTTGCAGTAATTATGCACGAAGGCATATCAAAATCAAGAGTATCGGCTAGCCTATTACAAGGCAACACGGTGCCCAAAATAAGATCATTGTTTTTTCGCAAAGGAGAAGCAGTTTAAACTAGCTTCCGGTTCAAGCTTGGTTACCAGCCTGGCCTGATGGTTGTGGGTCATCCCACGCCGCTTCAACTTCAGCTTCTCTACCCAGCGGCTGGAAATCAACAGTTGTCCAGTCGATTCCCATTAATGCTCGAAAGACAGCTTCATCATGGATCAGCAACGACGGTTCAATATCGGGAGCGTAAGTATGCTTACGGATTGGAGGGATAAGATTTTCCGCTTCAGGATTTGGTGCAACTACTCGCTTGTTTTGGTTGTCATATTGGGCTTGATAATGAGACAAGTCTGCTTCTTCAACCAATTGACAAGCTAGCGGATGCACCTCCCGGTTTATTGCTCGCAGATCCGCTTCACTAAACTCTGACCCGTCTTCCTTCAAGCTAGGATAGCCCTGAGCCGCTTCAACAGGATCAAAATCCGGCACCCAAGCTTTTGCCCGGATTAAGGCATTTATCGCACCGATTCGAGCAGTAGATTTCTTCAGCTCTTCAACCCGGGCAGGAAGCATCGACAGTCTCTTCAGAGTGTCCTGAATCAAAGTGGGCGCCGAATTGTTGTGGGATGCAGTAGAGATGATCCGCCGTGCACCAGTGTACAGTTGTTTGATCAATGTGTAGGCGGCTTTCAATTTCTTCCGCACATCTGACCCGAAGTGACCAATGCGTGTCCCTGAAATATTACAAAGGGTTAACAAACCAGCAGCTCTATAAGACGGCCGAATCAATCTAGAAATCAAACCAGCTTACCAAAGATAGTAGCGGTCATGGCATGCACGTGCCGCTTTATGCTGGTCAGTTCGTCCACCACCGGTTTCAGTGCAGCCTCGGCATCTTCTGCTCGTTTGGTTAAAGTGGATTTTTCAGTGGCCCAATCGGCCCGCTCCTTCTTGAAATCCTTCTTAAGCTGTTCCATGACGCTTAAGGCGCTGATCAACTCCTCTTTTTCTTTTGAGGTTTCAGTCTGTTGGGACTTCAGATTTTCTTGGAGATCGGCGACTTGGTTTTCTTTTGTCTTCAGCTCAGCCTGCATACAGACAGTTATATGATTCAGCAAGCAGTGCAAGAATTGAAGCACCAACCACATAACAAGTTATGCACTTGGCACTTGGGGGCTAATGCCTATTTGATCTTCATATTTCACTTGATTATAAAGTCCCAAGATCAATACAAGTATTCAACTTGGCACTTGGGGGCTAATGGCTATTTGCTCGAATAAATTCGGATGCTGCGATCTCAATTACTTAAAGTCTCGGTTTAACTACACCAAGTTGAACCGGCCCTTGGGGGCTACATCAGCGAATTCCGAAGCATTTGGATTTATATTAGCAAGTCCCGGTTTGAATGAAGATTCTAAAGCGGCCCTTGGGGGCTAGGAGAGTTAACAAAATTGAAATATCCAAGCAGGAAAAAGTACATGAAAGTTACCTCAAATTTCTCTCTCATCATATTCACCAGACCAGCTTCATAATCACGGCTAGTATACAGCCGGTTCAGGTAGCCAGAATGAAGATCTTGGGCATTCAGAGCAGCATAGGTCGCCAAGTCAACATTCCACTTGCCTTTGCCCATGGCAGCAAATTCTTCTTTGGCGGTATGCTTGGATAAAACAACAGGATTGCTGGGCTCTGTACGGCCAATGCCAGTAATTACAACTTCATCATCCTTAGCATCACTGGTTTGCACTAGCGCAGTCGGTTTGTCAGTAGGCTAGGATGGACTGGTGGATCTCCCAAACCGTATGGGGCTTGTGGGCTGGTTGACAGGGCTTGAGGTGTCAATAGGCCTCTCTTCAGCAATAAAATCGTCATCCTGCTGTGGTGGATCATTGGGTATATCTTCAGGAATAGCCGCTTCAAGATCTGGTGTTTTACCCGGTTCAGGGACGGCGTCCTCCTCGGCCGCTTTATCCAGGCGAGCCTTCTTGCTCGGCCTAGGCTTGGCCCTGAAAGGAATAACAAAGTCAAATACAGCATATGTTCCAAGGTGATGTACCAGAAATATTATGATAAGTATAGCTTACCCAAGCACCATTTTGAGCGGTGGCAGCTGAGTAGCCGATGACTCGCCAGAGGATGAGTGGGAAGTAACCTGATAATCGGAGTCAAATGGATTAAGAGGTTGACGAAAACAGCCCGCTTTAGGACAAGCACTGACAAGCAAATTAGAGACCTCTGAACGGCGTTTCCGAACCGGACTGTTCGGTAAACCGGCGGAGGTAACTACCTGGCCGCTGTGCCGGGTTGTGCGGCGAGCTTCATGCTGTTGGGTCTTCATAAGAAATTTGGGATCCAAGTAAGCAAGAGGATGAGAAAATTTAACCTTCCAGTTTGCCTGACGGATTTTTAGTGAAGGCAAAGGGTTTGAATCGGAAGAGAGAGTAATTACCTCTGCAGCATCAGCATGGCTGGCTTCGGCATCATCCTGACAAATGTCATCATCAATAAGGCGTATGAAAAATAAGCCAAGTGAGTCAAGCTCTACCTCAAGGTCCGGATTACCCACATCATCATCAGGGGCCGGATCAGAAGATGCGGTGGTTTTCTTCTTATGAGCAGGCCGTTTCACGACTTTAGTCTTTGGCCGGGTTGGTCTTTCCGGTTTGTCTGTTTTTTCTGGCTTCTCTTGCGGAAGCTTCTTGCTCCAAAACGGATCATTGCCCTGTTTAAACAGACATTGATATCAAATAATGACCAGATATATCAATAACAGGTTCAGTAAAAAGAAAAATCAAACTCTTACAGCTGGCGGTTTGTTGGTGGCACAGAAGGGAAGCAGGCCGGTTCGAGCACAGATGTGTTCCGGTTCATTCAGCATTTTATTCACAGCCTCTGTGATTTCTTCGTCGGTGAGCTGGATGTTAGCATGTCGCAGTGGGTCATCAACACTGCCAGTATACTCGCACATCAAACCGGAGCACTGACTAAGGGGCAGTATGCTCCACGATATCCAACAGCGAGCGAGATCAACCCCTGTTAAATCGTTGGCCATGAAGGCTCTGAGCTTGGACAGTTGAGGAGCGTATTTGATTCTCTCCTTGGCAGTCAACCTTTGCGGAAAGGGGTGTGTATTGCTAAGCCGCTCCGGACGAAAGCCAGGCAAAGGATTTTCACCAGCAGGGGAGGTGTCTTTGCAATAGAACCATGTTTGATTCCACTCTTTGGGGTGGCTGTGCAGTTTGGCGTGAGGGTATGTGACCTCTTTCCTTTTCTGAATCGCCACACCACCCAATTCCATATTGGAACCGTCAGTAAACTCAGTACGGCGGTTTAGATGGAAGCAGTCTTTGAACAACTCAACTGTGGGCTCCTCTTGAAAGAACACCTCACAGAGCACTTGGAAGTGACACATGTTTGTAACAGAGTTGGGGCCAGTGTCTTGTGGGCGGAGTTGAAAATCGGCCAAAACATCCCGGTAAAATTTAGAACCGGGCGGCTTAAAGCCCCGGGCTAAGTGATCTACGAAAACGACGAGCTCTCCTTCTTGAGGTGTGGGAGGGCATTCTTTGCCAGGGACCCTCCAATGGATGGTGTTTTTGCTTCCTAAAGCGCTGATCAGGACTAAATTATTCAGTTGAGTCTTTGTGACGCGAGAAGGAACCCAGTTGCACTCATATACTTGCTTGGCTATGATGAAATCTACAAGATAGGTGATTCCGGTTCAAGAATGCATTAATTAAAGTACACTGGTATGTGCAATGTTAAACCGGAGACTGCTCTATCTAAACCGGAGTTTTATGAAGAAATAGCATCTGGCGGTTCAACAAGGGGACTAATGGTATATACCGGTTTGGCAATTTTTTCTACAAAGTTAAACCGCCTGGTCTAAACATTGAAACAGTCGAGATTGTAGATGAGTAAGTATGCAAAAACAGGTTTCACAAGATTGTACTACAGCATTGGATCTGGAACATGTTCATAAAAGAGATAAAAATTCAAGGCCCAAAAGGAGCAGTGCCGAATCAATGAGCCATCGCTACGGATAAGATCTATGGTCTTAATATGCGAAAGTGAAAACAGAGGGTAAAAACTACTGCTACACAAAAGAAAAGATTCACAGACTCGTCTAAAGATCTAGCATATGAACAAGGAGCAGGCGATGAACACTAGAGAGCATGGAAACCCTAGAACAGATCTATAATGAAAAAGATAGAAGACTACCGGAGCTGAGGAAGACGCGGAAGGTCGCCGCGGTGCTCTGGTACGCTCAGGGTGATGCAGCGGCCAAGGTTGGTGCAATAGTTGACGGCGGCGGCGAAGCTCCGAAGCTGGGCGACGTGAGGAAGACGATGCAGAAGGGCACGAAGGGGAAAAAAGAAATGACCCTTTGGTCCTATTTATAAAGAAAGGGACATGTGTCAGGCGTGAGAATCAAGGGGCCGCGAATTTGGAAACGGAGTTGTCGCCTCGATTGTCGCAGATCTATTAAACAAGAAGGTATCATGGATAATTTCTTTATGACAGATGACGTCACTCCGGTTTACAGTAATCAGAGAAGATGACATCACGGCAGTTCACCAAACTACAAGAAGATGTTGAAGATGAAGTTTTTGCTAAAGGATTGACATGAACCTGCTCAAATCAATCTGGGGCCTAATGTTGGGGATATTACTACTGGGCGTAAACCGGCCTATCTGGGCTGGGTTAACTTCATCAATAGTTAAGTATGTTAAAGCCCATGAAGGTAGATGAGGGCTTAAAGCCCATGATCGGTTTAAGGCCTGTAGCCGTAAACCGGCGTCGGTATGTAAACTTGTATTGTAAGTTAGGAATAAGTAGAGACCAAACTGAACACGTATATGAGCCGGTGTTGGGACTCTATAAACCGACGGGCGTCACCCATGTATATAAGGGGACGACCCGACGGCGGTTCAAGACAACAGACAACAACTCGAGACTTAGGCGAAGCTTGTTTGCTCCCTAGTCATCGAAACCCCATCAATTCCATCACAACTAGACGTAGGCTTTTACCTTCATCGAAGGGGCCGAACTAGTATAAACTCTCTTGCGTCCCTGTGTCCGCTTTAACCCCTTCAAGCTAACCCGTTGCGATGGCTCCACGACTAAGTCCTTTCATGAGGACATCTGCCGTGACAAAAGCGGCGAGCCCGCCGGGAGGTGGTGGAAGCCCACACGAAGGAACCCCCGTGCAAGCTCAGTGCTACCCCTCCAGCCTGAGAACGCCCACACGCGGAGCGATGCCTCGACGATGATGTTGGCGGGGTACTGCCGTTCCGGCACGGTGGGCGGCTCTTGGAACGTCGGCCCGTTGTATTCCATCTTGCTCGCTTCGCTGAGTGTTTGCTTTGGCTTTTGGGGGGAGAAGAGAAGGGGGAGGTGCAGATGGATCTGTAGAAGAAGAGGCAATGAAGGGCGGTTTAAATAGCGGGGGAGACAAAGAGGATACACGCGGAAACGGCGTAGATTGTGACTCAGTGCGTGTGTGAACCGATGCGATCATCAATGTGTGAACGTGAATCAATGCGAGAATGCTCTGCGTTGGCGGCTGCCTACCTACCCCTTCTGCGTGCTCTGCGTTGGCGGCTGCCTGCCTCCCACAACTGAATCAAGCGGTAGCCGTGCGGTGTGAACCAATGCCTCGACATATGGACGCGAGCATGCAGCCTTCCCCTTCTGCCACCGGCACGTATGCCTGCGACGCGTGAAACGACGCTGCAGAGCGACTGAATCCACCGTCAACCATGCGGCACGGATCGATGCGTGCGTGTCGGCGTGCATGTATGCAATTAGGTCTAGGTCACTAGATGCGTGCGTGGCGGCGTTCGCACGCATAGCAGGCTACATCGATGCCAAAGTCGGGCATTCATAGCAAGTTGCGTCCATCGATAGCAGGCTTTTTTAATTTATTACCAACAAACTAACGGGCCCGTCCTATGAACACAAACACGGCCCAACCAGCGAGCCACAGCCACAGACAACAGAGTCCAACGTGGCCCCACAAGTCAGTCAATGGCCAAGACGGCAAACGTCTGCTATGAACATTTGTGAGAGTTTCAGCTAAGGGAGTGGGGAAAAGTGAGCAAAAGTTTGGAGCATGGGGAAAATTGAGCACAACTAAGGAATTGGGGGCACGGATGGAATAAGCCCTAAGTAATATGATTAATTGAACTTTAATTTATCATGAACTTAGTCCTAATAGTTTTTGCATATCTATGTCGTAGATCAATAGCTCGAGTATAGCTCCCCTATTTTATTTTTGATATGTTCCTAGAGAAAAATAAGTTGAAAGATGATACAAGCAATGATGCGGACTAGGTCCGTGATCTAAGGATTATCCTCATTGTTGCACAGAAGAATTATGTCCTTGATGCACCGCTAGGTGACAGACCTATTGCAGGAGCAGATGCAGACATTATGAGCGTTCGGCAAACTCGGCATGATGACTACTGATGTCTACTACACAACCTTCTTGTTGTAGATGTTGTTGGGCCTCCAAGTGCAGAGGTTTGTAGGACAGTAGCAAATTTCCCTCAAGTGGATGACCTAAGGTTTATTAATCCGTGGGAGGCGTAGGATGAAGATGGTCTCTCTCAAGCAACCCTGCAACCAAATAGCAAAGAGTCTCTTGTGTCCCCAACACACCCAATACAACGGTAAATTGTATAGGTGCACTAGTTCGGCGAAGAGATGGTGATACAAGTGCAATATGGATAGTAGATAAAGGTTTTTGTAATCTGAAAATATAAAAACAGCAAGGTAACGAATGATAAAAGTGAGCGTAAACGGTATTGCAATGCGTTGAAACAAGGCCTAGGGTTCATACTTTCACTAGTGCAAGTCCTCTCAACAATAATAACATAATTGGATCATATAAATATCCCTCAACATGCAATAAAGTGTCACTCCAAAGCCACTAATAGCGGAGAACAAACGAAGAGATTATTGCAGGGTACGAAACCACCTCAAAGTTATTCTTTCCAATCAATCCGTTGGGCTATTCCTATCAGTGTCACAAACAGCCCTAGAGTTTGTACTAGAATAACACCTTAAGACAAAAATCAACCAAAACCCTAATGTCACCTAGATACTCCAATGTCACCTCAAGTATTAGTGGGTATGATTATACGATATGCATCACACAATCTCAGATTCATCTATTCAACCAACACAAAGAACTTCAAAGAGTACCCCAAAGTTTCTACCGGAGAGTCAAGACGAAAACGTGCCAACCCCTATGCATAGATTCCCAAGGTCATGGAACCCACAAGTTGATCACCAAAACATACATCAAGTGGATCAATAGAATACCCCATTGTCACCACGGGTATCCCACGCAAGACATACATCAAGTGTTCTCAAATCTTTAAAGACTCAATCGGATAAGATAGCTTCAAAGGGAAAAATCAATCCATTACAAGAGAGTAGAGGTGGAGAAACATCATAAGATCCAACTATAATAGCAAAGCTCGCGATACATCAAGATAGTACCACCTCAAGAACACGAGAGAGAGAGAGAGAGAGAGATCAAACACATAGCTACTGGTACATACCCTCAGCCCCGAGGGAGAACTACTCCCTCCTCGTCATGGAGAGCACCGGGATGATGAAGATTGCACCGGAGAGGGATCCCCCCCTCAGACAGGGTGCCAAAACGGGTCTAGATTGGTTTTTGCTGGCTACGGAGGCTTCTGGCGGTGGAACTCCCGATCTATTGTGCTCCCCGAAGTTTTTAGGGTATATGGGTATATATGGGAGGAAGAAGTACATCGATGGATCGCCGGGCTGTCCACGAGGCAGGGGGGCGCGCCCCCCACCCTCGTGGGCAGCCCGGGACTCTCTTGGTCCAACTTCGATACTCTGTGGGCTTCTTCTGGTCCAAAAATAAGTTCCGTGAAGTTTCAGGTCAATTGGACTCCGTTTGATTTTCCTTTTCTGCGATACTCTAAAACAAGGAAAAAACAGAAACTGGCTCTGGGTTAATAGGTTAGTCCCAAAAATAATATAAAAGTGTATAATAAAGCCCATAAACATCCAGAACAGATAATATAATAGCATGGAACAATAAAAAAATTATAGATACGTTGGAGACGTATCAGCATCCCCAAGCTTAATTCCTGCTCGTCCTCGAGTAGGTAAATGATATAAACAGAATTTTTGATGTGGAATGCTACCTAACATATTTATCCATGTAACCTTCTTTATTGTGGCATGAATACTCAGATCTGTAAGATTCAAAAAAAAAATTTAATATTGACATGAAAACAATAATACTTCAAGCATACTAACAAAGTAATCATGTCTTGTCAAAATAACATGGCCAAAGAAAGCTATCCCTACAAAATCATATAGTCTGGCTATGCTCCATCTTCACCACACAACGTATTTAAATCATGCACAACCCCGATGACAAGCCAAGCAATTGTTTCATACTTTTGATGTTCTCAAACTTTTTCAATCTTCATGCAATACATGAGCGTGAGCCATGGATATAGCATTATATGTGGAATGGAAGGGTGGTTGTGGAGAAGACAAAAAGGGAGAAGATAGTCTCACATCAACTAGGAGTATCAACAGGCTATGGAGATGCCCATCAATAGATATCAATGTGAGTGAGTAGGGATTGCCATGCAATGGATGCACTAGAGCTATAAATGTATGAAAGCTCAACAAAAGAAACTAAGTGGGTGTGCATCCAACTTGCTTGCTCATGAAGACCTAGGGCACTTGAGGAGGCCCATTGTTGGAATATACAAGCCAAGTTCTATAATGAAAATTTCCAACTAGTATATGAAAGTGACAAAACAAGAGACTCTCTATCATGAAGATCATGGTGCTACTTTGAAGCACAAGTGTGGTAAAAGGATAGTAGCATTGCCCCTTCTCTCTTTTTCTCTCATTTTTTATATTTTTTACATTTTTTATTATTTTTTTATTTGGGCCTTTTCTCTTTTTTATGGCCTCTTTTTTTCTCTCTTTTTTTATTTTTCGTCCGGAGTCTCATCCCGATGGGGGAATCATAGTCTCCATCATCCTTTCCTCACTAGGACAATGCTCTAATAATGATGATCATCACACTTTTATTTACTTACAACTCAAGAATTACAACTCGATACTTAGAACAAGATATGACTCTATATGAATGCCTCCGGCGGTGTACCGGGATGTGCAATGATGCATGAGTGACATGTATGAAAGAATTATGAACGGTGGCTTCGCCACAAATACAATGTCAACTACATGATCATGCAAAGCAATATGACAATGATGAAGCATGTCATAATAAGGGGACGGTGGAAAGTTGCATGGCAATATATCTCAGAATGGCTATGGAAATGCCATAATAGGTAGGTATGGTGGTTGTTTTGAGGAAGATATATGGTGGGTTTATGGTACCGGTGAAAGTTGCGCGGTACTAGAGAAGCTAGCAATGGTGGAAGGGTGAGAGTGCGTATAATCCATGGACTCAACATTAGTCATAAAGAACTCACATACTTATTGCAAAAGTCTATTAGTTATCGAAGCAAAGTACTACGTGCATGCTCCTAGGGGGATAGATTGGTAGGAAAAGACCATCGCTCGTCCCCGACCGCCACTCATAAGGAAGACAGTCAAAAAATAAATCATGCTCTGACTTCTTCACATAACGGTTCACCATAAGTGCATTCTACAAGAATCACAAATTTCAACACAATTATTTCTCAAATTCACAACTACTCAACTAGCATGACTCTAATATCACTATCTCCATATCTCAAAACTATTATCAAGTATCAAACTTCTCATAGTATTCAATGCACTTCATATGAAAGTTTTTATTATATCCCTCTTGGATGCCCATCATATTAGGACTAGTTTCATAACCAAAGCAAACTACCATGCTGTTCTAAAGACTCTCAAAATAATATAAGTGAAGCACGAGAGTTCATCTATTTCTTCAAAATAAAATCACCACCGTGCTCTAAAAAGATATAAGTGAAGCACTAGAGCAAATGACAAACTACTCCGAAAGATATAAGTGAAGATCAATGAGTAGTCGAATAATTATGCAACTATGTGAAGACTCTATAACATTTAATAATTTCATATCTTGGTATTTTATTCAAACATCAAGCAAAACTAAATAAAATAAAATGACGCTCCAAGCAAAACACATATCATGTGGTAAATAAAAATATAGCTCCAAGTAAAGTTACCGGTGAACGAAGACGAAAGAGGGGATGCCTTCGGGGCATCCCCAAGCTTAAGCTTTTGGTTGTCCTTGAATATTACCTTGGGGTGCCTTGGGCATCCCCAAGCTTAGGCTTTGCCACTCCTTATTCCATAGTCCATCGAATCTTTACCCAAAAATTGAAACCTTCACAACACAAAACTTAACAGAAAACTCGTAAGCTCCGTTAGCGAAAGAAAACAAAACACCACTTCAAGGTACTGTAATGAACTCATTCTTTATTTATATTGGTGTTAAACCTACTGTATTCCAACTTCTCTATGGTTTATAAACTCTTTTACTAGCCATAGATTCATCAAAATAAGCAAACAACACATGAAAAACAGAATCTGTCAAAAACAGAATAGTCCGTTGTAATCTGTAACTAACGCAAACTTCTGGAACCCCAAAAATTCTAAAATAAATTTATGGACGTGAGGAATTTATCTCTTAATCATCCTCAAAAATAATTAACTAAATATCACTCTCCAATAAAAAATGGCAGCAATTCTCGTGAGCGCTAAAGTTTATGTTTTTTATAGCAAGATCAACAAGACTTTCCCAAAGTCTTCCCAACGGTTCTACTTGGCACAAACACTAATTAAAACATAAAACTACATCTAAACAGAGGATATATGAATTATTTATTACTAAACAGGAACAAAAAGCAAGGAGCTAAAATAAAATTGGGTTGCCTCCCAACAAGCGCTATCGTTTAACGCCCTTAGCTAGGCATGATGATTTCAATGATGCTCACATAAAGGATAAGAATTGAAACATAAAGAGAGCATCATGAAGAATATGACTAGCACATTTAAGTCTAACCCACTTCCTATGCATAGGAATTTTGTGAGCAAACAACTTGTGGGAACCATAATCAACTAGCATAGGAGGGCAAAACAAGCATAACTTCAAAACTTTAAGCACATAGAGAGGAAACTTGATATTATTGCAACTCCTACAAGCATATATTCCTCCCTCATAATAATTTTCAGTAGCATCATGAATGAATTCAACAATATAACCATCACATAGAGCATTCTTTTCATGATCTACAAGCATATAATTTGTATTACTCTCCACATAAGCAAAATTCTTCTCATTCGGAATAGTAGTGGGAGCAAACTCAATAAAATAACTATCATGAGAGGCATAATCCAATTGAAAGTTAAAATCATGATGACAAGTTTCATGGATATCATTATTGTTTATAGCATACAAGTCATCACAATAATCATCATAAATAGGGGGCATGCTCTCATCATAATAAATGTGCTCATCAAAACATGGGGGACAAAAAATATCATCTTCATCAAACATAGCTTCCCCAAGCTTGTGGCTTTGCATATCATTAGCATCATGGATATTCAAGGAATTCATACTAACAACATTGCAATCATGCTTATCATTCAAAGATTTAGTGCCAAACATTCTAATGCATTCTTCTTCTAACACTTTGGCACAATTATCGGGATCCTTATTTTCATGAAAGACATTAAAAAGATGAAGCATATGAGATACCCTTAATTCCATTTTTTTGAAGTTTTGTTTTATAGACTAAACTAGTGATAAAACAAGATACAAAAAGATTCGATTGCAAGATCTAAAGATATACCTTCAAGCTCTAACCTCCCCGGCAACGGCGCCAGAAAAGAGCTTGATGTCTACTACACAACCTTCTTCTTGTAGACGTTGTTGGGCCTCCAAGTGCAGAGGTTTGTAGGAAAGTAGCAAATTTCCCTCAAGTGGATGACCTAAGGTTTATCAATCCGTGGGAGGCGTAGGATGAAGATGGTCTCTCTCATGCAACCCTGCAACCAAATAACAAAGAGTCTCTTGTGTCCCCAATACACCCAATACAATGGTAAATTGTATAGGTGCACTAGTTCGGCGAACAGATGGTGATACAAGTGCAATATGGATAGTAGATAAAGGTTTTTGTACTCTGAAAATATAAAAACAGCAAGGTAACGAATGATAAAAAATGAGCGTAAACGGTATTGCAATGCGTTGAAACAAGGCCTAGGGTTCATACTTTCACTAGTGCAAGTCCTCTCAACAATAATAACATAATTGGATCATATAACTATCCCTCAACATGCAACAAAGAGTCACTCCAAAGCCACTAATAGCAGAGAACAAACGAAGAGATTATTGTAGGGTACGAAACCACCTCAAAGTTATTCTCTCTAATCAATCCGTTGGGCTATTCCTATAAGTGTCACAAACAGCCCTAGAGTTCGTACTAGAATAACACCTTAAGACACAAATCAACCAAAACCCTAACGTCACCTAGATACTCCAATGTCACCTCAAGTATCCGTGGGTATGATTATACGATATGCATCACACAATCTCAGATTCATCTATTCAACCAACACAAAGAACTTCAAAGAGTGCCCCAAAGTTTCTACCGGAGAGTCAAGACGAAAACGTGTGCCAATCCCTATGCATAGATTCCCAAGGTCATGGAACCCGCAAGTTGATCACCAAAACATACATCAAGTGGATCAATAGAATACCCCGTTGTCACCACGGGTATCCCACGCAAGACATACATCAAGTGTGCTCAAATCCTTAAAGACTCAATCCGATAAGATAGCTTCAAAGGGAAAACTCAATCCATTACAAGAGAGTAGAGGGGGAGAAACATCATAAGATCCAACTATAATAGCAAAGCTCACGATACATCAAGTACCACCTCAAGAACACGAGAGAGAGAGAGAGAGAGAGATCAAACACATAGCTATTGGTAAATACACCCTCAGCCCCGAGGGAGAACTACTCCCTCCTCGTCATGGAGAGCACCGGGATGATGAAGATGGCCGCCGGAGAGGGATTCCCCCCCCCCCTCCGGCAGGGTGCCGGAACGGGTCTAGATTGGTCTTCGGTGGCTACGGAGGCTTATGGCGGTGGAACTCCCAATCTATTGTGCTCCCGGAAGTTTTTATGGTATATGGGTATATATGGGAGGAAGAAGTACGTCGGTGGATCTCCGGGCTGTCCACGAGGAAGGGGGCGCGCCCCCCACCCTCGTTGGGCAGCCTGGGACTCTCCTGGTCCAACTCCGATACTCCATGGGCTTCTTCTGGTCCAATAATAAGTTCCGTGAAGTTTCAGGTCAATTGGACTCCGTTTGATTTTCCTTTTCTACGATACTCTAAAACAAGGAAAAAATAGAAATTGGCACTGGGCTCTGGGTTAATAGGTTAGTCCCAAAAATAATATAAAAGTGTATAATAAATCCCATAAACATCCAAAACAGATAATATAATAGCATGGAACAATCAAAAATTATAGATACGTTGGAGACGTATCAACTACTTGATAGTTTAGTGCTCCATGCTTTACGGCTTAGAACCGGGACTTCAAAAACGTTTTGAACGCCAAGGAACATATAAGATGTTCCAAGAGCTGAAATTGATATTTCAGACTCATGCCCGAGTCGAGAGGTATGAGACCTCTGACAAGTATTTTGCCTACAAGATGGAGGAGAATAGCTCAACCAGTGAGCATGTGCTCAGAATGTCTGAGTACTACAATCGCTTGAATCAAGTGGGAGTTAATTTTCCAGATAAGATAGTGATTGACAGTGTTCTCTAGTCACTATCACCAAGTTACTGGAACTTCGTGATGAACTATAATATGCAAGGGATGACGAAAACGATTCCCCGAGCTCTTCGCGATGCTGAAATCGGCGAAGGTAGAAATCAAGAAAAGCATCAAGTGTTGATGGTTGACAAGACCACTAGTTTCAAATAAAAGGGCAAGGGAAAGAAAGGGAACTTCAAGAAGAATGGCAAGCAAGTTGTCACTCCCATGAAGAAGCCCAAAGTTAGACCCAAGCCTGAAACTAAGTGCTTCTACTGCAAAGGAAATGGTCACTGGAAGCAGAACTGCCCCAAATACTTGGCGGATAAGAAGGATGGCAAAGTGAACAAAAGTATATATGATATACATGTTATAGATATGTACTTTACTAGTGTTCATAGTAGCCCCTGGGTATTTGATACTGGTTCAGTTGCTATAATTAGTAACTTGGAATAGGAGTTACAAAATGAACAGAGACCAGTTGAGGGCAAGGTAACGATGTGTGTTGGAAGTGATTCCAAGGTTGATAAGATCACCATCGCATACTCCCTCTACCTCTAGGACCAGTATTGGACCTAAATAAATGTTATTTGGTGTTTGCATTGAGCATGAATATGATTGTTTCATGTTTATTGCGATACAGTTATTCATTTAAGTCAAGAATAATTGTTGTTCTATTTACATGAATAAGACCTTCTATGGTCTTACATCCAATGTAAATGGTTTACTGAATCTCGACCGCAGTGATACACATATTCATAATATTGATGCCAAAAGATGCAAAGTTAATAATGATAGTGCAACATATTTGTGGCACTACAGTTTAGGTCATATTGGTGTAAAGCGCATGAAGAAACTCCATGCGGATGGATTTTTTGGAATCACTTGATTATGAATCATTTAATGCTTGCCAACCATGCCTCATGGGCAAGATGACTAAGACTCCATTCTCAGAAACAATGGAGCGAACCACTGACTTATTGGAAATAATACATACCAATGTATGCGGTCCGATGAGTGTTGAGGCTCGCGGCGGGTATCGTTATTTTCTGACCTTCACAGATGATTTGAGAAGATATGAGTATATCTACATAATGAGACACAAGTCTGAAACTTTTGAAAAGATCAAAGAATTTCAGAGTGAAGTGGAGAATCATCGTAACAAGAAAATAAAGTTTCTACGATCTGATCGCAGAGGCAAATATTTGAGTTACGAGTTTGGCCTTCATTTAAAACAATGTGGAATAGTTTCACAACTCATGCCACTTGGAACACCACGGAGTAATGGTGTGTCCGAACGTCGTAACCGTACTTTATTAGATATGGTGCGATCTATGATGTCTCTTACTGATGTACCACTATCATTTTGGGTTGTGCATTAGAGACAGTTGCGTTCACGTTAAATAGGGCACCATCTAAATCCGTTGAGACGACAGCAAATGAACTGTGGTTTGGCAAGAAACCCAAGTTGTCGTTTCTTAAAGTTTGGGGCTGCGATGCTTATGTGAAAAAGCTTCAACCTGATAAGCTCGAACCCAAATCGGAGAAATGTGTCTTCATAGGATACCCAAAGGAGACAGTTGGGTACACCTTCTATCACAGATCCGAAGGCAAGATATTCGTTGCTAAGAATGGATCCTTTATAGAGAAGAAATTTCTCTCGAAAGAAGTAAGTGGGAGGAAAGTAGAACTTGATGAGGTAATTGTACCTTCTCCCTTATTAGAAAGTAGTTCATCACAGAAATCAGTTCCAGTGATTCCTACACCAATCAGTGAGGAAGCTAATGATGATGATCATGAAACTTCTGATCAAGTTACTACTGAACCTCGTAGGTCAACCAGAGTAAGATCCGCACCATAGTGGTACGGTAATCCTGTTCTGGAAGTGATGTTACTTGACCATGATGAACCTACGAACTATGAGGAAGCGATAATGAGCTCAGATTCCACAAAATGGCTTGAGGCCATGAAATCTGAGATGGGATCCATGTATGAGAACAAAGTATGGACTTTGGTTAACTTGCCCGATGATCGGTGAGCCATTGAGAATAAATGGATCTACAAGAGGAAGACGTAAGCTTATAGTAGTGTTACTATCTACAAAGCTCGAATTGTCGCAAAAGGTTTTCGACAAGTTCAAAGTGTTGACTACGATGAGATTTTCTCACTCGTATCGATGCTTAAAAGTCTGTCTGAATCATGTTAGCAGTTGCCACATTTTATGAAATCTGGCAAATGGATGTCAAAACTATATTCCTTAATGGATTTATTAAAGAAGAGTTGTATATGATGCAACCAGAAGGTTTTGTCGATCCTAAAGGTGATAGAAAAGTGAGCAAGCTCCAGCGATCCATTTATGGACTGGTGCAAGCCTCTCGGAGTTGGAATATACGATTTGATAGTGTGATCAAAGCATATGGTTTTATACAGACTTTTGGAGAAGTCTGTATTTACAAGAAAGTGAGTGGGAGCACTACAACTTTTCTGATAAGTATATGTGAATGACATATTGTTGATCGGAAATGATGTAGAATTTTCTGGAAAGCATAAAGGAGTGTTTGAAAGGTGTTTTTCAAAGAAAGACCTCGGTGAAGCTGCTTACACATTGAGCATCAAGATCTATAGAGATAGATCAAGACGCTTGATAAGATTTTTCAATGAGTACATACCTTGATAAGATTTTTAAGTAGTTCAAAATGGAACAGTCAAAGAAGGAGTTCTTTCCTATGTTGCAAGGTGTGAAGTTGAGTAAAGACTCAAAACCTGACCACAGCAGAAAATAGAAAGAGAATGAAAAGTCATTCCCTATGCCTCAGTCATAGGTTCTATAAAGTATGCTATGCTATGTACCAGACCTATTGTGTACCTCACCATGAGTTTGGCAAGAGGGTCCAATAGTGATCCAGGAGTGGATCACTGGACAATGGTCAAAATTATCCTTGGTGGAATAAGGACATGTTTCTCGGTTATGGAGGTGACAAAAAGTTCGTCGTAAAGGGTTACGTCGATGCAAGCTTTGACACTGATCCGAATGACTCTAATTCTCAATCTGGAAACATATTGAAAGTGGGAGCAATTATCTAGAGTAGCTCCATGCAGAGCATTGTAGACGTAGAAAAATTTGCAAAAACATACGGCTCTGAATGTGGCAGACCCATTGACTAAACTTCTCTCACAAGGAAAACATGATCACACCTTAGTACTCTTTGGGTGTTAATCACATTGCAATGTGAACTAGATTATTGATTCTAGTAAACCCTTTGGGTGATAGTCACATGGAGATGTGAACTAATCACATAAAGATGTGAACTATTGGTGTTAAATCACATGACGATGTGAACTAGATTATTGACTCTAGTGCAAGTGGGAGACTAAAGGAAATATGCCCTAGAGGCAATAATAAAGTTGTTGTTTATATTTCCTTATATCATGACAAATGTTCATTATTCATGCTAGAATTGTATTAACCGGAAACTTAGTACATGTGTGAATACATAGACAAAACAGAGTGTCCCTAGTATGCCTCTACTTGACTAGCTCGTTAATCAAAGATGATTAGGTTTCCTAACCATAGACATGTGTTGTCATTTGATGAACAGGATCACATCATTAGAGAATCATGTGATGGACAAGACCCATCCTTTTATATTAGCATAATGATCATTTAGTTTTTCTGCTATTTCTTTCTTCATGACTTATACATCTTCCTCTGACTATGAGATTATGCAAATCCCGAATACCGGAGGAACACCTTGTGTGCTATCAAACGTCACAACGTAACTGGGTGATTATAAAGATGCTCTACAGGTATCTCCTATGGTGTTTATGGAGTTGGCATAAATCGAGATTAGGATTTGTCACTCCGTGTATCAGAGAGGTATCTCTAGGCCCTCTCGGTAATGCACATGACTATAAGCGTTGCAAGCAATGTGACTTATGAGTTAGTTGTGGGATGATGCATTATGGAACGAGTAAAGAGACTTGCCAGTAATGAGATTGAACTAGGTATGATGATACCGACGATCGAATCTCGGGCAAGTAACATACCGATGACAAAGGGAATGACGTATGTTGTTATGCGGTTTGACCGATAAATATCTTTGTAGAATATGTAGGAGCCAATATGAGCATCCAGGTTCCGCTATTGGTTATTGACCGAAGATGTGTCTCGGTCATGTCTACATAGTTCTCGAACCCGTAGGGTCCGCACGCTTAACGTTCGATCACGATTTGTATTATGAGTTATGTGATTTGATGAACCGAAGTTTGTTCGGAGTCCCGGATGAGATCACAGACATGACGAGGAGTCTCGAAATGGTCGAGACATAAAGATTGATATATTGGAAGGTTATTTTTGGACACCGGAATGGTTTCGGAAAGGTTCAGGCATTTTTCGGAGTACCTGGGGTTACCGGACCCCCCCCCCTGCGGGGAGTTAATGGGCCTTCATGGGCCCTATTGGAGAGAGAAGGCGGAGGCCAGGTGGCGTGCTCCCCTTGGGCCGTCCGCATCTCCTCCCCCCTTTATATACATGGGAGGGGGCACCCCAAAGACACACCAAGTCTTCTATTAGCCGTGTGTGGTGCCCCCCTCCACAGGTACACACCTCGGTCATATCGTCGTAGTGCTTAGGCAAAGCCCTGCGCTGGTAACTTCATCATCGCCCTCGCCACGTCGTCGTGCTAACAGAACTTTCCCTCGTTCTCAGCTGGATCAAGAGATCGAGGAATGTCATCAAGCTGAACGTGTGTTGAACACGGAAGTGCCGTACGTTCGGTTCTTGGATCGGTTGGATCGCAAAGACGTTCGACTACATCAACCGCGTTACTAAAAATGCTTCCGCTTTCGGTCTACGAGGGTACATGGACACACTCTCCCCTCTCGTTGCTATGCATCTCCTAGATAGATCTTGCGTGATCGTAGGCAAATTTTTGAAATACTACGTTCCCTAACATCAAGTACATTAAGGGTAAAGAAAATGTTGTGGCGGATGCTCTTTCCAGCAAATGCATGCTTTTCACCAAACTTGAATTGAATGTTATTGGCTTTGAGAACATAAAATACGTGTATGCGCATGATGCTACTTTTGCTATTCCATATGCCAAATGCTTGACGCATACGTCTTGGGAATGATATTACATCAAGGATGATTATCTTATGAATTAGCTAACAAAATATGTATACCCGAGTCTTCTCTTTGTGTGTTACTTTTGTAAGAAGCTCATGGAGTAGGACTTATGGGTCACTTTGGGTGTGACAAGACATTTGCTACGCTCTCCACGAACTAATTTTGGCCCAACATGTTCCGCGTCGTCTCCCGCTTCACCAACCAATGCTCCACATGTCGCAAAGCTAAGTCTAAAGCTCAATCCCATGGTCTCTATATGCCACTTCCTATTCTGTATCACCCATGGGAAGATATTAGTATGGTCTTTGTGCTTGGTTTGCCTAGAACCCAAAATAGAAAGGATTATGTGTTTGTTGTTGTGGACCGTTTCTCTAAGATGGCACACTTTATTCCATGCAACAAGATAGACGATGTTTCACATGCTGCAAATCTATTTTGTAGGGAAATCTTGCGTCTACATGGAGTGCCCAAGACTATCATGCCAGACTGCGACGTCAAGTTCCTAAGCTACTTCTGGAAGACGTTATGTGCCAAGCTCAATATCAAGCTCTTGATCTCTTCGGCATATGCTACTTATTGAGCTTGCGTTGGTTTTTCTCTTGAAGAGGAAAGTGTCATGTAGCAAAGTAGAGATAAGTATTTCCCTCAGTTAGAGAACCAAGGTATCAATCCAATAGGAGACAACGCATAAATCACCAATACCTGCTGAGGGAGTCCTGGATTAGGGGGTCTCTGGACAGCCGGACTATATCCTTCGGCCGGACTGTTGGACTATGAAGATACGAGATAGAAGACTTCGTCCAGTGTCAGGATGGGACTCTACTTGGTGTGGAAGGCAAGCTAGGCAATACGGATATGTATATCTCCTCCTTTGTAACCGACCTTGTGTAACCCTAGCCCCCTCCGGCGTCTATATAAACCGGAGGGTTTTAGTCCATAGGCCAACATACAATCATACCATAGGCTAGCTTCTAAGGTTTAGCCTCTTCGATCTCGTGGTAGATCAACTCTTGTAATACTCATATCATCAAGAACAATCAAGAAGAATGTAGGGTATTACCTCCATCGATCAAGAGGGCTCGAACCTGGGTAAACATCGTGTCCCCTGCCTCCTGTTACCATCCGCCTTAGACGCACAGTTCGGGACCCCCTACCCGAGATCCGCCGGTTTTGACACCGACATTGGTGCTTTCATTGGGAGTTCCACTGTGTCGTCACCATAAGGCTTGATGGCTCCTTCGATCATCGCTAGCGATGCGGTCCAGGGTGAGGCTTTCCTCCCCGGACAGATCTTCGTATTCGGCGGCTTCGCACTGCGGGCCAGTTCGCTTGGCCATCTGGAGCAGATCGAAAGCTACGCCCCTGGCCATCAGGTCAGATTTGGAAACTTGAACTACACGGCTAACATCCGCGGAGACTTGATCTTCGACGGATTCGAGCCCATGCCGGACGCGCCGCACAGTCGCGACAAGCAAGACGTAACTCTGTCGTCGGACAGTGTTCGGGAGATCGCATCCGCAGCTACTCCGGCCGTTAATCCGGAGCAAATCACGCCATCCGAGAGCGGAGGGATAGACCCCGCCATGGAGACCGCACTCTCAGTGGCGATAGAGCCAGATACTGACTTCACCCCTTTCGAGAGCCGCGTCGCCGAACCACTAGATTTATCCCCGGCCATGGACTCCGAGCCGCCTACATCCGTGCCTGTCGAATCCGACGGGGCGCCGATCATGGAGTTCACCTCCGCGGATATCTTTCAGCACTCACCTTTCGGAGATGTGCTAAATTCATTAAGGTCTCTCTCCCTGTCAGGAGAACCTTGACCGAACTATGTCCGGCTAGAATGGGATGCGGACAACGAAGAAATTCGCTGCCCACCCACCACCCACTTAGTAGCCACTGTCGACGACTTAACCGACATGCTCGACTTCGACTCCGAAGACATCGACGGTATGGACGACGATGCAGGAGAAGAACAGGAACCACCGCCCACAGGGCGCTGGACCGCCACTTCATCACATGACATATACATGGTGGATACACCCAGAGAGGGCAACGGCAAAGAGATAGCGGAGGATGCCCCCTCCAAGCAACCCGGACGCCGACGTCAGCGGCGCCGCTCTAAGTCCCGCCATAGCAAAAACAGCGATAACTGCGCAAGAGGAAATAACAGTCCAGTCGACTCTAGAAGAAACGACGACTGCACCACCCCGGTGGCAGAGCATGATCAAGATGCAAACTGCAAACATAGTACGGATCCGACATCCGACAACGATGACGCCAAGGATAAGCCTCATCAAACCCCGTCTGGGGAAGAAAACAGTCCGGACGAAGATGCACACATCATCCCGGAAACGCACTTGGAGCAAGAAAACCTCCGCAGAAGGCTTATTGCCATAGCGAGGAGCCTGAAGAAACAGAAGCAAAGTCTCAAGGTCGCACAAGATACGCTCAACAGCAAGTGGAACAAAGTAACAAAGTATGGTGGAAGTTACCATAAAAATAGCTATCCAAAGCGCAAGCTATTACCAGAATTCGACGACGAGGCCTTAGAGCCCATACAGCTAAAGAGTGATACGGCCAACTGGCCGGATCCACCACCTTGCGAACGCGATAGAGCGGCTAACAAAGTCGTGCATAAGTCAACACACGATCTACATGAGAACTTGCGTCAAAAATCCGGTGCGACCAGATCTATATATGGATCTAGGAAGCACGCTACGGTACAAAACCAACACCGAATACGACAACCATCTGAATACCATGGCGCATCCCAATATAGGGGTGCCGCACACCCCTTATGTTTCACTGATGAGGTGCTGGATCACGAATTCCCGGAGGGATTCAAACCGGTGAACATAGAGGCGTACGACGGGACCACAGACCCTAGAGTCTGGATAGAGGACTTCATCCTCCATATTCATATGGCTCGTGGAGACGATCTCCATGCCATTAAATACTTGCCCCTCAAGCTTAAAGGGCCAGCTCGGCACTGGCTGAAAAGCCTCCCCGAAAACTCAATTGGAAGTTGGGAGGAGCTCGAGGACGCTTTTCGGGCCAATTTTCAAGGGACTTATGTCTGACATCCGGATGCAGACGATTTAAGTCATATAATCCAACAGTCCGGAGAGTCCGCCCAAAAGCTTTGGAACAGGTTCCTCACCAAGAAGAACCAAATCGTCGACTGTCCGAACACCGAAGCCTTAACAGCTTTTAAACACAGCGTCCGAGACGAATGGCTCGCCAGACACCTCGGTCAAGAGAAACCGAGAACAATGGCAGCCCTAACAAGCCTCATGACCCGCTTTTGTGTGGGCGAGGACAGCTGGTTGGCCCGTAGCAGCACCACCGACCCAAGCACATCCGAAGTCAGGGATGGCAATGGTAAACCACGACGCAACAAAAACAAGTGTCGAAATAAATAAGGTAGCCCAGATAACACGGCGGTAAACGCTGGATTCAGGGGCTCCCGACCAGGTCAGCGGAAAAAGGGCCTTTCAAAGGCAGCAGAGAAGGAAAATCTGGCCTAAACAAAATTCTTGACAAACTCTGTCAGATTCACGGCACCCCAGACAAACCTGCAAATCATACCCATAGAGAATGTTGGGTCTTCAAGAAGGCCGGTAAGCTAAACGCCGAACACAAAGGGGAAGAGACACCAAGCGAAGACGAGGATGAGCCTTGCTAGCAAAGCGCCGGAGGACAAAAAAAAGTTCCCACCAGAGGTTAAAACAGTAAACGTGATCCATGTGACAAAGAGGAGAAGCAAGCATGCACTCTGAGGCACACGCGCCATAGAGCCCGTCACCCCTAGGTTCAACCCCTGGTTGGCCTGCCCGATCACTTTTGATCATAGGGATCATGAGACAAATATCCGGCATGAAGGACTGACGGCCTTGGTGTTAGACCCAATAATAAATGGGTACCATTTCACACGAGTCCTCATGGACGGCGGCAGTGATCTAAATCTGATATATCAGGACACAGTCCGCAAAATGGGGATAGACCCGACACAAATAAGCCACAGTAATACTACCTTCAAGGAAGTAATACCAGGCCAAGAGGCCTGCTGTACGGGCTCTCTACTACTAGAGGTGGTATTCAGTTCTCCCGATAACTTCCGAAGCGAAAGGTTAACTTTTCACATTGCCCCATTCCGAAGTGGCTATCAAGCACTACTCGGAAGAACGGCTTTCGCTCGTTTTAACGCAATACCGCATTATGCTTTTCTCAAGCTTAAGATGCCCGGTACACATGGCATCATCTCAGTCAGCGGAAATATTGAACGTTTCCCACGTATGGAAGAGGACGCAGCGGCTCTAGCAGCCGCAAACTAGGCGGCCTCACCAACCAGAAAAATGGCAGGTCGTCAAGACCATGGACACGGTCAAATGAATCCGGCGTTCCATCATATATACATGAGATTGGTTTGATGATCAAACCCTCATAAACGATACCAGGGGCTTCCCGCGTGTAATCAGGGCCAGCCCGGCTCAACTTGGCTTCTCTTGAATTTTGATAGTTCATTGACAATAACCAATTCTTTTTTTTTGGCACGGCAACTTTCACTTAAGTTCTTTCCTTTTGTAGATGACAATCGTGCTACACCCGTCCAGGACACGGCACAACAGAGACACAGGCGCAGACGTGCAGCAGGGACCCGCCCAAAGTTTTCTTTTTAGATTAAGACCCTGCGTAAACCTTTTTTACTGTCTCTTGTTGCTCACATCCTCCGGATACTTCACACAACCGAGAAGGATTCTGGCGTTATTGGCATGTGGCCACGTCAGGATTTTGCACATACCTGGACACATGGGGTTTCTTATTAAGGGCGTTGTTTAGCCCGATATATGTTATAAAGACTGAACACCTTAGGGAGTGTTCGGCGTCGCGAGTTTGGCCCTATATGCATCAGCTTTGAATCATGTCTTTGGTCACATGTTGGGTTTGCCCGGCTCCCACGTTTTGGTACCTTACGTTCTGTTATATCGGCTAAGGTAGCACTGGGAGAACTACTGTGATTTTGCCCTGGTTCATCCGGATGAGCAGCTCAGTAGAGAAATCCGAAAACTGAGTGTCATGATATAGCGAGAGACTGGTCAACCACTCGATGACTCATCGGAATCTTCGGGATTCCTACGCATTAACGAAGGGCCGTTTCCCAGTCATGTACGTATGCGCCCGTATTCGGACGAGCGCAGAAGTACCAGGGGCTATATAGTAGCCCCACCGTCAAACTCCTATGGCTAAGTGAAAGTGTTAAAGCAATATAGTCCGATTGCCTCGTTCGCTGCACTATCACCTCCTTAACGGACCAAGACGTTGGATCAAGTGTGGATATGCATTTTCTGCGAACACCCCCGCATTATATGCGTGGGGGCGGAAGCCGATGACTGCAAACTTTCAGGTTATATACATATATACATAAACGGCCGCACAGGAGGCATCATAGTACTTTCAGGCAAAAGTATAAATACAGCCTTGAATTCAGTAAAACATTGTTTTTACAATGGGAATACATGTCACTAGAACATACTCCCTCCGTTCCAAATTACTCGTCGTGGTTTTAGTTCAAATTTGAACTAAAACCATGATGAGTAATTTGGAACGGAGGGAGTAATATTCTTCGAGCACTGAGCCTCTATCAAACAAGCGCCTTCAAGAACTTCTTCAAAGTAGTGCTCGGCAGCCACTCGGCCTACGGTCGAACCCTGTGTCGCAACAGTGGTGGCCTCCATCTCCGCCCAGTATGTCTTGACATGGGCAAGGGCCATCCACGCACCCTCTATGCATGCCGATCTCTTTACAGTGTCGATGTGTGGCACAGCACCAAGGAATTGTTGCACCAAACTAAAGTAGCTATTCGGCCTTGGCCCTCCCGGCCATAGGTGATCCACAACGGACCTCATGGCAAGTCCGGACAACCTATGGAGCTCGGCCCACTTGGCCAATCGCTCATTCAACAGCAGCAGACGGACTGGAGCGTGAAACTGTGACCAGAACAGCTTTTCCACTTCGGGACCTTTCTGATCCTTGAAGTACTCGGCTGCATCAGCAGCACTTGCAGGCAAATCCATGTAGGCGTCTGCAGAACTCCATAGCCGGTCCAGAGGAGCATACTTCGGATCTTCGAACTTAGTCCGCAACAAGAAGGGCTTCCCAAACACGATATTTGAAGCTTGATTCAGCTCCTCCTTCGTCGCTCTAATTTTGGAGCGGGCTTCCTTGGCAGCCACCAGGGCCTTCTCCAGGTCGGTCGCCTTCGCCCGGTTTTCTTCTTCAAGAAGCTGGTAACAGTCAGCGGCATCTTTTAACTCTACAGCCATCTTGGCTATTTTTTCCTTGCTCTCGCAATGCGCGGCCTGTTCGGCCCTTAACTCTTCGGCCACCTTTAGAGCGGCCGCATTGCTACTCCTTGCTTGCTCCTTGGCTCGGGCAAGCTCCGCCCGAAGGGTCTCCACGGTGGCGGCTCCATCTGCAGTCACAACATATTAAAGATACTGGCATCATGCTACTCTTATTATGTGACGATCACCAAAGAAATCACTCACCCTATGCCTCGTCAAGCCACTTGTTGACAAGCACGATATCGGCATCTGCCGCATCAAGTTGCCGCTTTAGCTTGGCAAACCCATTAGTCCGGCTAGCCACCGGAGCTTTAGCCACCTACACATAAAGGCGGTCTGGTTATTACCTGGGACTATGATTCTCTGTTTGCCGCCGTTTTTGACGACAACCAGAGTCTCAGGGGCTACTATCTGCATAGGTCATACCTAACGTATGTGGTACTGTTAAAAACATACATTATTGCACGTACCTCGAAGCCTTTTAGCAGACTCATAAAGGCTTCATGCAAACCGCTTTCAGCGGATGAAATCCTTTCAATTACTGTACCCATTAGCGTACGATGTGCTTCCAAGACGATCGCTTGCCCCAGAAGATCCTTCAGCGCGTCCGACCGCACACTGTACGGACCCTTGTTGTTGCTCTCCTTAGGAGTCGGATACTGGGGATTCCGGGTAGCCAAAGGGTTATCCTCCGGCCTTAGTGGATCCAGAGATACCCTTCGCGACGACACTTCAAGGTCACCCGCTTCATGAGGTGGGGTGTCTGGGGGAGGCGTTTCGCTCTCCATCATCTCCGGAAGAAGATCCCCCGAAGATGAACTCTATCGAGAAGGGCTACGATCCGGACTACAATTTATAAGCATCGGTTATTGCCTTCAGAAGTAAGGTAGGATGTTTCCACTATTAAGTACTTTTCGATTACTTACAGCTCGGTAGAGGGCTGATCCCCGCGCGGACATTGTGCGGCAAGAATACCCTCCGAGGCAGGACCCTCTGCCGGAGATTTCTTCTCCCGTTTGGAAACCTTAGTTTCCGGATCTTCACAGGTAGTCCTCTTCCTTCCCCGGGGAGAGAGAATGTCAGATTCTTCCCTTTGATTGTCCTCCCTCGCGGAGGTGCTCATTCCCCCGGCTGGAATAAGTAGCGAGTGAGGCCCGCTTTCGCCCTCTTTATTCGCCCCATCATCTTCCTTTGAGGGCACTGGATAAGGCTCCGGCTCGAGCATTGCCGGTGTCAAAACCGGCGGATCTCGGGTAGTGGGTCCCGAACTGTGCGTCTAGGCCGGATGGTAACAGGAGGCAGGGAACACGATGTTTTACCCAGGTTCGGGCCCTCTTGATGGAGGTAAAACCCTACGTCCTGCTTGATTAATATTGATGATATGGGTAATACAAGAGTAGATCTACCATGAGATCAAGGAGGCTAAACCCTAGAAGCTAGCCTATGGTATGATTGTTGTATATGGAGTTGATTGCCTACGGACTACAACCCTCCGGTTTATATAGACGCCGGATAGGGTTAGGGTTACATAGAGTCGGTTACAATGGTAGGAGATCTTGAATATCCGCAACGCCAAGCTTGCCTTCCACGCCAAGGAAAGTCCCATCCGGACACGGGACGAAGTCTTCAATCTTGTATCTTCATAGTCCAGGAGTCCGGCTGAAGGTATAGTCTGGCTACCCGAACACCCCCTAATCCAGGACTCCCTCAGTAGCCCCTGAACCAGGCTTCAATGACGACGAGTCCGGCGCGTAAATTGTCTTCGGCATTGCAAGGCGGGTTCCTCCTCCAAGTCCTTCATAGAAGATTGTAAACACCAAGAGTAGTGTCCGGCTCTGCAAAATAAGCTTCCACATATTGCCATAGAGAGAATAATATTAACACAAAACAAATCTGCTGACGTATTCCGCAGTGCGTCATCACACTACAGCCAAGTCCTTCACTTGAATCGTTTTCACTTTTCCACCTTAGCGTGTTTTGCGAGGCGGTTTCCTTGGCAAGTCTTGTCAAAGCAGAGATTGTGTACCCCCCTTTTACGGGATTCTCATCAATACGGACGTGGGTAACCCAACCGCGCCACTTATCACGGCTCTTGGGAGGCAAGCGAGTTTTACTAGGCAGGTGGGGACGCACAACCGCATCCGCCCATATAAGGGGACAAGGATCCACCTTTTTACCTACGCCTTCTTCCTCCTTTGCCTATCCATATCCGGCGCACCCGAGCTCCAGCGCCCAAGCCCGCACTTCCCACCTCAACCTTCTCCAGCAATGTCCGGAGCAGGAGGCAAGTGGATGGTATCCTCCGCCACGGAAGGCAAAGTCAAGAAGCTAAGGAAGGCCGGATACCTGTCCAAGGACATCGCGCACCGGCTTCCCAAAGAGGGGCAGCTTCTCCCCACCCCAAGGCCCCATGAGAGGGTAGTATTTCTCCTCCACTTCCTCCGCGGACTGGGTTTTCCACTCCACCCATTTGTCCGGGGGCTCATGTTCTACTACGGCCTGGATTTCCACGATCTGGCTCTGAACTTCATCCTCAACATCTTGGCGTTTATCGTCGTGTGTGAGGCTTTTCTCCGCGTCCGCCCTCATTTCGGCCTCTGGCTCAAGACCTTCAACGTCAAGCCCAAGGTGGTGCGCGGCAGCCAGGCGGAGTGCGGAGGCGCCATGGCGGGCAAGATGGCCAATGTCCTATGGTTCGAGGGCTCTTTCACGGAGACCCTAAAGGGATGGCAATCCGGGTGGTTTTATATCACTGAGCCGCGCGATCTGAAATGGACCGCAGCCCCCGAGTTCCGATCCGGACCCCCCCACGCGGCTTATGTCCTGGAAAGAGACGGGCCTGTCGTGGGGTGACGAAAAAGAGGTGACCGGATTTCAAACATGCATCCAGTCCCTGGTGAACAAGCCAGTCCGGCTTGTTAATGTAATCCAGGTTATGCTCGTCCGCCGGATCCTCCCATGCCAGCAACGGGATTTTAATCTGTGGGAGTTCGACTCGGCGCAGCATCAAACCCTCAGCAGGCTCTTCGACACGACGTATGAAGATGCCTGGAAGATGCTATTCAAGGGCGCCGAGGCTCCCGCATCCGCTTTCGAGGACCACGGATACAGCTCGCAGTGTCACGCTAGTGAGGTATGCCATCTACACCTTTTACAGGATGTTAAGCTTTTTTTCATAGTTTGACTCTATGCGGGATCTAAACTCCCTTACCTTTGAGAGGCTTGGCGGGCGATATCCGGACCGATTAACTGTCCGGCTCCGCTGCCCGAAGACCCAGCCCCAGCTCTACTAGCGAAGCTGCTGGTTCCGGCGCCTTATGTGGTGCCGGAGAAGAAGGTCAAGAAGAAGAAGACCACGGGGACTCGAAAGAGTGCCCGCAACGTGGTGGTGTCGGACTCGTCATCTGACGATTCCGAGACGCCCTCCTCCCACGAAAACGAGGAGGAGGAAGAAGAAAACTCTCCCCCCCAGCGGAGGGAGGAGAGAAGAGGAAGGCCGCCCCAACGGGGGAGGCCGAGGGGTCTAGGAAAAGGAAGGCCCCCCCGCCGGACTACGCCCCCAACGCTGAAGAGGGCAAAGAGGAGTGGCCAAACAGGGCCAAGCGTCCAGCGAAATCGTAAGTTCGGATATCAGAATAACTCATGATGTTCCTTTGTTGCACAGCTTTCCCTAATGTCGAATGTAATTATGCAGTCCGCCCCGGGCCGAATTCGACGAATCGTTGGGCAGCTCCCTGGACTCATCGGACGTGAACTCAGTTCCGCCCGCTATCTCCCCTCGCACTGCAGACGACGCCGAAGTGGCGTCGCGACAAGCTCTGGGGCAGGAGGAGGTGGTCCCGGAGGAGCCGCAAGGCAACCTCCCGGACTCCAGGGGTGAAGGGGATAAGGCTCCCTAGGGCTCTCAGTCCGGCTTTGTGCCGGACACCGCGCCGGAATCTTCCACAGTTCCCGACCGCGGTAGGCGAACTCCTTCCAAGAGGAGCAAGCCTTCTGAGCCAGCGGCCTCCGTCCAACCGGAGGTGCCGGACAATCTGCTGGAGGTGCTTGACGATGCCTCCATCGACAAGGGGCACCATACTATTATGAGTACGGTGATCCAGAAGGTTCGGTCCGCCAAGAGCGGACTGACTGAAGCTTGCGCTAGCCTTCTAACAGGCTTCGAGGTAAGTAAAAATATGTAAAAATATTACCGCATAGACAGTAGCCCCTGATGCTCTATTTGGCGTTTGGAAAGAAAAGCCGAATAGAGGATCTATTAAATATCGCAGGAGTCTAACAAAAAAGAGTCAATATGCGTATGCAGGCTTCGCTGCTATCCACCGCCGCACTGACTGCGGAGGTGGGTGTCCTGAAGCGGGACCTCGAGCGGACCGAGCAAGAGCTCAGCCTTGCCAAGCGGCGGCTCGAGGAGGAAGAAGGTAAGAAATACCTTACAGAAAAAGTGCCTATAAAAAGGCTTAATTGCAAAAGGAGTAACAGGATTGTACTGCTTATTGTAGGGGCCACGACTGAGGTGGCGACCCTTAAGCAGGCGCTGTCTGAGGCCGAAAAGAAAACGGCCGCGGAGCGCACCTAGCGAGACAGACCTGGGGCTCAGGTCGGCGAGGTGCAGCAAGAGCTTCAGGCTCTCATGAAAAAACATGAGAGTTTGGAGCTGGAGTCGAAGGCGCAAGCATCCGAGCTTGCAACGGCCCTAGAGGCTGCCAAGTCTGCCAAGGCCGAAGCCCAAAAGGCCCTCCAAGAGTTGGAGGAGATGAGGAAGATAGCAGCGGGTAAGGCATTCTTTATGCAAAGCAGAAATGTAAAAGTGAACTACCTGTTACTTACCCGAATCCGGAGCTCTCCAGGGGCATTCACAGATCTTCCCCGCAGCGTATCCGACGCTGCCGCATTCTACCGAGCTGAAGAGGGTAGCTCGACGGAGAAGGTGTTCTGGTCTCAGTATTCTGAGGCCGGACACCCTGTGCCCTTGAGCGACCAGCTGAAACAGCTGGTCGAGCTCCACAAGGCGGCCGAGCAGGCCATGAAGGGCTTCATAGTTCAGCTGTGGTCCGAAGAGGCCCTGCCTGGGAGCTATTTCGGGCTAGTGCGGCGGCTGGTGGAGGCCTGTCCGAGGCTTGAGGTCATCAAGCGCTCCGTCTGCATCGGAGGTGCCCGTCGGGCCCTTGCCCGTGCAAAGGTGCACTGCGGTAAGCTGGACGGTGAGAAGCTTGTGAAGGACGGGCCGCCACCGGGGAAGGAGCATCACGAGCCCGAGAACTACTACAAGGATGTTCTTGCAGGTGCCCGCCTTGTGGCGGATGAATGTACCAAGGATGTGATATTTGAATGAACTCGCTCGTGTTTATCCTGTGCGCTGAAAACTTGTTCATATGCGCTAAGCAATGCTTATTTAATTTAAAATATTACTTTCTGTGCGGCCGTTTATCAAAAATTGAGAGATGGCCAGTCGTCGGCTTCTGCCCCCGTGCCACTAGTGCTGGGTTGTTCAGGATAAACCTGAGCGCTCTTTTTCCCATAGTTGGGTCCTTTGAGGGAGGCGCTCAGCACAACGAACCAGGCAAACGGACTATAATGCTTGAACACTCTCACTTAGCCATAGAACTCTATAATTTTAAATTTCGGCGAAGCCCCTAGTTTGGAAGACCGAGTTCGGGGCGCTATCCATGCCTTGGCCGGACAAAGCCAGCTCCTCGCTCGAAGCAGCATAAGCCTTTAGGGACTCGAAAAACCTCTCGAACAGCGACCGGTCTCTCGCCACATCATGACAGTTAGTTTTAGCTTTCTCCACTGAGGTGCTTAACCCAGCTGAACCGGGGCACAATCGCAGTGGTTCTCCTAGTGCTACCTTAGCCGATAGAGCGGAACGTAAGGCACCAAAACATAGGAGCCGGGCAAACCCAACTATTGACCCAAATCATGATTCGGAGCCGATGCATATAGTGCTATAAGTTCGGGGTGCCGCACTTGTGAAAGTGTACGGACTTCTCACACCATTATGAGGGGTAGTGAAGCCCCTGGCGTGTTTGCCGTACCATGGTGTACGGGTGCAATCATGTCATTTAATAAACATAAATGTGAAAAGAAGATAATGCAAAAAATAGACAAGGAGCTAAGCATTGTTTATAGAGAGGCTATTTATCAAAGCCGAACGATACAAATAGTGCGGTAAGCAAAAGATATTGGACTATTCAGTATGTCCTGACCAGGGGCAGGCCGCGGAATTGTATTTAAAACAGGTATACCGCTTGTAACAGAGACCACCTGGGAGTTCCATAATGCGGCATGGCTTGTCTGCCTCCCTGGTTCTTGCATCGTTTGTGCGGCAGTCGAATTGCCGAACAGGTCGTCCAAAGTATGGAGTCCTGAAAGTAAGAAAAAATTAAAAAAAGAATCCGGCAGCCCCTAGTACGTTTTAAGCTGTATTTTGACGTGCTGTTATTGTGCCCCTTCCCCTGTGCCCATGGTATTTCGAGGGCGTAGTTATGTACGCGAGGTACTGATTTCGCTATGTCGCGAAAGCTGGGGTTGGGGCCGGCTTGCTACGCTTGCTCAGAGTGTGCCAGGCGGTCCTGCTATGGGTTACTCCGGGCGCGCTTGGCAGTGTCTGGCTTTTTAATGGCCAGACTGGAGAATTGCCTGAGAAGGCTACTTTGTACCTCCGCTGCGAGAACCGTCGTATGCTCCTCCGTATGGAGGGAGCGTTCGGTGTTTCCGTTGACCATAATTACTCCTCGAGGGCCTGGCATCTTGAGCTTGAGATATGCGTAGTGCGGCACCGCATTGAACTTTGCGAATGCGGTTCGTCCGAGCAGGGCGTGATAGCCACTGCGAAACGGGACTATATCGAAGATTAACTCTTCGCTTCGGAAATTGTCCGGGGATCCGAAGACCACGTCAAGTGTTACTGAGCCTGTACAGTTGGCTTCTACACCTGGTATAACGCCTTTAAAGGTCGTTCTTGTGGGCTTAATCCTTGAGGGATCTATGCCCATTTTCCACATTGTGTCCTGATAAAACAGGTTCAGGCTACTGCCGCCGTCCATGAGGAATCTTGTGAGATGAAATCCGTCGATGATTGGGTCGAGAACCAATGCGGCAAAGCCGCCATGATGGATGCTAGTGGGATGGTCCCTTCGATCAAAAGTGATCGGGCAGGAGGACCATGGGTTGAACTTTGGGGCGACTGTCTCCATCGCGTATACGTCCCGTAGCGCATGCTTCCGCTCCCGCTTGGGAATGTGGGTTGCGTATATCATGTTCACCGTCCGCACTTGTGGGGGAAAGCCCTTCTGTCCATTGTTGTTCGGCGGCTTGGGCTCCTCGTCGTCGCTGTGCAGCCCCTTGTCTCTGTTTTCGGCCCTTAACTTGCCTGCCTGCTTGAACACCCAACAATCCCTGTTAGTGTGATTGGCTGGCCTTTCGGGGGTGCCATGTATCTGGCACAAGCGATCGAGTATTCGGTCCAAACTGGACGGGCCCTGAGTATTCTTTTTGAATGGCTTTTTCCGCTGACCAGATTTATAGCCTTTGAATCCGGCATTGACTGTTGTGTCTTCATTGTTGTCGTTGTTAACGCGGCGTTTTTGCTTATTCCGACGTGTCCGGCCACTTTTGTCCTTGGTATCCGAATTACCAGGGTTCTTTGATAAGTTGTTACTGCGAGCTAGCCAGCTGTCTTCTCCCGCGCAAAAGCGGGTCATGAGTGTCGTGAGGGCTGCCATGGATTTCGGCTTTTCCTGTCCCAGGTGTCGGGCAAGCCACTCGTCGCGGATGTTATGCTTGAAGGCTGCTAGGGCCTCTGCGTCCGGAAAGTCGACTATTTGGTTTTTCTTTGTTAGGAACCGTGTCCAGAATTGTCTGGCCGATTCCTCTGGCTGCTGAATTATGTGGCTTAAGTCGTCGGCATCCGATGGTCGCACGTAAGTGCCCTGGAAGTTGTCGAGGAATGCGGCTTCCAGGTCCTCCCAGGAACCGATTGAGTCTGTTGGCAAGCTGTTAAGCCAATGCCGGGCCGGTCCTTTAAGTTTGAGCGGGAGGTATTTGATGGCGTGTAGATCATCGCCGCGTGCCATGTGGATGTGAAGGAGATAATCCTCGATCCATACCGCCGGATCTGTTGTGCCATCGTATGATTCGATGTTTACGGGTTTGAAACTCTCTAGGATTTTATGATCCATTACTTCATTCATGAAGCATAGCGGGTGTGCGGCGCCTCTGTACTAGGCTATATCACGACGCAGCTCGGAAGAGCTATGTCTGTTGTGTTCGGCCCGGCCGGATTTGTTGTATCCGGAGTGAAGATCATTGTCACATGCCGTAGGGCGCCTACACGATCCGTAGATCGATCTTGTTTGTCTTGCCTTATCCTCCAGTATGTCTTGCAGGTCGGGCGCATTTTCCCGTGCCTTAGTTGAGCGGCGTCGGGGCATGACTTGGGTGGACGGCCGAGAGGCCTCTCTGTCGTGGCCGCGAGGTGGCCGGTCTGCTTCCTCCTCTGATCAGGGTAGCGGCCTGCGCTTCGGGTAACTCTTGGAGGGGCGTTCGAGTTCATACTCTTCGGCCGCAAGGACTTCAGTCCATCTGTCAGCTAGCAAATCTTGGGCAGCTCTAAGCTGTTGCTGGTTTTTCTTGAGGCTGCTTGCCGTGGCTAGAAGCCTGCGTTTAAAACGCTCTTGTTCGGCGGGGTCTGATGGTATGACGAATTCGTCGTCATCGAGGCTTGCCTCGTCTTCGGAGGGAGGCGTATAGTTATCATCCTTGACCTCTCGGTCTGCCGCTCTCTCATGAGGGCTGGCTTCTCCATCTTCCTGTGCCGAATCTTGCTGAGGTGGGTGTTCTTCGGCGCTATCCGGGGTAGTATTATCTCCTGTGCCGGAATCACCGTTTTTGCTTTGGCGGGATTTAGAGCGGCGCCGCTGACGCCGGCGCTTTGGCTGTTTCTTGGGGGCGTCATCCCCCACTATTCCATCGCCATCTCCATCTTTTGGAGTATCCACCATATATATGTCATATGACGAGGTGGCCTTCCAGCGCCCTACAGGTGTTGGTTCCTGTTCGTCTCCTACATCGTCGTCCATGCCGTCGATGTCTTCGGAGCTGAAGTCAAGCATGTCGGTTAGATCGTCGACAGTGGCTACAAAGTGGGTGGTGGGTGGGCTTTGAATTTCCTCATCGTCCGTATCCCACCCTCGCCGACCGTAGTCCGGCCAGGGCTCTCCTGATAAAGAGAGAGACTTAAGAGAATTCAGGATGTCGCCAAAAGGCGAATGCTGAAAGATGTCTGCGATGGTGAACTCCATTATCGGCGCCCAATCGGATTCGATTGGCAGGGGCGCGGGGGGTTCGGAGTCCGGAGAGGAGTCCGGATCCTCGGAGTCACGGGTCGTGCAGAGTGCGGGGCTAGCGTTCGGCTCGATCGCTTTCGGGATCGCAGCCCCCGAGGTGACGTCCAACCGCTCATCCTCGATTGGCGCAATAGGCCCCGAGTTAGGGGTCGGAACCGATGCGTGTGCGGCCTCCAGGACACTGTCCGGGGGCAGAGCTAGATCATGCCCCTCGAGATAGTGCGGCACGCTTGGCCGTGGCTCGAGCCCGTCGAAGATCAAGTCTCCGCGGATGTCAGCCGTGTAGTTTAAGCTTCCAAACCTGACTTGATGGCCAGGGGCGTAGCTTTCGATCTGCTCCAGGTGGCCGAGCGAATTGTCCCGCAGAGCAAAGATCTGTCTGGGGAGCAAAGTCTCACCCTGGACCGCATCGTTGTTGATGATCAAAGGAGCCATCGGGCCTAAAGGCGACGACACAGAGGAACTCTCAATGAAAGCACCAATGTCGGTGTCAAAACCGGCGGATCTCGGGTAGTGGGTCCCGAACTGTGCGTCTAGGCCGGATGGTAACAGGAGGCAAGGAACACGATGTTTTACCCAGGTTCGGTCCCTCTTGATGGAGGTAAAACCCTACGTCCTGCTTGATTAATATTGATGATATGGGTGATACAAGAGTAGATCTACCACGAGATCAAGGAGGCTAAACCCTAGAAGCTAGCCTATGGTATGATTGTTGTATATGGAGTTGATTGCCTACAGACTACAACCCTCCGGTTTATATAGACACCGGATAGAGTTAGGGTTACATAGAGTCGGTTACAATGGTAGGAGATCTTGAATATCCGCATCGCCAAGCTTGCCTTCCACGCCAAGGAAAGTCCCATCCGGACACGGGACAAAGTCTTCAATCTTGTATCTTCATAGTCCAGGAGTCCGGCTGAAGGTATAGTCCGGCTACCCAAACACCCCCTAATCCAGGACTCCCTCAAGCATCTTGTCCAGTACCGGATTGTCCAAGCCCTCAGGAAGGTGGCCGAACACCTGATCATCATCGCCTTTGTTATCCAGTCATAGTCAAAAAGCGGCTCTTTAGAATGATGCCATGATAAATAAAAGGACGGTAGGTTCGACATGGGATTATTTACTTGGGCAGCGGGGCGATTGCAGCTCAGACCCACGTCATCGGTGGTGTCCGGACACTCTACTTGGGGTCCGAAGAATGATTTGTACATCTCTTCGAGCGTTATGCCGAGGAAATGTTGAATAGCTCGCGGTCCTTCCGGGTTGAATTCCCACATGCGAAGGGGCCGGCGTTTGCAAGGCTGGATTCGACGAACTAGCATAACTTGCATTACCATAACCAGACTGAAATCTCTCTCAAAGAGATCTCGGATGCGGCTCTACAGTATTGGCACGTCCTTTGCTGGGCCCCAGCTCAGCCCCCTGCTAATCCATGACATCAGTTGCGGTGGGGGGCCCGACCGAAAGGTGGGGGAAGCTACCCACTTGGCACTTCGGGGAGCTGTGACGTAAAACCACTCCCGCTACCACAATCCGAAAACCTCTGGGAAGGAACCCTCTGGCCATGGAGCGTTAGCGATTTTGCTTATTAAAGCACCTCCGCACGATGCGTGCTGCCCCTCGATCATCCTCGGCTTCACATCGAAGGTCTTGAGCCACAGGCCGAAGTGAGGGGTAACGCGGAGGAAGGCCTCACATACGACAATAAATGACGAGATATGAAGAAGGGAATCCGGGGCCAGATCGTGAAAATCCAGCCCGTAATAGAACATAAGACCCCTAACAAAGGGATCCAGAGCGAGGCCTAGTCCTCGGAGGAAGTGGGAGATGAACACAACGCTCTCATTGGGTTCGGGAGTAGGGACGACCTGCCCTCGGGCGGGCAGCCTATGCAAAATTTCGGCGGTTAGATAGCTGGCCTCTCTCAACTTCTTGATGTCCTCCTCTATGACGGAGGAAGGCATCCACCGACCTTGAAGGTTGGATCCGGACATAGCTGAAGGTCCGAAGCACCTGACCTGAGCTTTGGGTGTTAGAACTCGAGGCGGGAGAAGGATTCGATTGGGCGCGGGAGGGAAAAAAGAGAAAGCCTTGTCCCCTTCATAAAGAGGGTGAATATCATGCATCCTCCTCCTGGCCATTTGGGACTTACCTAAGATCTAGGAGTCATACCAACAGGCACGGTTGGGTTACCCACGTTTGTATTAATGAGAATCCCGTGATAAGGGGGGGCACGATCTCTGCTTTGACAAGACGTGTCAAGAAAACCGCCTCGCGTTATGTGTGGAGCTAGCTGAGAAAAACGGTTCGAATAATAAGCGGGCCATGGCGTGATGTCATGCTGTCAAAACGTGTCAGCGGATTAGATTTGTGGAAATATTATTCTCTCTACGGTGGTATGTGGAACTTATTTTGCAGGGTCGGACATTGTCCTTGTATTCAAACTCTTCCATGGTGTATTCGGAGGAGGAACCCGCCTTGCAATGCCGAAGACAACACTGCACGCCGGACTCATCGTCATTGAAGCCTGGTTCGGGGGCTACTGAGGGAGTCCTGGATTAGGGGGTCTCCGGACAGCCGGACTATATCCTTTGGCCAGACTGTTGGACTATGAAGATACGAGATTGAAGACTTCGTCCCGTGTCCGGATGGGACTCTACTTGGCGTGGAAGGCAAGCTAGGCAATACGGATATGTATATCTCCTCCTTTATAACCGACCTTGTGTAACCCTAGTCCCCTCCGGTGTCTATATAAACCAGAGGGTTTTAGTCCATATGCCAACATACAATCATACCATAGGCTAGCTTCTAAGGTTTAGCCTCTTCGATCTCGTGGTAGATCAACTCTTGTAATACTCATATCATCAAGAACAATCAAGCAGGACGTAGGGTATTACCTCCATCAAGAGGGCCCGAACCTGGGTAAACATCGTGTCCCCTGCCTCCTGTTACCATCCGCCTTAGACGCACAGTTCGGGACCCTCTACCTGAGATCCGCCGGTTTTGACACCGACACCTGCACAAACAATCAAACAACTTACACCCAGCGCGATAAAGGGGTTGTCAATCCCTTCACGGTTACTTGCAAAAGTGAGATCCGATAGAGATAGATGAAACTAAACAAACAATAAAGTAAATATTTTGGATTTTTTGGTTTATAGATCAGAAAGTAAAAGATTGCAAAATAGTAGATCGGAAACTTGTATGATGGAAAATAGACCCGGAGGCCATAGGTTTCACCAGGGGCTTCTCTCAAGATAGCAAATAATACGGTGGGTGAACAAATTACTATCGAGCAATTGATAGAAAAGCACAAAGTTATGACGATATCTAAGGCAATGATTATGAAATATAGGCATCACTTCCATGTCAAGTAGACCGAAACGATTCTGCATCTGCTACTATTACTCCAAACATCGACCGACTCCTGCCTGCATCTAGAGTATTAAGTTCATGAAGAACAGAGTAACACATTAAGTAAGATGACATGATGTAGAGTAATATACTCGAGCAATATGATGTAAAACCTATCTTTTTATCCTCGATGGCAATAATACAATACATGCCTTGCTACCCCTGCTGTCACTAGGAAAGGACACCGCAAGATTGAACCCAAAGCTAAGCACTTCTCCCATTGCAAGAAAAACCAATCTAGTTGGCCAAACCAAACCGATAGTTCGAAGAGAATTACAAAGATATCAGATCATGCATACAAGAATTCAGAGAAGATTCAAATAATATTCATAGATAAGCTGATCATAAATCCACAATTCAACGGATCTCGACAAACACACGGCAAAAGAAGATTACATCGGATAGATCTCCAAGAACATCAAGGAGAACATTGTATTGAGAATCAGAGAGAGAGAGAGAGAAGAAGACGAAGAAGAAGAAGAAGAAGAAGAAGAAGAAGAAGTCATCTAGCTACTAGCTATGGACCCATAGGTCTGAGGTAAACTACTCACGCTTCATCGGAAGGGCAATAGAGTTGATGTATAAGCCCTCCGTGATCGAATCCCCCTTCGGTGGGATGCCGGAAAAGGCCCCAAGATGGGATCTCGGGGGAACAGAAGATTGCGGGGTGGAAAAGTGTTTTCGTGGATGCTTCTGGTGGTTCGGGAATATATGTGAATATATAGGAGGAAGAAGTTGGTCAGGGGAGTCACGGGGGGCCCACAAGGAAGGGGGGCGCGCCCTCCCTCCTTGTGGTCGCCTCGTGGCTCTTCCAACTTGATCTCCAAGTCTCCTGGGTGTCTTCTGGTCCAAGAAAAATCATCATGAGGGTTTTATTCCGTTTGGACTCCGTTTGGTATTCCTTTTCTGCGAAGCTCAAGAGCAAGGAAAAAAACGGAAACTAGCACTGGGCTCTAGGTTAATAAGTTAGTCCCAAGAATAATATAAAATAGCATATTAATGCATATAAAACATCCAAAACAGATAATATAATAGCATGGAAATAAAAAAATATAGGTACGTTGGAGACGTATCAAGCATCCCCAAGCTTAATTCCTGCTCGTCCTCTAGTAGGTAAATGATAAAAACAGAATTTTTGATGTGGAATGATACCTAACATATTTATCCATGTAATTTTCTTTATTGTGGCATGAATGCTCAGATCCATAAGATTCAAAACAAAAGTTTAATATTGACATAAAAACAATAATACTTCAAGCATACTAACAAGGCAATTATGTCTTCTCAAAATAACATGGCCAAAGAAAGCTTATCACTACAAAATCATATAGTTTGGCTATGCTCCATATTCATCATAAAAAATATTCAAATCATGCACAACCCCGATGACAAGCCAAGCAATTGTTTCATACTTTTGATGTTCTCAAACTTTTTCAAATTTCACGCAATACATGAGCGTGAGCCATGGATATAGCACTATAGGTGGAATAGAATATGGTGGTTGTGGAGAAGACAAAAAGAAGGAGATAGTCTCACATCAACTAGGCGTATCAACGGGTTATGGAGATGCCCATCAATAGATATCAATGTGAGTGAGTAGGGATTGTCATGCAATGGGTGCACTAGAGGTATAAGTTTATGAAAGCTCAAAAAAACTAAGTGGGTGTGCATCCAACTCGCTTGCTCACGAAGACCTAAGGCAATCTGAGGAAGCCCATCATTAGAATATACAAGCCAAGTTCTGCTGGAGCCTAGGGCTGGAGATGGTGGTGGTGGTGCCTAGTGAGCTAGAGGTTGGAGGAGGAGCAGGGGAGAGGGGGAATGATGCGGAGCATCCTATGGTCATTCCCATGGATCTACCATCGTCTCACCAAGTGCCAAGAGGACCGATCACACGAGCACAAGCTAGAGCTCTCAAGACCGAGGTGACATCTCTCCTTGGTGATATTCCATATGACTCACTCGAGACATGGCTACTACCTAAATCCGGAATGTTGTGCATGATTAGGTATCAAGAGGACCCTCTCGGGGATGCGTACGAAGGCGAACAAGTCCCCAAGTTCATGGATGAAGAGAACCAACGGAAGGGGCCGAGAATAGGTCCCAGGACCCGGACATCTGGCCATGACCCCGGACATCTAGCCCCTGGAAGTGTCACCAGCAGCCACCCAGCCGTCAAGGTATAGGGCCCGGACATCCGGCCCAGGCCCCGGACATCCAGCCCGATGCGAGCCCGGACATCCGTCCCCAACCCAAAAATCTAACATCCTTCACAGAACCTCACCGAAGCCGGCCCCCGCCAGCCCGGACATCCGGCTTAGGCCCCGGACATCCGGCCCGATGTGAGCCGCCGGACATCCGGACTCCAACCCGAAAATCCGGACCACGCCTCTCCAGAGAGCACCGAAACTGGACCCTGCCAGCGAGACATCCGGCCCTCATGCCTCGGACGTTCAGCACCTCGGGAAGGCCCGGACATCCGGCCCGACGCCCGGACATCTGGCCCTTGTTTGCACACAGTGTAAAAGGGCCGAAGCCCATGTATCCATATGCCCCCCTAGACTATATATACTCTTCTCCCCAACGTTTTAGGGTTAGCAGAGATTATAGCTCATTGAGATTAGAGCTTTGCTCATCCATTTGTACCTCTACTCCATTGGAGACCAAGGCTTCCGCGGAGAAGATCCCCCAAGTGGATTAAAGACCCCGCAAGGAAAGATCCCCTTGTGGATTCAAGCCCCCATCTCCTCATGGATTGGGAAGAACTACTAACCGTTTGTATCGTCCCTTGTTGTGTTTGGATCATGTGTCTCATTGTGTACTCGGATCTAGCACATGTGTAATTGAATCTTGTTGATCTGAGTGGTTTCCTCTCGTTTCCCTTGTGTTTTCCCCTCGTGTGCTCTTCGTGTTCTTCGTGGGATCCGCTCCAATCATGAAAGATCGGCCCCTAGGGTTCCACCCTACATCAGGGAAGAGGAGGACGAGGAGGTTGGACGGCGACGTCCATGGAATGGGACAAGTGAGGGGAGCAACTCGGGTATGTTGGTCTACTATCTCCCTAAGTGTGAAAGTGGACGTTTGTCAACTATCTCCCTAAGTGTGAGAATGATTTCATAACTTCTGATAAAAGGGGCATTCATTCACGGGCCTCCTAGGTGTGTTGTTCCATCTTCGATGCCAGTATATGACGTGTTTGATAGCTTGAATCAAAATCTATCAGCTTCGCTGAATGTGACTTTTGGCAACTTGGGACTGTTTGTTGTGTGAAAACACTATTGGACCTGCATAGCACGATGCTTAAATCATCTCCAGACCTGACTTTGTAGGAACGCTCGAATCAACCATTTTTTCAAAGCAACGCCCGAGCAATGCAACTTGAGTATAAGTAGTGGCTCTGGTAGTGTGAGCCTGTAGGTGAGGTTTGCACGTGTTATATTGCACTCGTCCTCTTTGCTCCACTTCATATGATCCCTTTTAATCTAAACAACGGTGATTTGATTCAAAATAAGCTCTACAGGAAAAGATGCACATGTTCCATTCAGACGTACGGTTTCTAATTTCATGGACTGTAAGTCATCAGTTTCATGTTAATGTTTGGAGGTTTTTAGACGAATTTCGGAAAAATCTTTGTCCCAGACTACGACTAGCTTCTTTTCGCCCTTTCACATGACTTTCCTATTGGACGTTTTCTGTTTCGACGATCGTAGAAGAGTTGATCTACAATCCTTACTGGACCACATAAACATGTTCATGTGTACATGTTATGAACCGATGAATTTTGAGAAAATCTTCAACATTAACAGGAAAGTCGTGTGAAACTGCCAAATGAAGTTAGTGGTCGACCGGGACGAAGATTTTGTTGAAATTCATTAGACCACTAACTTTCGTATTGGACGTTTTCTGCTTCGACGATCATAGGAGAGTAGATCTACAACCCTTACTGGACCACATAACATGAAAATCTACTCGTTCATGACCATTTGAAAAAAATTTAGACCACTAACTTCATCTCGCTGTATCACACGACTTTCCTGTTATGTTTTCTGTTTCGCTGGTCGTAAACGAGTAGATATACATTTCTCTACCGATTGTACAAATGTATCACACCTGAGCGTCATTCGCGTAAAAAAATATTCGTTCCATTTGATTTCTTTACCATTTAATGAGCATCCAAGGGCTGCCACTCATACCTTTTTCTAGCTCGAGACGGCCTTTCTTTTCTTCCTTCAGCGCCCGTTTCCACGTGAGGTAAGTTTACCATCAGTGCGGACATAATGAAATAGCAGAACGTTGCATCCGAAGAGAAAATGCGTATTACCAAACAACCATGTGTGTGTTTTTTCTAAGTTAGGTTGAGGAGGATGGAGGCTACCAAACTTTATGCACAACATGCATAGCCAGGCCCAACTCAGCCAAGCTATTTAAAAACGCAAAAAGCTTGCAAGCTACCAAACACATCCATACTCAATAGCAACATTTACTCAGCCAAGAAAATCGGGCATATTACATAGCATGACATTGGCATCGACAAAACATAAACCACGAAAACCCGGATACAAGATGATCCCAGAAGAAATCAAATTTATCAAATAGGTCTCGCAAAACTGCTTACCGATAAGAACCTGCAGATATGTCAAAAGAGATATTGAAAGGGAAAACATCTTATCGTGCTTCTTCAAAATAAAATCAAGAAAAGGGGAAGAACCTGGGACTCTACATCGAGTGATGCATACAACCATATACTCCCTCCGTCCGGAAATACTTGTCGTGGAAATGAATGTATCTAGGTGTATTTTAGTTCTAGATACATCCATATTTATCCATTTCTCCGACAAGTATTTTCGGACGGAGGGAGTATTATTAAATATTGATAAAGCCAAACAAACCGGCTTACAAAGAGAGAAATTGTTTTTGAGGCCATCCACATAGAACATACCTTGAGATAACAACTTCAAATAACAGGAGGCATATAAAACACATTATAATGCCCGTTGGTGCTTGCGACCAGAGATCATCATATCAGATAACAGGTGTCAGCAGTGGTTTCTTCAGAACATGCGCCTCCAGGTTATCGAGAACCAGGTCCGCCATCGCCTTGCGCGTCTCGTGTGTCCCGCTCCCCATGTGTGGTACCAGGACAACATTGTCAAGTGTGAAGAGGGACTCGGGCACATTGGGCTCATCCTCAAACACATCGAGGCCTGCCCCACCAAGGCGCCCCTCAACGAGGGCAGAAACAAGCTCAGGCTCATCAACATGAGGGCCACGCCCGATGTTTATGAGCACACCCTTGGGTCCGAGTGCCTCGATCACCTCACGGTTGACAATGTGGCGAGTCTGTTCATTCAATGAGCAAGCCACCACGAGGACGTCGCTGCTTGCTGCCAATCCAACTACAGAAGGGTAATAGGTGTAACTGGGGTAGTCCTTCTTTGTTCTCTGGTAGTAGTTAACTGGGCAATCAAAGGCCTCCACTCGAGTGGCAATGGCAAGCCCTATCCTGCCCAGCCCAATAATGCCCACTCTTTTGCCACTGAACTGCAGAAGGATAAACAAAATCCATGAGAAAATCAAATAACAAATCATGTTCTATGTGCATAAACAAGTAAATCACGTTACACAAAGATAAGAAAGAAAACATCTAAAACGAAAGGCGGAGTTTGCACACTCTGAACACACAGACAGATGCATATATTCCTGTAAATATGCAGCTCAAAACATGTGCTATTAAATTCTTTCGAGACAGATCAACCATTGCCATGCATGTTTCTTCCGTGTCAGTTCCTACATGAGGGACCAAAACAACATTATCTAAGAGCAGGTACAAGCTCAGGTTGATCCGTATGTGCTTCACGGATGCCTATGAGCACACCCTCTGGTCCTAGTCCATCCATGATTGTACAACTAAAGTGTGATGGGTCTTTGCATCAAGGGAACATGCTACAAGAAGCACATCACAGTTGCCTCTTGCCTGCCAGGTCAACAACATTTGTAAAGAACCTGTACTTTGGAAATTAATGGCTTGTGTGATCATGAATGATAACTGATTGAGCAACCAAATGCGTCAGCTCCTTTTGCTACAGCTAAGCACATCGTGCCAAGCCCAAGAATAGGAGCTGTTTAACCACTGAACTGCACAATAATAACATTTTTTTCCCGAGGGAACTGCACAATAATAACTACTACAGTGCTAAGTGCATTCTATCCTTGAGATAGGTGCACCTGAACATTTTTCACAAACTGCAGGTGCTACCGTCCGGTCCCTGCATCAATTCCATAACCTAGTACGTATGAGGTAGACATTATAGGAGCGAAACTACGACCATATATGAGCAATCCTATATAAATCAAAATCACTTATTAGAAGGCACTGGAGTATAAACGGAAGTCAACGCTAGCCAAGCATATAGGAAACTAACTCGCGTGGTGAGTGCGTAGTCCCCCTTGGCCTTCCACAGGCCGGCGCGCACGAAGCGGTCGGCCTGCGGGATTCTCCGTAGCGCGGCGACGGCGAGGCCGACGGCGAGGTCGGCGACGTCGTCGGTGAGGACGTCGGGGGTGTTGGTGACGCGGATCCCGCGCTCGCGGCACTTGGGGAGGTCGACGTGGTCGATCCCCACGGAGAAGGACACGACGATCTCGAGCGACGGCAGCGCGTCGATGAGCGCGGCGAGGGCGCTGTAGCCGGGGTAGGCAACGACGGCGCGGATGGCGGAGGCGTTGGCGCGGAGGAACTCGGCGCTGCCGTCGGGAGGGGCGTCCCAAAGGCGGATGAGGCGGAAGCGGCGGTCGAGCTCCTGCTCCAGGTAGGCGTTCACGGGGTGCAGCAGCAGCACGCCCAGGGTCTCCATCGCCGTCGCCGTCGCCGTCGCGAACGCCGAGAGCAGCAGTAGCGGCAGGCGGGTGGGTTGGTGGTGGCAAAAAATCTTATATAAAACCTGGTACGCGACTACAACGCGCACTATACCTAGGAACAACCTACGAAGCCTGCCATAAACTCTCTTCTGCCCCCTGAATCCAACTGGGGGGGGGGGGGGGGGGGGGGGGGGGGCAGCAACTAATCTCGGCCCAATTACATTGCTCCACATCAGCCCCAAACATAAATACGTAAAAACTGTACGTACGTAGGACCGTATAACGTAGGGGTAGCGCGCACGTACACTCTGCTCTGTAGACTTCCCCGCGTGCCAAGATTTTTCGTGACCAACGCCTTGCCCTGTCCCTGCAAAAAAAAACGCCTTGCCCTGTCTGCAGCAGTGCGCAACATCGCCCCCTGTTTTCCTGAACGGGTGAAAATGTGTCGGTTTGCCATTATTTGGCTTGACATGAAAATTCAGGTGGGCAGTTCAAAAATGAAAATTTAAACCCACATATCGAACGGGCAACACAAGGAATAATTATTACTCCATCCGTCTCATAATATAAGAGTGTTTTTAGGAAGTAGTATAAAGTAAAAGGGGACCTGCGTTTCTTATACCAATCACAGCATGCCATGACAGACAGGCCGAGGTTTATTCACGGACACAGTACTACAATACACGCACAGAGGTGCGAGCAAGCCAGCATGCACGCAGGCAGGCTGCAGCTAGGCGGACGTACGGACGAAGTAGAGGCAATAGGTTGGTCACTGGCGGCAGTGGGTGGTGCAGAAGCAGCGGTGGCGGAAGCCGCGGCACTTGCCGCCGGGGAAGCCCTCGGTCTTGCAGACGTTGGCGCAGTTGCGGTGGCGCACGCAGGGGCCCCTGAACCTGTGGCTCTTCGCCTCGCACGTCCGCGCCTCAGCCACCGCCACCGGGCCTCCCATCTCCCCCGTGGCCGCCAGCAGCAGCACCAGGAGGAGCGCCGCCGAGAGGAGCTTGCGTGAAGCCTCCATCGACATCGATTACTGCTTGGTATGAGTGTATCAGGGTTGTGGTGGAGTGATGGAGCTGCTGTGTGTGAGCACACCGGCTTATATACAGCGAAATGCACAAGCTACCGATGCCATGGGGTCAAACCGAACGCGATGCAGCTGCATCCAAATGAAAAAGGCGACAAATATGTGCCGCAAGTAGGTCGGTAGGAGTACGTGCAAAGAGCCAAAGGTCGGTCCGGTGACGCCATGGATTGCTACAAGAAACTGACGTGGTCTGCGACGTCGACGACGACTGGATTGCTGTGAGCTAGCGGGTAGGAAGCGGCGAGCGGTTTATCACGAACGCATCGATACGGACGGTGGACACGAACACGATTCTTCTAGCGTCCCCGCCAGGTAGGTAACAGCAAATGAATCCATCGTTGGGGCAAGCTTTGAGATGTATGCTACACTGGACCATTTATGTCCATGCATTTTAATTTTGACTACCACCTATTGTGTGTTTTGTAGATTTGTACATATGCTCCCGTAAAAAAGGAATAGATTTGTACATATGCTAAAGCGGTATACTCTGCCGGATGCTTAGAGATTTTCTTCTACAAAAATATGCTGCCTAGTGCTGGCCGATCTCGTTTTAAAAGTATCACAGCTCTCAAGGTACAATTTTTTTCTAACAGTCCGTGTGGCCCCTACAAGTTCTTGAATTTATAGTTTTAGTCCTTGTTTCATTTGTTTTTGGGTGATGGTGGTTCTTGATGTTTACACTCCTTCAATTTTTTTTAGTTCGGAATGCTTGGCTCTGATACTTAGACCGATCTATATTCGTTGCGTATGTGAGGATTGGAGATATAGGAGGGAGTGGTTTTTCACTCTTTCAATCTTGTTTAGTGAAAATCCATATTATAGTCAAAGCTTATTTTTGTGATCATTATTATGTATCACAGCAAAAAAGTCAAAGAAAAATATTGAGTCATGCGTGGCATAATAAAATCTGAGGGATGAAACACATAGGCAAAAGGCGAGTGTTTGGTTTGGTGACAGCTAGATGCATGTAGACATATTTAATTAATTGGTGTAATAAGATTGCAATACTTTGTCACACAACCAGTTTTGCAAGCTCGTTAGAGTTGCCGCATGTTTGATTTGCAGCAACCCCCCTAATCTGAGCCCAACAATTTAGAAAAATGTGGCAACATCTATCCTACTTAAAATGAACACAAGGTTTTATTAAAAAAAATCTCATCGATTTTCTTTTGAACCGCCTCAACTGGTCCACGCCTTATTGGTTTAACTAATAGAATCATGTTTTCTTTGGTAAATCAATAACTACTGATTCAATTGCGACATTTAGTATGTAACTATAATATAACAATAAAATGTTCGATAAATGACAACGGTTGGGTGGAAAATATTGCGCCTCATTACAATGCACAACCAACTATCTAGTTTACTTTATATGTGACAATATATGGACCAATTTTGATCGTCGGACACAAGTAGCAGATAAAATTGGGAAAATTCGAATCTGAGCCCGAGCTCATCTGCACCTGCGCTCACGAAAAAAAATTAAAATAAATACTAGAAAAATTCAAAAGAATCCAAACAAATTTTGGGTGGTGGACAATTTGATGCGTGAGGTACGCTCCAATTTTCAAAACATTTGGACTTCTGTGCAGCTCTCAGTAAAAAAGACAAATCGGAGGTCTGTAAAAATGTGTACTGTTCATGTACTGTTCTGGTCTGATTTTTCTTTTTTGCTGAGAGCTGCACAGAAGTCCAAATGTTTTGAAAATTGAAGCGTGCCTCACGCATCAAATTGTCTACCACCCAAAAAAATTGGAATGTTTTGAATTTTTCTGAATTTTTTACGATTTTTTTTTGACCGGGTGCAGATGCACCCGGGCACCGAAACGCCGTTCTCATAAAATTGTGACAATGCTGACAAAGTTAATATATGAACCGCAATCCTCCCCTGAAGGGGGTCCGTCCATAGGTGAATTATAGGGGCCTCTTGGGCTTAGATTTCTTCAGAAGGGGCCATTTTGTGCCAATTCGTCAATAAGAGAGAAGCCAGCTATGGTTTTTGCTGTCAAAGCTCCTAATTAGCGCTCGTTGCGCTTGGTAGCGAGGCAGCGCTCACGTGCCCCCTTGTGTGGGCTGGGCTAGCTATGCGAGCGAGCAGCTCACTCATCAAGCGCACACGCCTAGTCACTCTTCATGATTGACCTGGTCGACCAGTTGACCGTTGACTTTTGGACTGAACATAGTTTCTTTTTTCAAATTTGAAAAAAACAATTGTGGCTCGGAAAAAAGTTCATGAATCCAGAAAAAATCGCAAATTTAAAGAAAAAACAATTATTGCAAAAATAGTTCAGTTTTGGAAAAGTTCATGAATATGAAAAATGCTTCTGGATTTTAAATATGTTCACGAATTTATAAAAAAGTAACCAATTTGGAAAATGTTCAAGGATTTCAAAAAGTTTCTGCTTTTTTTAATTTGTGTTTAAAACACATTAAATGCAAAATGAAGAAAAAAGGAAAATGAAAAGTGAAAATAAAAAGGCAAGCAAAGAAAAATCCGGTCAGAAGCTTCCCAAAAATGGTTTGATGCTTCTAGAAGCTTCCTATAAGTGGCCACAAAGCTGCACAAAAATCAGGAATGTTTCAATGCGTTATAGGTCGGCCCAGTTGGTTTACATACGGAGACGTCTTTAACCAGCGCGGCTGAAGCACCGAAAAAATTGGAATCTTTTGTAAACACACTCACATGTATATTTTGTCCTTTGCAAAATTTCACAACATTTTACTTTCACATGTGGCGTACAAAGAAAAGAGAAATATGTATTTTTCAAATGGGCCTCTTTTTTCTTTTGGGCCAGATATTTTTTCTGTACAGCTTACACATTACATTTTTTCAAAACAAAATTTCACGGATCCGTAGTGCACATATACATGTTTCCACAGATTTATTTTTTTATTTTTTTATAACTTCGCGCCACTAGACGCCGGGACCTTTTACGCGTGGCCAGTCCATCGTGCATGAGCATTGAGCAGCGCCGGGTACGTGTCAGCTGTCGCGTTCCTTGCTGCACACATGCCTCGATCACACATTTCTCAAACAAACAAAGAAACATGCATCGATCAGACGGAAGTAGCATGGGACATGCACGTCGTTTCGTGTGCAGAGCAAGTGAGTGACCGATTGAACACGCTTACACGCGCACAACACAAGTGAAAGGAAACATGGGACCTCACTGCAACTTTGAGGACGAACCCAAACATCGAACGGACACAAGCACAAGTTGTTTCTTATACCCAGCTCGGCCTGCCAGGAGAGACAAGCTTACGACGCGTTTGGTTCGTGATTTTTCGGCCGTCTTCCGATAACACTGCCTTCTGAATACGTTACCTCCGTTTGGTTGGGCTGGCCCGGTTTCAGGTCCCCTGCAATCAGAAAGCGCTCGTTCACAAAACCCAATACGGCCCCTGTCGACTGGTATCCAATAACGGCCTCGCTTCGTCTCCTTCCGCTCTCCTCGCGTCGCCTGGTCCCCTCCTGTTCCTGTGTCGTCCCGCAGCCGCAACGAGCAACGCAGCCGTTCTCCCGCCGGCCGCCGGAGAACCACTCCTCCACCACGAGACCTGTACAAGCAAAGCGGGCGACCTCCCCTCGCCGTCCCTCTCCTCCGCCATAACTCAGAGCAGCAGCGCCTGACCCCAACCTCTCCTCTTCCCTTTCACCTCCACTAAAATGGCAAGCCAAACCTTGACTGAACCAAACAAATCATGTAATCACAAAAAACGTCACCTAATACGGAGTATCCTGATTACAATGCTCAATACGTTACCTGTCTCCAACCAAACGCCTCGTTAGGTTTATTCATGGACATGGACACGGCACACGCACAAAGGTGCCAGCATGCATGCAGCTAGGCTACTAGCGGCAGTGGGTGGTGCAGAAGCAGCGGCGGCGGGCGCCGCGGCACTTCCCGTCGGGAAAGCCCTCGGTCCGGCAGACGTTGGCGCAGTTGTGGCCGCGCAGGCAGAGGCCCGCGAACCTGTGGCTCAGCGACTCGCACCTCCGAGCTTCCGCCACCGCCACCGGGCCTCCCATCTCCCCCGTCGCCGCGAGCAGCAGCACCAGGAGGAGCGCGGCGGAGACGAGCTTGCCCATCGATCTATTACAGCTAGTGTACGAGTGTGTCTGGTGGGGTGTCGACGGAGCTGGTGCGTGTGAGCACTGAGCACCCCCAGCTTATATGGCGGCACGCCGCACGCGCAACCGATGCCAATGGGGTCACACGAGTCACAACCAACGATGGATGCAGCAGTCGGAGTGTACGTCATCTCAAAGAGGAAAAGGCCGCAACCCGCAAGCAGGGTAGGGTAGTATCCCACGTACGCGCGTGCTTCAATTGCCACCGTCCGCTGCTCCAGGACACGCACGGCGCTGGAAGCTTGCTAACAGAACTTTGTGCGCAAGCAAGGTGGATGGATTGCTACAACAAATCCGCGTGGTCTGCGACGCCGATGACTGGACGGATGGCCGCTCCCTCCCGAACGCATCGACACGGTCGGTGGACACGAGCACGACTCGTCTTCAGAGTTGTTCTAGTGCAGTGGAGGGAGAAAGTTTGGCCCGCGTGTTTGCATCGCAGCTTGCCCTGCCCGGGACACATGTGCAGATCTCAACGATGCCCGGGAACGGTTTGGCCGGAAGTGGAGCCAGGCTCACAAGTTATGGTCGCGCCATGCACACCTGCTTGTTGATGTTAGAGCATCTCCGGCCGTTGACCCTCAGGTGGCGATTTTACGCGTCCCCTGGGGGCGAGCCAGCGCTAAAATCGGCGCTCCAGGGTCGCTCCAGATGTGGTTTTTTTTATTATTTCAAAAAATCTGAATTCGGTAAAGTTCGGCTAAATTCGACAATCTGACATTAATATACAACATGTTCGGCGTTACATAAATTATTTAAAAAAAGACATCTACGGGGCGAAGAAGTCGCTGAGCGCGGCGAAGTCGCCGACGTCGCCGCCGTCCTTGTCGTCGTCGGCAGCGTTCTCCTTCTTGACGGCGCGGCCGCCCCTGCTGGACCCCTGCCCGGCGTCTCCAAGGCGGACCGGTGGTGGCGGTGGCGCGTCGTCGTCGTCGACGACGACGACGCCTCCCTCGTCCCGTCCACGGCGCCGAGCTTCAAACTGCTCGTAGGCGGCGCGCTGGCGCTCCAGTTCCAGTTGTGCCCAGTCATCGCGCGCCCATTTGAGGGCCGCCGCGTCGTCGAGCTCCTCCTCCTTGACGCCGCCGGCGAGCCCGGGCTCCGTCTTCACGACGGGGAGCCCCGGCTCCGACTTGACGGCAGCGTGCCCCGGCTCCGTCTTTGGCTTGACAAAGCGCGGAGGAGCCGAGGAGGGGGCGCGCCTGCCACCATCGTTGATGACGATGCCGGCGCTGCGGGTGTGCCGGCCGAGCGGCGTCTCCGCGGCGGGCTCGGCCTTGACGCCGAACAGCGCTGGCGAGCCGGAAGAGTGGGAGGAGGAGCGGGAGGACGAGGAAGAAGAGGAGGAGCCGAACCTCCTGGGCGCCCACGGCCCGGCGCTCCGGCAGGGGGGTGTCGTGGGTCTAAGACTGACAGTAGAATGGGGGTAGGTATGAGGAGGCAAGATCCTAACTATGGAGTAGTTGTACACACGAGTTTACGAGTTCAGGCCCTTCACAGAGGAAGTAACAGCCCTACGTCTCGGTGCCCGGAGGCGGTCGACTGGATTGTGTATATGTGTGTGTTTACAAAAGGATGTGAACCCTTGTCCCAGAGGAGGGGGGTGGCTTATATAGAGTGTGCCAGGACCCCAGCTCTCCTCCGTTACATAGGATTCAATGTACATTAAGAGTGGAACGTTACTGGTAACGCCAGCAATTAAGTGATATAAACGATAATTAAGTCTATGAGTAAACACCCGACCGTTGTTGTGTAGAGTGGCTTTAGGTCTTCTGTACGTCGAGTGGTTACTATGACGGTCGAGTGTCATTGATTTTTCCGAGTGGAATGTCTCTGGTCGAGTGGATGATGGTACCCTTCGAATGCTTCTGGCTTTAGGGCGATGACCTTGGGAGGGCGTCTAGGTCAGGCCTATGACCCTACCCTAGGTACATAGCTTCATCATTAGCCCCCGAATGGTTCGGGGCTTGAGTGGAGAAGGAGTTGAGAATTCTTACGATTCAATTTTCGTGCTTCGGGAACGTCTTATTTGCGATCAAGCGAACAATTATGATGATCCCAACTTCTTCTCAGTCGCCTTGATCCATTGTTGGTTCTGCTGAGTGAAATTTTGCTGCAATGATCTAAGTGCTGATATGGAAAAGATCCTCCGCCTGACAGGTTGCCTTGCTGCGCGCGGATATCATGGGATTTTGTATTTGGGGAAGCGCGCGAGACGGAGGAGTCCGCAGTAATCGGATAAGATCAGGCGAGACCGCCTCGATCACCGCGCCACCTTTTTCGCCACGTACCTCGCGCGCGACTGTTGCGGGATTTGATTGGATCGTCTGGCCCCACAGGTCAGCCACTCGGAAGCGGCCCCATATAAGGTGCCAGATTGGATTTTGTGCACATTGCTTCTCCATTCTCCTCCTTTCTCCTTTGCTTTCTCCGCCATCTCCATCTTCGCTCTTAGGTCCGCTGCTCCGTTCGAGCTTCGCCTGCGACCATGGGGAAGGAGAAGACGGTGGCCTTGGAGCGTGCAAAGAAGGCGACGGCGAAGGCGAAGGGAAAGAGGTCCAACCGGGGTGGATCCCCATCGAGATCCGGCCTGCCGCGCGGCTGGATCCAGGGCGACTGGATCCGGTCTACGATCAGCCAAGACGACATCGATGATCTGGTCAAGGGGGGGGGGCTGATTCCCCATGAATCGGCGCGGCTCTCGGAAGGAGAGACCGAACCGCATCCGCGTGATGGTGAGTGCGTTCTCCTCGCAACTCATGTTGACCGTGAATTTTCTCTACCTCCCCATCCTTTTTTCTGGGGATTCTTGAACTTCTTTGGAGGACAACTTCACCATTTCAATCCCAACTCCATCGTATATCTTGCCGCCTACGTGTCCATGTGCGAGAACTTCTTAGGTTGTAGGCCACACTGGGGTCTTTTCAAGCACATTTTCACTTGCCGTTCTCAGTCGGTCAAGAAGGCCAATCCGAGTGACGAGAAAATGCGCGTGATTCAGATGTGCGGGGGTCTTGGGATTCAGATGAGAAATAAAAGCACTTTCCCAGCAATGATCCTTCCCGAGTCGGTCCGAGGTTGGCAGTCGACCTGGTTTTATTGCAAAGACCAGCCGACTCCAGGTCAGTCGACCGGGCTCCCTGCTTTTTTCCATGGCTCGGGTTGAGAAGCCCTCCGCATTGAAAGTGATCCCAGAGGAGAGAGCGCAGGTGAAGGTGTTGGTCGAGCGGGTGGTCCAGCTCGTTCGGGACGGCGTGACCGGTATGGATCTGTTGGAGGTATTCCTCAAACGACGCATCCAGCCGCTCCAAGCTCGTGATCATCCAATGTGGATGTACTCGGGCATTGAAGATTCCACTCGGATCCACCCGGAGGAGGTCGACGAGGATACGGTGGAGAAGTGGCTGAGAGGCATCACAGGCAACAAGGATAACCCCATGGGGTCCAGGAGGGTCGCTCCATTCGACCATTTGCGCCAACCAGACCAGGTCTGACTCTGAATTGCCGAGTACTTTTTTTATTAATCATGTAACCGCCTGTCGATGACTGATTGCTTTTTGCTTTGCTTGTTATCTTTCAGGCTCTTATTGAGATGTACTCAATGCCCAACAGAGAGCAGGAGCAGGACTTGGAGGAGGAGGCGAGTGGAGGCGATAGCGGCGAGTGGCACTCGGACGAGGAGGAGGGTGAGGAGAGCGGCGACCCGAGTGACGAAGAAGAGGTTGACTCGCCTCCTCGCAGAGAAAAAAGGTCCAAGCACGCTCATGACCCGGAAAGCCTCCATGACATGGTGGCCGCACCGACTGGGCAGTCTACGAAGCATCCCCGGACGTCCTCTCCGTCGATGACTGAGAGGACATCGAAGCAATACAAAGTTGCACCTCCTCCAGCACCGAAACCACCGAGGGCTGCCTCATCCAAACCTCCGAAGGCTTTGCCCAAGATCAAAATGGTCATTCCTACTATCTCTGGGTAATAATCCGACCTGATTCTTTGGTTGACTCGGTGAAACAAACGTGACCGACTGAATATTGAAATTTGCATAGCTGCTACCTCTGGGACTTCCACCCGCTAGTACGAAAACGAGGATATGGAAGATGTAGTCACATCCAACCCGGGCACAACTCTCGTGATCTTGTTCTTGATTATATGGTCGATTAAATTCTGGTGACTCATCTAGGGTCGACTGATTTCTTTGCAGCCCTTCCCAATGTCATTGAGCTTCCAGATGATGACGAGGACGTGCCGCCGAGGCCCAGGAAGAAGAAGGCAACAACTGGAAAGACATCCCAGTCGGAGCCGGTGGCGGAGCCGGTAGTTCAACAACTCGAAGATGCGAGTAAGGTTTCTGTAACCTTTGCTGACCCCGTGTCGAGTGTGCGCCCCGCATCGTCGACTGCCCCAGCGCTTGCTTCAACCATCCAACTTCATGCCTCGGATCTCTAAGCCGCTGTGTCTGGACCGTCTGTCCCCTTCTTTGTCACGCATCGTGTTCCAGAAAGCGAGTCGAATGCCGCTGCAAGGCCATTCGTCAGGCTGACATAATGATGGAGCGGGTGAAGGCGGTGCACGAAAGCAGTCAGGTTGCTTATGACGCCAGCGCGGCTCTTCGAGCCAATGTCCAGGTAAGTTGACTTCCGGCTGAACTTGTTCTATTAGGATATGCCACACGAATATTTTCCTTCGCGCAATCTCTCATTGTCTTGCACTTCGAGACTGTACACCCACTGGGTGTTTTGTCATCTTTATCATTTTCACTCTTCCACTCGGCCTGGTCGAGTGTGGTCTGAACCAGTGGGAGCACGCTAAGTGCACCCACTGGGTGTAGTCCCCGAGACCGCAGTCGACTGCTGGCAGTCGGTTGGGGTCTAAGCACTACTTTCTTTGTTTTTTTACTCGGTATGGGTGGACCAGCCGAGTGGAACCCAAACCAGTGGGGGCACGCTAAGTGCACCCACTGGGTGTAGTCCCCGAGACCGCGGTCGACTGCTGGCAGTCGGTTGGGGTCTGAGTAGTCTTGAAGTTTTATTCACTTGGAAATAAATAATCTTTGATCATGTCTTTTACTCACTGTAGAAATCTTGTACGCTTATCTCCAAGTTCGCCGAATTTGAGGAAAAGCAAAGGCAACTCAACCTTGACCTGGAGTTGGCTCAGCAGAACTTAAAGAAGGCTCAAGATGAAGTCGCTAGTACGGAAGGTAACGGCCTGTCGACTGCTTATCTTGACCATCCTTCAAGTTACCCCTTCGTTCTTCTGTTTGATCTAAATGTGTATTTTGCAGAGAAAATGAGGCTGGCCCTGGAGAAGAAGGACTTGGACCTTGCAACTGCGCAGCAGGAGGCTCGGGAGAAGACGGCCCTTGCTGACCAGAAACTGGCTTCAGACGGAGCGCTAAAGGAGGAAATCAACAAGTTGAAGTCGTCTCTCACTGAATCCAATCGAGAGGCGACTCGTCTGAAAAAAGATAAAGTGGCTCTGAACAATCGGCTGGAAAGCATGACTCGTAGGAGGAACGATTTGGAGGCTTATCTGAAAGCCCTCGCCAAGAAACTCTTTCTTATGCTCGAAGGTACCCCATTTTACTCGACTGTTTTACTATTTGCAAGTTAGTCTTGACCGGTCGACTCATTAACTCCTTGACTCTGCAGAATTCTGCCAAAACTTTGAAGAGGAGACTGGATGGGTCGAGACGCGCTTGGATCCTATCCTTTCTCCAGTCGGCGATGAGGCTGCCATGAATGTGCTTCGACTGGAATCCCGTGTCGCTAGTGTTACTGGTTATCTTGCTCGTCTGAAGGTAGCGGTTTCGCGCATCGACTCATCACTCTGGCCAAGGGCAACGCTTCAGAATGATCTCGAGTCTCTGATGACTCGGCTCAATGAGGTCCCCGGTCGAGTGCAGGAATGGAAGAAGTCCTCTGCCCGATGTGGCGTTGACGTGGCTCTGTCGCTGGTTGGGGTCCACTGCAAAGAAGCTCGAGAAGAGAAGCCGGCGGCGATCAAGGTCGCCAACACCAAAAGGCACGACTTCCAATCCTTCATGGAGACTTTCATTGTTGCTGCCACTCGGATTGCGGACGGGATCGATTTGGACGAGTTCGTCGAGCCTGCAAGCCCTCCTCCTGCTGAGTGAACGAACTTGATACGTAAACTTCCTTTAAATTTGCCTCGGAATGCCGAGTGATTTTTGTAACCGTTAAACTCCTTCGGGCCTGATGCCCGAGTACTTTTATCTTCATCCTGAAACTTTTGAGGTTTTATCCGATCTTGGTTTATCTTCTGCATGCCATCGAGTGGAGCTTATCCTTCACTCAGAATATTTCTTGAAATGTAGCTCTGAGGGAGATACCTCAGTCGACCTGCGCCTCTCCATCCTTGCGGATAGTGATGGAGCGCACGTTGTACTTGTGGTGTAGCTCCGAGGAGAGAGTTGCAGTCGACCTGCACCTCGTCGTCCTTGCGGATAGGGATGGAGCGCGCGTTGTACTTGTGGCGTAGCTCCGAGGAGAGAGTTGCAGTCGACCTGCACCTCGTCCTCCTTGCGGATAGGTATGGAGTGCGCGTTGTACTTGGGGCGTAGCTCTGAGGAGAGAGTTGCAGTTGACCCGCACCTCGTCGTCCTTGCGGATAGGGATGGGGCACACGTTGTACTTGTGGTGTAGCTCCGAGGAGAGAGTTGCAGTCAACCTGCACCTCGTCGTCCTTACGGATAGGGATGGAGCACGCATTGTACTTGTGGCGTAGCTCCGAGGAGAGAGTTGCAGTCGACCTGCACCTCGTCATCCTTGCGCGTTGTACTTGTGGCTTAGCTACGAGGTGAAGGTTGCATTCGACCTGCACTTCGTCATCTTTGCGGATGGGGATGGAGCGCATGTTGTATTTGTGGTGCAACTCCGAGGAAAGAGTTGCAGTCGACCTGCATCTAGTCGTCTTAGGCGAGTACTGTACTACAGCTAAGCCCCCGAGTGTGAGGTTTTCTCATCACTCGATAGGATTTTTAATACTTAGGCGAGTACTGGACTGCAGCTAAGCCCCCGAGTATGAGGTTTGCTCATCACTCAGTAGGATTTTTAATACTTAGGCGAGTACTGGACCGCAGCTAAGCCCCCGGGTGTGAGGTTTTCTCATCACTCGGTAGGATTTTTAATACTTAGGCGAGTACTGGACTGCAGCTAAGTCCCTGAGTGTGAGGTTTGCTCGTCACTCGGTAGGATTTTTAATATGTAGGCGAGTACTAGACTGCAGCTAAGCCCCCGAGTGTGAGGTTTGCTCATCATTCGGTAGGATTTTTAATACTTAGGCGAGTACTGGACTGCAGCTAAGCCCCCGAGTGTGAGGTTTTCCCATCACTCGGTAGGATTTTTAATACTTAGGCGAGTACTGGACTGCAGATAAGCCCCCGAGTGAGAGACTTGCTCACCACTCGGTAGGATTTTTAATACTTAGGTGAGTGCTGGAATGCAGCTAAGTCCCCGAGTGAGAGACTTGCTCACCACTCGGTAGGATTTTCAACACTTAGGCGAGTACTGGACTGTAGCTAAGCCCCCGAGTGAGAGACTTGCTCACCACTTGGTAGGATTTTTAATACTTAGGCGAGTGCTGGACTGCAGCTAAGCCCCCGAGTGAGAGACTTGCTCGCCACTCGGTAGGATTTTCAATACTTAGGTGAACGGATTCGCAGCTAAGCCACCCACTGGGGGATTTTAGACACAAACGTAAGTAATCGACGATCATTTTAGAAGACTATAAAACTCTTGTCTTTGATAAACAAACTACAAATGTGCTTCTTATTACATCTCAACAGACTAAGTGCTTAAGTATAAAAGGGGCGGAGTAGCTCCGCATTCCAAGCGTGCGGCTCGTCTTTCTTGTGCTTGACGTTATAGAGGTGGTACGCTACGTTGTGGAGCACTCTGGTGACAACGAAGGGGCCTTCCCACGAAGGCGCAAGCTTGTGTGGTTTCTGCTGATCCACTCGAAGAACCAAGTCTCCCTCTTGAAATGTTTGACCCTTTACGTTTCTGGCATGGAATCGACGTAGATCTTGCTGATAAATGGTCAATCGGATCAAGGCCGTCTCCCTTTCTTCCTCCAGGAGATCAACGGCATCTTGTCGTGCCTGTTCTACTTCTTCTTTTGAGAAAAGCTCGACTCGGGGCGCATTATGAAGCAAGTCACTCAGAAGTACAGCTTCGGCTCCATAAACCAAGAAAAAAGTAGTTCTTCCAGTCGACCGATTGGGAGTTGTCCTCAGTCCCCACAATACTGATGGAAGTTCATTGACCCAGGCCCCTGCTGCGTGTTTGAGATCACGCATCAGTCGGGGTTTCAGTCCTTTGAGAATCAATCCATTTGCTCTTTCAGCTTGCCCATTCGACTGGGGGTGGGCGACTGAAGCATAGTCGACTCGAGTACCTTGAGAAGCACGGAAAGTCCTAAACTCATCAGAATCGAAGTTTGACCCGTTGTCAGTGATGATGCTATGTGGAACACCATATCTGAATGTTAACTCTCTGATGAAACTGACAGCAGTGCTAGCTTCAAGGTTCTTGATAGGCTTGGCTTCAATCCATTTGGTAAACTTGTCGACTGCTACAAGCACATGAGTGAATCTGCTCCTACCAGTCCTCAGAGGTCCAACCATATCTAATCCCCAAACAGCAAAAGGCCAGACAAGTGGAATGGTCTTCAGGGCCGACGCAGGCTTGTGAGACATGTTGGAGTAAAACTGGCAAACTTCACATTTGTCGACTATTTCTTTTGCCATCTCATTTGCTCGTGGCCAGTAAAATCCCGCTCGGTATGCTTTGGCCACAATGGTCCGAGAGGACGCATGGTGACCACAGGTCCCTGAGTGGATGTCATTGAGGATCACTCGACCTTCTTCAGGTGTTATGCATTTCTGGCAGACTCCAGTCGCACTTTCTCCGAACAACTATCCTCTTATCATGGTAAAGGCTTTGGATCAGTGGACGATCTGTCGAGCCTCTCCTTCATCCTCTGGGAGTTCTTTTCTAAGAATGTACGTGATATATGGTACTGTCCAATCGGGAGTGATGACCAAAACCTCCATGATCAAATCGACCACGGCTGGGACCTCGATTTCAGTCGGATTAGTGGCACTCTTTGGTTGCGGGGGCTCTTCAGTGAAAGGATCTTCTTGAACTGAAGGTGTATGAATATGTTCCAGGAACACATTGCTGGGAATGGCTTCCCTCTTGGAACCTATCTTTGCTAGATCATTAGCTGCTTGATTTTTCAGTCGGGGTATGTGATGGAGCTCCAACCCCTCAAACCTCTTTTCTAACTTTCTCACTGCATTGCAATAACCAGTCATAGCTGGACTTCTGACATCCCACTCCTTCATCACCTGATTGACCACTAGATCCGAGTCTCCATAGACCATGAGGCGACGGACGCCGAGTGAAATGGCCATACGCAACCCGTACATGAGTGCCTCATATTCGGCTTCGTTGTTGGAAATGTCAAAGTGAATCTGAAGAACATAGATGAGTTTGTCACCACGGGGGGATACCAACACCACCCCAGCACCGGATCCATTCAGCATCTTGGAGCCATCGAAGAACATGGTCCAATGCTCCGAGTGAATTTGGGCCGGAAGTTGCTGTTCAATCCACTCGGCGAGGAAATCTGCTATTGCTTGGGACTTGATAGCTTTCTTTGCCTCAAACTTGATGTCCAGGGGAAGGAGTTCAATCGCCCACTTCGCCACTCGACCAGTTGCATCTCTGTTGTTCAGAATCTCTGATAATGGAGCGTCGCTGACGACTGTAATGGAATGATCAGAGAAATAGTGTGCAACCTTCTTCGTGGTCATGTAAATCCCATAAACAAGCTTCTGATAGTGCAGATATCTTTGCTTCGATGGAGTCAGAACTTCAGAAACGTAATATACTGGGCGCTGAACTTTATAGGCTTTTCCTTCTTCTTCCCACTCGACCGTGAGTACTGTACTGACAACTTGTCCAGTGGCTGCAATATAAAGCAGTAAAGGCTCTTTGCTGATTGGTGCAGCAAGCACCGGCTGGGTGGAAAGCAGGCTTTGAGCTCTGCAAACGCTGCATCAGCTTCGGGAGTCCACTCGAACTTATCAGACTTCTTCATCAGTCGGTAAAGAGGCAATGCCTTTTCACCGAGGCGAGAAATGAATCGACTCAAGGCGGCCAAGCAACCAGTAAGCTTCTGGACATCTTGCACACGCACAGGGCGTTTCATCCGAAGTATAGCACCAACTTTCTCTGGGTTAGCGTCGATCCCTCATTCGGAAACGAGGAAACCGACTAACTTTCCGCCAGGAACTCCCAATGTGCACTTTAATGGATTAAGCTTGATATCATACCTTCTGAGGTTGGCAAAGGTTTCAGCAAGGTCAGCCAGCAGGTCGGAACCCTTACGTGACTTGACCACAATGTCATCCATGTATGCTTCCACATTCTGACTGATTTGAGTGAGCAGACACTTCTGGATCATCCTCATGAATGTGGCTCCGGTGTTCTTTAGGCCTAATGGCATGGTGACATAACAGAAGCATCCGAATGATGTGATGAAAGCCGTTTTTATCTCATCGGGTCCATACAGTCGGATCTGATGGTACCCGGAATAGGCGTCCAAAAAAACAAACGCTCACACCCCGCAGTTGAGTCGATGATTTGGTCGATGCGGGGGAGAGGAAAATGATCTTTCGGGAAGGTCCGATTGATATGCTTGAACTCAATGCACATGCGAAGTGAATCGTCCTTCTTGGGGACCATGACTACATTGGCGAGCCACTCGGAGTGGTAGATTTCTCGGATGAACTCAGCTGCCAGGAGCCGAGCCACTTCCTCACCAATTGCTTTTCTCTTCTGGACGGCGGACCGTCGGAGATGTTCCTTGACAGGTTTCACTTTCGGGTCGACTCGCAAACGATGCTCAGCCAGTCCTCTGGGTACACCCGGCATGTCAGAAGGTTTCCATGCAAAGATGTCCCAGTTCTCACGGAGGAACTGGATGAGCGCTTCTTCCTATTTGATGTCGAGTGTCGTTGAAATATGAGTCGGAGCAGCATTAGGATCGGTCGGGTGGATATGAACCGGTTTCGTTTCTCCAGACGACTGAAATGCAGAGTCTGTGGCAGGCTTCTTAGCTCGCAGCAAATCACTCGGATCTGCATTTTTCTGGTACTCTTGCAATTCTACTACTGCCATTTGTGCATCGGCAATTTTTGAGCCCTTATGGAAGCACTCTTCTGCCTTCTGTCGATTGCCAGTGATAGTGATCACCCCTCTGGGACCAGGCATCTTCAATTTGAGATACACGTAACATGGTCGAGCCATAAAACGTGCATAAGCGGGCCTTCCCAGAATAGCATGGTAAGCACTCTTGAAGTCCACCACTTCAAATGTCAACCTCTCCTTGCGGTAATTCTTGGAATCGCCAAAAACCACATCAAGGGCGATCTGGCCGAGTGACTGGGCCTTCTTGCCAGGTATAACTCCATGAAAACTCATATTTATTTCGCTAAGCTTGGACATCGGAATGCCCATCCCTTTCAGAGTTTCAGCATAAAGGATATTTAGACCACTGCCACCATCCATCAGTACCTTAGTTAGTCGAGTGCCTTCAACAACAGGGTCGACTACCAGCGCTTGCCTCCTAGGGGTGGCTATATGTGCTGGATGATCCGACTGGTCGAATGTGATGGCAGTCTGGGACCATTTCAGATAACTGGGTGTTGCCGGAGCAACCATGTTCGCCTCTCTGTTAATAACTTTCAATCGGCTTTTGCTCTTAACATCAGCAAAAATCATCAGAGTGGAATTGACATTGGGAAAACCATCATCATCTTCTTCCCTTTCCTCACCCTTGTCCGACTCCTTCTCCTTCTCCTTGGGTTTGTTTCTCTCGAAACTATTGGATCAGGAGACGACACTGTCGAGTGGTGTGCTTAGGGTAAATGAGATTCCCCTCTTCATCTTTTTTGGTACGAATGTGGCATGGTAAATCCAACACATCATTCCCATCTTGATATTTAAATTTCTTGGGAGTCCAGGGCCCTTTGGGCTTCCCCTTTAATTTCCCTTGGGCCACAACTAAAGCTTCACCAGGGGCAGCTGGTCCGTCCTTGCGCTTCTGTTTCTGACTGGAATTCCCTCCTCCAGTTTCTTGGGCGACTGTTTTGTGCTTGCCACTCCGGAGTCGGTCTTCCTTCTCACCATTGGCATACTTGGTGGCAATCTCCATTATTCGGCTTAGGGACATATCTCCTGTCCGACCGAACTTCAGATTCAACTCTCTGTACATAACACCTACCTTGAAGGCACAAACTACTTGGTGATCTGACACATTCTTCATTGTATGGTGCAGTGTGATCCATCTCTGGATATAATCTCTCAAAGTTTAATCCGGCTTCTGCATACAGGACTGCAGCTCTGTCAACCCCGTCGGCCTTTTGCATGTACCTTCAAAGGTTCTAACAAACACTCGGGCAAGTTTTTCCCAACTATATATACTGCCATGTGCTAACTGATTCAACCACGCTCTGGCTGAGCCCTCCAACATCAAAGGAAGGTGCTTCATGGCCACTTCATCATTGCCGCCACCGATCTGCACAGCCACTCGGTAGTCCTCAAGCCAAGTGGCAGGCTTGGCTCTCCAGTGAACTTGTTGACTCCAGTCGCCAATCTGAATTGGGAGGAATCACTGCTGCTCTGATGGCTCTGCTGAAACACTCGGGACCTGAAACATGCACCCTGCTTCCAGTCTATAATCTCTATCATGGCCCTCTGTGTCTGCCATGTTCCTGTCAACCAGACCTTGAACGAGAATAGATCTCGCATCAAAGCCTGGCTCTCTGGGGTCGACGGGAATTCTTCGTTCGCCGCTATGGGGGCGTCTGTCCTCTTGCCGCTGATGCACGTATGACCCACTCCTCGGAGGAGGCGTGGGCACTCGACGACGGTCATCGTGGTCGAGTCGATGATCATACTGCTCATGGTTCCTGTACTGATCCTGCCGGTGCCCATGTCCCTCACGCCGCGGAGGCGATCTTGGGCTGTGAGCAGATTGGACAGTGTCTGTCACCACAAATCGGCTATGAATCCTATTTCGCGACTGAGATACTGCTGTATTTTGTTCTCCTGCTGCCCGGAGTAAAGCCCGGATCTGCATCAAATCTCGGCCAGCTTCTGACTGGGAAGGCTGAATTGACTCCGCTATTCGGGCTGCAGCTGTGAGATTCAGGATCGGAGTTTGGTATACCTGAGTCGGGGGCAGAAAAAGTTGGCGTCAACTGGACTCAGGAATCCGCTGCCGAGCACGCTCGTCGAGTGCGCGCTGGAGGTTCTCCAGTCGAGTGCGCTCAGCCAAGTTGGCTAGGCGCGCCTCCTCCAAGGCCCGGGCCTCGGGGGTTTCTCCAACAATAGGAGTGTGAAGTGCATCCACATTGCGGCGGCGAAGATCTTCCCTCTGCTGCGAAGAGAGGGGTTCAGGGCGGTACTCTTCGTGGACGCACGACGGATCGCCGACGCCATCGCCACCGTCGTCGCGAGGGAAGCCAGGAGGACTGCGCGGTCCATTGACCATCAAGACTTCCGCCGCGGGGTCACTGCTATCGCACTTGGATGCAGTCTCGACGGAGCCAGTCAGTAGGTCAAACAGGCCATAGAGAGTTTCATCGGGCTCGATCGCCGCGATTTGTTGGGTGGCCGATTGGCGGGCCACCGCGTGCCTCACCCATCGCTGAAGTCGTGACCGACCGGATCGCTTGCGCCGGCGAGTAGCGGGGAGCGAGGACACCGTAGGAGCCGACTGATACTGAGTCGACGGATGTCAAATAAGGACGCCGCGGACGCACGCGCGGAAGTGCGTCGCCCCGCAGATGGGGAGCGCGTCGACGTCGAGTGGAGCCTCGTGGAGCCAAGCGGAGCCGTCGGCGATGAAGACGAGTGCGCCAAGACGGATCTCACGGCCCTCAGCCAATCCTTCGCCAGAAACCATGATGATGGGAATCGGAAAAATTGCAACTTCTCCAACAAACTGCTAAGACACCTGCCCCATGGTGGGCGCCAACTGTCGTGGGTCTAAGACTGACAGTGGAATGGGGGTAGGTATGAGGAGGCAAGATCCTAGCTATGGAGTAGTTGTACACACGAGTTTATGAGTTTGGGCCCTTCATGGAGGAAGTAACAGCCCTACGTCTCGGTGCCCGGAGGCGGACGACTGGATTGTGTATATGTGTGTGTTTACAAAAGGATGTGAACCCTTGTCCCAGAGGAGGGGAGTGGCTTATATAGAGTGCGCCAGGACCCCAGCTCTCCGCCGTTACACAGGATTCAATGTACATTAAGAGTGGAACATTACTGGTAACGCCAGCAATTAAGTGATATAAATGATAATTAAGTCTATGAGTAAACGCCCGACCGTTGTTGTGTAGAGTGGTTTTAGGTCTTCTGTACGTCGAGTGGTTACTATGACGGTCGAGTGTCATTGATTTTTCCGAGTGGAATGTCTCTGGTCGAGTGGATGATGGTACCCTTCGAGTGCTTCTGGCTTTAGGGCGATGACCTTGGGGAGGGCGTCTAGGTCAGGCCTATGACCCTACCCTAGGTACATAGCATCATCAGGCGGGATGGCCGCCGCGGCAGGGTATGCCAGTGGCGGGTTATTGCCGCCCTCGAGGTACTCCAGCACCTCGTGGAGCGTGCGGCCTGGGACGCCCCACCAGACGCGGCGGTCGTTGCTATTCTTGACGCTGCCGACCACCGGCGCCCCGTTCGTGGACGCCAGCTGCTGCGTGCCGTCACTGGAAGTAGTCCGCCCACGCCGTGTGGTTGTCGGCGACGTATTGGGGGAGGATGCGTTGTTCCTCCGTGAGGGACGCCCGCACGTGGTCGACCTCGGCGGCAAAAACGCCGGGGCGCGTCGACGTCGAGCACCGAGGGGATGGGGACGTCGCCGTTGCTGAGCCTCCACCCCATCGGCCCGGCGCGCATGTCCGGCTGCGTCGGGATGTTGGCCTCGAAAAGCAGCCACCCCTCGCACTCCTGGAGCGAGCGGCGGCCAAAGCCGTTGGCCGCCGCGGCGTCGCCTGGGAAGCGCTCGGCCATCGCCGGGGAAGGGGAGGGCGGGGGAGCTCGGCGGCGCGGACGAGAAAGAGCGAAGACGGGGGAGCTCGGCGGCTAGTTTGGGCTCGGGCTGGTATGGCCAACGGCGAGGGGGAGAGGCGGGTTTTATAGCCCGCGCCGTGTGTACGCGTGGCGGGAGGGGAGGCGTCGTCGCGCCGCCCGTGACGTGCCGCCTGTGAGGAATCAATGGCAAGGCTGACCGGCGGCAGCCTTGCCATTGATTCCCCATGGGAAACCTAGGCGTTCTGGGGGAAGATGAGGCGTCGTCTCGCTGACGCGGCTGGCCCGTAGTTCTTCGCGTCAAAAACGCTCGCCCCGGCGCCCCGGGCACCCCCCAGCGCGCCAGGTTTGGTCTGGGTACGCCGGCGTCAATTTCAGCCCAAGCCGGTGAAAAACGAACTCCTGAAACACGACTGGACCATTTTTTGGGCGCCGACGCGAAAAAAATCTGAAGAGGGCTTGTTGGGATGCGGCTGGAGATGCTCTTAAAGATACTGCGGCTGAACTTCCTGAATTTCGGTTCAGGCTTGTGAAACAGAGGAGGACACTGAGCAGATCACCAACTTGCATGAGCTGCTAGTGCTAGGAGCGGGTGTAGAGAGAGGACAATGCTTGGCTGCTTGAGGCCCCTTTGTTTATTGCTGAGTTGCTCAATCATGATTGTAAAGATATCGAAAATATTAACACCCACACGTGTGGGCGTTTGCATCTCGCCCACACACGTGGATCCGCGTTCGTTTGTAAGCGCACGAATCTTGGCATGCTTCTAGTGCCAAGTAGGACTGAGCTGGTGTGTGGGCATTCACCTGATCGTCCACACGGCCGTTTCATCACACGAGAGGGGCCCGTGTGTGGGCGTTCAGCAGTTCGCCCACACGACACTTTCCACTCACGCACAAGGGCTGGTGTGTGGGCATTTGTCATCTCGCCCACACGCCCATCTCATCTCCCACACCCAAGTTGCCACTTGCCATGTGTTTTGTAGTGCACATGGCAACTGCCCTAGTGTGCTTTATAAGCAGGTGGCAACTTTTTTTTTACCCGAACATGTCAGTTGCCATATTTTTTGCAGGGTACACGGCAACTGCCCTAGTGTGCTTGTAAGCAGATGGCAACTCTCTCTTTTTTACCCGAACATGTTGTTTTGCCATGTCTTTTTGTAGCGCTACACGGCAACTGCCTAGTGTTAGTAGGTGGCAATTCCTAAGGTTTTCAAATCATGGCAACTGTAGTAAAACCAGACCATACATGGCAACTGTCTAGTGTTAGTAGGTGGCAAACTCCTAACGTTTTCAAATCATGGCAACTATAGTAAACCATACATGGCAACAACCGCAGTTGCCCAAAAATGACATCTGGAACTTTTGACATGAGATGGCAACTGCAGTTGAGCAACCATGGCAACTGTAGTTGTCTGACATGGCAACCGTAGTTCAGCGACATGGCAACTGCAGTTAAACGAACATGGACGAGGGTCTGGACCATGGCAACTGCGGACGCGCGGTGACTGTCACGCGGGACGTGCAGGACCACGAGGTACGAGGCCTGATGTACGGGGCGTGTGTGCGTTATCTATTTCGCCCACACGCACGCGTATGAGAGGGTTCAGGAGGGAAAAAAAGAGGTGTGTGGACATTACTTGTTTTTGCCCACACGTAGGTGTGTGGGCTGTTCCTCTTATACACCACATAAAATATGTGAGCAGATCTCCTAACGCCCACACGTGTGGCACTTATCGACGTCCAAAGATATTACTGCGCGTTAATAATTCTCATGTTCCTGCGAAACAAAAGAGTCCACCGTTGAATACATGTTTTGAGTTTTTTTTTTCAGGTGAAATAATTGTATTACTCAACTCACCAAGTCCTTACAATCATCAAATGATCAGCAGCTAGCCCTAGAGACTCATCAGGCCAGAACCTACCCAAGTCATGGTTCTTCATCAAAATTTGCTAGACTATCAGTAACTCTATTTTGTGAGCGGGCTACATGAGTAATACAACAAGTACGAAGATTCATAAGATAACTAATCTCCTTGGTAAGTGAAGTAAAAAATTGATCTACTATCTCCGTTTCAGTTTACAAGTTCTACGCGTATACCTAGGTTATTAATTTTATCATCTTAATATAAACTATATAACACAAAAATTATACGGTTTGAAAATAGAACATCTGAAGTTTATATTGGTATATTTTTTGTAATATATGACTTGTATTAGGTTGGTCAAATTAATGATCTAGGAGCACGCACACGCCCTGTAAACTGAAAAAAAGATAGTATCTGTTTCCTTCGCCTGGGCTAATCTAGGGCTTTTAGCATATGTATTGTTCATCCTCATAGTCCATAATTTTTTTGCAGCTTGTAAATCAAGAAATTTCATACTGAAATTTTACACACAAACACATTACATCCTTGCATACATCTGTGTTGTTTTTCAGAATTTTGTGAAACTGAAAAAATAGGATTTTGAAAATTTCAAATTAAAGGCCTTCATGGCTCTTTTAGCAGTTTGTATCTTGTAAGGACATGCGGGGGTTTCGTTAATGAAATGGAAAGAAATATCTTTCGTAAAAAATGTTAGCACACTTGGGTTTTTTCTCTTTGGAAATTGCCACGTAATATAGTGAATGTGAGCTTCTGAGCCTATATTATGGCTCTAAATCTATATCTATATCTATATTTATACCTATACCTACTAATAAAGCAGGTGTGTTTCGCCAACTTTTTTCATCCGTTCACCCATATTATTATTTATTTTTTAGAGATTTTTTATTATCCGAGGTGGTACTATTTTTTGTTTATGATTTTCCACGCACGGGTGCTTCTATTGGGATAGGCCAAATTGTTCGGGCCCAGCAAGGCGGCCCAGTGAAAAAAATTAGTGCCTGGTGTGCAACTCGAACTCTCAACCTCATGTACAACAACAATTGTCACGACCGACTCATACAGCTCAAGCTGTGTGATATTATAACGTTGCTAAGCCTATTAAATAGTCCTACATTGCTCGCTTAAATCCAATCTTTCTAATTTATACTAGGTAATTGCCCATACGTTGCCATGGGAATGTAGATATGTATAGCTCAAACGACACATATAAATAAATAATCCATTTATCTTTCCCTGAGTTACCACACATGCAAATGCATGTTCTGCCCTCATTCTACTTTTGGCTCGCCATGAATGGAATATTGTCATCAATCCTTCTCTCCAATTGTCCTCGACAAATATTTTCTCAATTATTATTCTTCCAAAATAATATACATACATGGCCACAATGAATATTATTAGTGATGAACTGATGATGCACAAGCATGGCCTCATCATGTTATTATGTATCTTAATAGCCAAACAAGCCCTTTTTTCATTTATCAAGAAACTAACCTTAATACTGGGCACAATCATGCAAATACATAAGACCATGCTAGACTAAATAATAAATTCGAATCATCGCATACATACAAATATTTTTTCTCGGTCCGCACGGGGCGACGCGGGCGGCGACGCAACCCTAGCCGCCAAGCCTCCTCCCCCGTCGTCCCCCCCCCCCCCCCCCCGCCTCGCCGCCGCCAGAGGGGTCGCCGACGAAGTCCGCACGGCTGCCAGGGAAGGTGGCGGCGAGGCCGTGCCGCTCCGTCTCCACGCGGAGGGCCTCTGTAGCCGAGGCAGTGGCCTCGGATGGTGCGGCGCCGCCTGCTTTGCGGCGAGCGGTGTCTGCTGGTGCTCCTCCTTCCCACTTGGCCGTGCGGGCGGTGAGTGGTTGAGGCGTTGGGCGATGGTCGAGGCGGGTGGCCTCGTGCCCCTGGCTGCGCGTCAAATCTGGAGGTCTTCTTCCTCCCCCTTCCCTTGCCTGTTCCTCGCTGGATCTGGGTCGTGGCGGGCGTCGGTCGCCGGATCCGTTGAAAGTGGGGTTGCCGGAGTTGAGAGCTCGGACCGGGAGAAATCTTTGACCGGCTTTTCCGGCCATGACGGCGGTGACGCCGGCTGGCATCATTCCCCTTCTCGGAGGCGCCGTCGAGGTTCGATCCCCTCTCCCTCCCCTCTCATACCCGGGTGAAAACCTTTGCCAGTTCTGGTCTAGGCGGCAGCGGCGCGGCTTGCGTCGTCACCTTCCTGAAGGTGTCGTCTTGGGCGAGTTGGGGGTGTGCATTGGCGTTTAGATGTGGTTCTCCGGCGCGCAGCGACATCTCAGTTGGAGATAACACTGGGATTTTTCACAAGATTAGCTCTCTGGGGTGTCCGTAGGCCGGCCGTTTGTGTGTTGCCATGGTGGGGGGAGGGGATAAGGTTCCTCTCCCCTGCATGCAGCAGCACGGCATAGGCGATTCAGACATGGATTCTAATTAAGCAAAAGTCATGTCTCAGCTTCAGGTGTTTATCAACTCTGCGATTGTTTCTTTGTTGCCCTCGTCCTTCTACAGCTTCTTCTCTTCGTGTGGTGACCATTGAGCTGCAGTTTGGCCCTTCTCCTGGTGATCTTGCACAGTGGGTTGGTCACACTGAGTATCTCCCAAGGCGATACTGAATCTACCGCTCCTTGCTCTAGGGTGAGCTGCTTCAATTTGCGACGGTCCGGCGCCCTTCGATCCAGGGCGAGGGGCAAGGGTCCCCTTCGGAATTGAAGAAGGAAGGTTCGATGATGGTGGTCTCCTTTGGGTTTGATGAGGGCATGTTCATCTTCGCTGAGCGCGATTTCCTCTTGAAGCTCGCTTGCTGTCACTGTTTTGGTGCTTAATTCGCGTCGAAGAGCTCCATCAACATTTAGCTAGACTTCCGGTAGAATATCCTTGTGCTCTCTGTTGTGGTGTGTGTAAGCTGTTTGGAAGCACCTTGTATCTGCTGTTTTCAGTTTTCTTTGTTTTCTTTCTTGTTGTTTGGGTCGTTGTAAGTTCTGGCCGGTTGATGGCTTTGTTAATTCAAAGCCGGGCTCTTCTGGAGCCTTCGTTCCAAAAAAACTAAATAATAAATTCTTGTGACCAAAACAATGGACAGTGGCATTGCATCACAACTTAAAAAGAAGAAAGTTTTGAAAAGAATTAACCAACTCAGATAGTATATGCTGGAAAAAGCATGCGAATATAAATAGTGCTAGTCTTAAAAGGATAGTTACAATTTTTTTTCCAACCTAACTAAGAGTACAACCGGAGACTTAGAATGATGAGTTCCTTCTAGCTCGCAAATGATTTACGTTTTCTGCAATACAGAGAATAATCAGTGCGTATTGAGAGCCTGATTTTTCTGAGAAATATAATCAATATATTCATGGGATGACCCTGACAAAGAGGAAGATGAACAATGAAGCAATTAAGAAACAAGCTAGCTCCCATCAGGCCATTGCACGTATCTTACATGACTGCATCATGCAGGCTAGCTTGCCATCATGCAGATCCCCGTAACTATACCAAGGAAAAAGTACATTACAAATGGCAATCAAGCAGATATGAAACACAGCAGAAAATTATAAAACATTGAGGACCTCTGTCGCGCTGCCGTCTACTTGGAGAAAAGGGCTCTGCGGCGACAATCAACGTAGGTGCGCAGAGGCGATGCAGGTTAGGTGGGCCTCTAGTGTCCTGCATTGTTGTTGTAGACTCGAGGCGAGTACTGGACAATACCATGATTTTACCTTGGTCATGGTGCTTCGGCCGATTCTCCTCGAGGAGGATGGTGGCCTCCCGGCGCGGTGCGAGCGGGATCCTATATATCCACGATGCAGGTACCCTAGATAAGGAAGGGAGAGATATTTATGGAGAGAAAAAATCAGCACGCAGAAAAGGCAAGAAATAAACCAAGATAAGGAAGCGAAGAATATGCCCGTGATCACCATGTGAGAATTGATTGCGTTATGCATTGACAAAGAAGAGATTGATTACCATGTGAGAATTGAATGTGTTACCAAAGATTGATCCTGGTTTGTCCGAAAAAAACAAAACCTGTTTATTCGGGAATTCCTTCCTGCATGTGATCTAGCGGACGATCTTGAGGCGATCTTGAGGCAGACGTCGTCTTCTCTTCCGCTGAATTCGGGAATTCCTTCCTGCATGTGAGACACGGCCTTAACTGCCCTGCAATCTCCGCGATTATATTCCCTACATACACGTGATTGCTTCCTTCTGATGCTAGCACCATTACATTATTGCATGCAGAAATATCGGGAGCAAGAAAATCGCCAGAGATATCGCTTCGTTTTATTGTATTGTATCGTATACTAAACATTCCATCCAGTGACAAATTGATTGCGTCTGGTTACCTTACGTGATGATGATAAAACCGGCAGGGAGAAAACCGGTGCATGGGGAAAGAAAATCGCTACAAAGGAGAGGGGGTCGTACGAGAGGTTGGACGAAGAGGGGGCAACGTAAGAGGGGAAACGGAACACTCCGTTTCTTTTAGGTAGTAGAGATAGAGATACGCTCTGGATTTTTCTAACCATTAAGAAGGCGTCTCGGGAATTAATAAGGAAATAGATGTACCGTAATAAGGAAGGAAAGAGAAAGAATGAAGAAGGAATTAGGGATTTCAGATGTGACAGGAAAATACAGAAGGAAATTGGAGGAAAGAATAAAGGAAAGAGAAAGAAAATAGAAAGGAGAAATAAATACGGAAAGAGGGATGCATGCGTAAGAAATTGATAGAAGGAAAGAATAAATGAGAGAGGAAGAAAAAATAAGGAAATAATAAAGAGGAAAGAGGAAAAAAAATAGGAGGAGAGAGAAAGGAAGTAGAAGGAAACATAAAGAAGGAAAGTGGGATGCATGCGTTGGAGCACTTGCCAATTAAACAACGTCATACCAAGCGCTGGATCTCTCAAGGAGATGCTGATTAGAAGATCAATAAGAAGCCCACACACGGCGTCAGACAAGTAAAGTTTTTAAAGGAACAAATCTTGCAGTTGCCTTTGGCTTTATGCCAAATGGTAAAAAAATTGAAGTGTAGATTTCTTGAAAAAAACAATATTTTCCGTCCTTTCGTGTGCTCACAATTTCAACTATATCAAATGTTTACAAATGGTCATTTACCCCCAATTGTTAAAAACTAAAGCATTTAGTCTCTCGGACTAATTAATTAGAGTGCTTTTAGTAAAAACTGAACTAAATTTGTATGGCACTTGAGACAGTTGAAATTTTTGACCATTTGATTCCATCTTCTGCCGTGGGATCATCATCCCACCCACCTATAACATATGCACCTCATAGGTTAGTCATGATTACTAAAATATGAATGTTCATCTTTACTAACCGTACAATTGTTTTCTTTGGTGGTTTAATTGAGGACCATTGGTAATTATGTCTAGAAAATATCATAGTTTTTCTACATGGTCCGAGGCTTATTCAATTACTGAACTGATGACTTTTTCTTTGTTTCTAAATTTGTTTAACCGCTTTTTTGTAGCTGAATTGCTAGGCGTTGTGTTACGTGCACATGCCATGGGTGAACTATTTCTATATATCTGAATTGTTGATGTCAGGAACTAAGATGCGATATTGTGATACTAATATTCGATGTGTTGGAATTGTTTAACTCAAGAGCAAAATATTAACTGTAACACCCCAAAAAATATATGATTAAATCATAAAATAAAAGTCTTCATTTTTGGTCATGTGCTATGTTTTCTCACCAAAGTACTAAGAGTCCGACTCAGAGCCCCGGCTGTATGTGACACAAACTCCGCACTTTTCTTTATTATATTAGCCAGAGATGAAGGATCTTTGTACAACTCTCCTAATATCATGTGACACGAACTGTGCTCCGCTACCAAGTCCATGAACTTGGCAGACACTGGTTCATGGAAATTGGTGTCACCTCCATAGTAAAACAAGGGCGTTGTACTAAAATGCACTTTACCATTTTTTGATATAATATGATATTTATTGGGCATCACTAAGCAATACCATCAAAGACGTTCGAAGATACACACAACTAGGAAGATATTTATGTGGTTCAAATTGCATGCACCTGTAGTACATTTATGAAATACTAACACGATTAAGTTTTTTGCGCAACACATCTTTACATGTTGTTTCTCTCGTGGCAGCGTGGAGGATTTCAAGGAGTTTGTTGATGTCGTCATGTCTCGTGATGGGTCATTGGGTTAGTGATGTGGTGTTTTTTCTCTCCCGCTGCAACGCACGGACATTTGTGCTAGTATTAAAAATATGATTTCATTCTAAAACATACTAATATATGAATATATTTTGAAAATGACAAAATTAATTAATTTCAATAGAAGATAAGTACTATTCATTACCCGAAAAAGGATAGAAAAATAGAATAGTGTTCGTTTATTTTTTTATTTTATGTTTTTGAGGATTAGTGTTCGTTTATTCTGGACCGGGCATGGCTCAGGATTAGATTTGCGGGGCTGGGCTTTTTAAAGCCCGGCCCAAGAAATGCTCAGGTCTAGCAGCGGTCCTTGCGCATGCGTAACGCCGGGTGTCAGCTGCCACTGCACATTTGTCTCAAAAAAAAAGCTGCCACTGCACATGGCGCGATCACACGGAAGTGTAGTATGCACACAACACCTACAGGTACCATGTGACATGCATGTCCAATTGTATACAGAGCGGGTGAGTGCCTGAGAGAACAAGCATACAACATTCATGATTTGCCCAAAATAAAATCTTACTACATGAGAGAAGGATTGACCGGCCGGGATAATCCCATAAACCCAACAAGAAACAACAACGCATGCACACTGGTAATAATCATACAAAAAACAAACAAGGGACTCGCACCCAGCTTGCCGAGACAAGCTGAGATTTATTCATGGACACGCACACGCACGGACGCTTGCAGAAAGGCCACCCTGAAGGCCGAGGCGGAAGAAGGCATCACCCGGAGGAGGGAGGCTTGTTAATGGTGGCAGTGGGTGGTGCAGAAGCAGCGGCGTCGGAATCCGCGGCACTTGCCGTCGGGGAAGCCCTCGGTCTTGCAGACGTTGGCGCAGTTGGACCTGCGCACGCAGGGCCCCCTGAACCTGTGGCTCCTCGACTCGCACGTCCGCGCCTCCGCCACCATCACCGGCCCTCCCAGCTCCCCTGCAACGCCACTCAGATCAGAACTTCACAAGTTCAGAACCAAACCAAGTGCCACACAGCTCACGGCAGACGGCACCGCTGCTATGCGTACGTCTACGTACCTGTGGCGGCGAGCAGCAGCACGAGGAGGAGCGCCGCCGAGAGGAGCCTGCGTGAAGCCTCCATGGATCGACCGACTAGAGCTCGGATGTCAGGGTGTTGGGGGAGGGAGGGATATAGCTGGTGTGGTGTGTGTGAGCAGCCCAGCCCGGGGACCTGCCTTATATAGAGGCACGGGCCGCACGCACAAGCGATGCCAATGCCATCGGGTGGTCACACACACCGATGCGCGCGGCAGTCAGAGCAAGTGTGCGCCTCAAAGGAAAAAGGCGACAAAGCGCCAAGCAACGTGGACGCCCCAGCACGTACGTGCTGTCGTGCTTTGCTACCGTCCGCTCCAGCGCCTCGGCGATCACAGTGCAGAGCTAGCTAGCTACTACTAGCCGTTACTTGCACTGCTACCAGCGTTTGTCCTCGAGCTATGGTGAACCGCTACAGCAAATTCACGTGACCTACGGCGCCGAGGATTATTGGTTGGCTCGCCGTGAGAGCGGCGAGCGGTTTTGTCGCGAGCGCCTCCGGTCCGGTGAACACGGAACGCTAGCTACGGCGGCCAGCTAGCTGCGGCCCCGCTGTGCACGCCTCGGTCCGGTCACCGGCGAATGTTTACAGTTGCGCAGTGCGGCGGCGGCGCTTTACCCTTTACCGTTTGATGCTGGTTCGATCGAGAGAGATCGAGATCGATCGACTAGTCGGCATCACACGCGCGAATCGATCTCGATCGAGGTCGACGGATTTCCGAGGCAAAAGCGTATCCCGAATAAAGCGGAAAGGGCCCGAAAATAGGTAAAAGCCGGGCTAGTCGCGTCGGTGCCGACGTGCGGAATGTCAGCAAGGGATCGCCGCAGCGGAGGTGCAAGGCAAGGGATCGCCAGGTGCGTGCCTGTGACAAGGATTGGAGCAGGAAAGCGGGACAAAGCTAGCTCATTTTCAGAAGGAATTCCTTTTCAGAAAAAGGAAAGCGGAGCAAAGTGATCGTCCCACGGATTTCAACGTGTTCAACTCAGCTTTTCTTCTTGAGCACTCGGCTTTTCTTCTTAAGCACAAGCTTTTCTTAAGGTAGATTCCGTTTAGCTCACGGTAGTAATAACACGTCAAAAGTTAGTCTGATGGGCTTTGCTAGCCCACCCATACAGAGATTACTGTTGTTGGATTGAGCCCATCTCTTGATTTCCACGAAAATACAACCTGTCACTTTGGCACGGCGTCTATATCTCGCGAAATCACTAATTGAGGAGTACTTCTTTCAAATATCGCTTCCACCTCCTCAGATTGCAACAAGTGGCGCGTTGCATGTGCGTCACTTGTCGCAACCTGAGAGTTTTCTCTTTTTTGGTAGATCCGTTTATTCAAAATAATTTATCTCTTAAACCGTGGGTCCAAATCTCAAACCGTTTTCGCCGTTGTATTTCTCGCGTCAAGATCTTCAAAACTAGATCCCATGTGAATAGGTTTTGACGCACTTTTTTTCATGAAAAACCGAAAAAAAACAGACCGGGGCCACGTTTTCTTTTCTTTCCGAAAGCCATTTCTGGGAGCACGAATGTGCCTCTCGTGTAAGCAAAATCATGCCTCTCGCGGAAGAAAAAGAGAGAAAACGCTTTTTCCACCTTTCCGAGAGGCACGTCCGTGCCCCTCGCGGAAGCAAAACCGTGCCTCTCGCAAAAAGGGGAAAAAGAAGACGTGATTTTCCGTGTAAAAAAGATTTCTTGAAAACAATTTGGGGTCCAAAAGCTAAGGAAGACCGGTGAAAAACTAAAAAGTCATAAAAAACCCCATCTAAAAAGTAGAAAATGCGTGCGAAAAAAAAATCCGGAGGAGGCAGCAAGAGCGCGCCATCCCCAAGTGACCCTTGGGGAGGCTAGGAATGAATGATCTTTAGTTAGTTGCTATCCTATATCTCGCATTAAGCGAGACGGTAGGAACTCTTACTGCAAGCTTCAACAGTAATGGGCCGGCCCACTCACGCGGACTTTAAAAGAAAATTGTGATGAAAAAGGAGCCCAGATAGAGTAGTAGGGCGGGATATACATAGGCGAATTGAGCCCCGTTATTCACTGCTTTTATTCGCTTTTCCTTGTTTCTATTGTTTTTTTCTTGTTTTTCCTTTTTCCGTTTCCTTTCGTTCTTTGTTTGGTTTTCTTTTTTCTTCCCCTGTTTTTTTTTCTATTTTCGTTTTTATTTGTTTCTTTCATTACTTATATCGGTTTTTATTTTCTTACTCATTTTTCTTCTTTTCTAAATACATGTCAACATTTTTTCTATACACATGTATCATTTTTCAAAGACAAGTTTAACATTCTTTGAATACATTGTCAATATTTTCTCTATACACATTTAATATTTTCAAAAGACAAGTTTAATATTGTTTGAGTACATGGTCAACATTTTTTTTCTTTACACATTTCACATTTTCCAAAGACAAGTTTAACATTTTTTAAATACATTGTCAACATTTTTTTCTATATACATCTAACATTTTTTCAAAGACAAGTCTAATTTTTTAATACATGGTCAACATTTTCTCTGTACACATTGAACATTTTTCAAATATTAGTCTAACATTTTTTAAGTACATGGTAAACATTTCTTCTATACACATTTGACATTTTTCAAAGGCAGGTTAAAAAAATTTAATGCATGGTGAACATTGTTTCTATACACAATTAACATTTTATGATGACAAGTTTAAAAAAATTATACATGGTCAATATTTTTTCTATACACATTTAGCATTTTTCAAATACAAGTTTAACAGTTATTTAGTACATTTTCAATATTTTCTCTATACACGTTTAATATTTTTAAAAGACAAGTTTAAAAACATTATACATATTTAACATTTTCAAAGACAAGTTTAACATTCTTTGAATACATGGTAAACATGTTTTCTGCACACATTTAACCTTTTTCAAAAACAAGTTTAACATTTTTTAAACATGGTCAATATTTTTTCTAGACACATTTAACATTTTTCAAATACAAGCTCAACATTTTTTGAGTACATGATCAAGATTTACAAGTACAAGTTTAACATTTTTCGTACACTTATTCAAAAATAATAATTGGATTACAATTTTCAAAGAAATTGTCAACATTTTTCCTATACACATTTCACGTTGTATACATAATAAAAATTTATATCTACACATTTAACTTTTTTTTAAATGCTTGATTAACATTTTTTCAAATGTTTGTTGTAAAGTATTTTTGTAGAATAGAACATCTGGAACTATAAACAATGTAAAATAAAATAAAAAGGGGAACAAAAAACATAAAAATATTTTTCTGAAAGAGAAAACATAAAAATAATAAGAATATCGCTTGTGGGACGCGATGAGCCAGCCCATATGGACCTCGCCCTTAGCGAAACTTCCTCTCGTGTTGCTAAAGGCGAGACATATCAGCGCCCTCACTTTGAAGGGGTGATTCCTATTCCCCACGTAAGTACACGGGTACTTGACCAAAAGCGCACCCCCTGCTAGCTAAGGACGTGTTTAGGTACATTCTCGTAGCGTATACATGCTTTGGGCCATGATCTGCATGTCATTTGGTAGGCTGCATCAAGCCCATCTCGCATCCTCATCGTAGTGTAAATTGCAGTAGGCGGAGCCTGCATCTTGAAAAATGATCGATCCGAGTGTTCCCCGCGGGCCTGACTGAGAGCGCTTTAAGTTTCGAGCGAGCCAGTTTATGTGTGCAGGTCAAGCAACCAAACAACTGAGTACTTAGCCCGCCAGAACCTGGTAGGGCTTGATGCAGCCTACCAAACACGTCCTAAGTGAATGGGGTCGGCCCAGCGCGGGATCGATCTTTCGGTTTTTGTAGTTCTAGATCCTTCCCGGACTATTTTTTATTGCTTTTTTTCATGTTTTTTCATCTTATTTTTTATTTAAAAATAATTGCTTTAATTTTCTGTTTTCCTTTTTCATTAATATTTTGTGTTCATCAAATTCAAATACTATTTATAAAAGTCAAAAAATTCTCATTGAATTCAACATTTGTTTCATCAAATCCACAAGTTGTTCACAAAATTCCAAATATATTCTTTGAGATTCAAATTTTGATCATGAAATTAAAACATAATCATAACATTCAAAAATGTACATTGAATTATCAGTTTCAAAACTTGTTCATTGAATTCAAAAACATTCATTCAATTCAAAAATTGTTCATTGAATTCAATTTTTTTATGAAATTCACTTTTTTCATCAAATCAAAAAAAAATTCATCACAATTCAAAAAATGTTCATATTATTTTCAGAAAAATCAAGAATTTCAATAAAAAGTTCATCCAATTCAAAAAAATCACCATATTCAATTTTGTTAACCAAAAGGAATACAATAATATTTTATAGAATTTCACGGATATTGTTTGAATCTACCAAAATTCATGAAGATTTTTCCAAGTGATGAACATTTTTTCCAAATTAGAGAACATTTTTTCGATTTTGCAACATTGTTTTTGAAAATTTTAATCACCTAAAAAAATTGGCAGTTTTTTAAATCCACGAACAACTTTTCAAATTCGTGAACATTTGTAAATTTTAGGTTTTTTAAAAAAATATGAATATTTTGCAAATCTTAAATATGATATAAATAAGCAAAAAAGAAAATTTAAGAAAAACAAGAGAGAGAAACCAAAAAAGGGTGCCCGCCCCATAGATAAGTTGGCCCAAAAGGGAACGCGGGGTGCACGTTTCAGCGCTTCACATCCCGCTTGTCCGTAAATTGGAGGTCTCTTTTGGAGGAAGCTGCTATTTCTACCTCAGTTTCAAAAAAAAAGACCTATTTCTACCTTCTTGTAAGTCCTAATAATGACTCGTGGCTCAAAAACAACACTACTATAGCGCGTGCGCCTCTTCGTAACTACCAACATACTTCTTTCTGTCCGAGCTTGGGTCTTTTCTCAAGGACAAGTCGAGGGTGGTATTGCAGGTTCCAGCCAATAACCAGCAACCCTGGATCTGCCCACCTCTGGCAGGGCCAAAACTTAACGTTGATGCAGTGGCCACACTAGCTTGAAAATAGAGGAGCGGTGGCAATAATTTGTCGAGACGAGCACTGGCGTTATCTTGTCTCTTCTTCGATCACACTACAAGGTGTTTGTGATGTTCCATCTCTTGAAGCATTGGCCTGCACAGAGCCGATGGCCTTGGCAAACGACCTGATGCTCACGACGATCCTTATATCTTCAGATTGCAGAATGGTGGTGAATGACATTAGTTGTGACACGGGCGGGAAACGTGGTGCCATCGTCAAGGAAATCAAGAAGAGCTGAGAGAGTTTGAAGTTTGTAATTTTATTCATGAGACTAGAAGTAGGAATTTTGAAGCAGACGGCTTAGATCAATTTTTGCTTTTCTTTGGCCTTGATTAGATATGTCTGGTTGCTACAGCCACATGATATTGTAACAATAATTCCTTTGGACCTCGTTAATCAATAAAGCAATGCCGCTTCCCCTAAAAACTTCCTTCCACTAAAAAAACGCATATCCATGTAAAAGCAACACACTTCATCTAGAAGAAAAAATAGGCCAACAGCACGTTATGCTCAAAAAGCGAAAGATGAACGCGGCAAACGCTCAATGGTTTTTCTCTTCCGTTTTCTCTTTCTTTGGGGGGTTTCTCCACTATTTCGGTTAAACTAGCGTGTTTGAAAAAGAAAGATGTTCATGTACGTCCAAAAATGTTTAAGGGTATTAAAATTGGTTGTCTGTTTCTAAAAAATGTCCTTCACATTTAAGAGAAATGTTCACCCATTTCAAAAATGTTTGTGAAAATTTAGAAAAATGTTTATACACTATAAAAAAATATTTGCATATTTTAAAAATGTGATAGCATTAAAATTGTGTATGTGTCATTTAAAAAGCGTTCACGCATTAAAAAGAATGTTTGCCTCATTTAAAAAGATGATTATGCAATGTATAAAAAAATGTACCTTTACAAAATAATTCACGCATTTCAAAAATATGTCTGTGTCATTTCTAGAAAATGTTAATACAATATAAAGGAAATGTTTCCATTCTTCAAAAAATATGTTTCGTACCATTTGAAAGAAATGTATGTAACATTTAAAAATATTCATGCATTCCAAAAATATGTAGACACAATTTTTTTAAATGTTTATGTAGTTATAGAAAAAAGTTTATGCCACTAAAATATGTTCAACATGTATTTGAAAAAAGTTCAAAAAATCTATCTAAAAATGTATTTAAAAAATGTTCAACATGTATATGAAAAATATACAATGTGTTGGGGATATAGCTACCAGGTATGACCCGCTCAGGAGGGGCCGGGTCAGCCCCAATGGCGGGTCACAAAGAAAGCCCAGTAAACATTCAAGACGATAGTTTATTAAGGCTTATAGAAGGCCTAAGCCCAGAGGCGGCTTAAGGCCCAATATTGTAAACCGCCGTATGTAAAGAAAAACTTGTAAAGAAAAGTATATAAAAGAAGTCACCAAGCCGGACACACCTTATGAGCCGGTCGGGACTCCGTAGGCCGCCAGGCGTCAACTCGTGTATATAAGGGGACGACCCGGAGGCGGCTTAGGGTAAGAAAACAAGAGATCGATAATCAAGCCAGCGGATTAGCCTCTTGGTGATCAAAACCTCAGCAATTCCAACACAACTAGACGTAGGTTTTTACCTTCATCGTAAGGGGCCGAACTAGTATAAACCTCTCGTGTCCCTTGTCCCGATTAACCCCTTTAAGCTTCCTAGTTGCGATGGCCCTACGACTAAGTCCTTCTGCTAGGACATCTGCCGTGACAATTCCACGACAGTTGGCGTCCACCGTGGGGCCAGCGCACGGTGGATTTGAGTTCTTGAAGGACAACTTCGAAGGGCTCAAAGGATACACTGTGGGCCGGATGACCAAGAGTCGTTGCGGCAAGCTCTACATCGACGACGAAGGCCGGGGCCCCGAGGCCGGCTCAATTAAGTATGGCTACCGGGTCCCCTTCGGCGAAATTCATGTCTTTATCGGCCGGATCGGCGAATCGGGCCCTGAGCCGGACGTCTGCACCAACATCATCGAGACGGCTCAGCGCACGAGACCCGCACGGACCTGACCCGCTGTAACGCGTGCCTTTGTGGGTTCCATCCATGGAGGTGAATACTCGGACGACTTAGTGGATGGCGTTGAAACGGCCATCTGTTCTGATGCTACGTCATCAACAGGCAAGACGGATTCTTTGTATCAGCTGCAGGATGGCATGCTTGGGGGTTGTTCCGATGGCAGCAGTATTCTGGACCCCTCTGAGCCGCTGAATCGAGCCGGAGTCTTCATGGCAGGCACTCAGCCCGGGCAGAACTCCACGGCTGCAACAGCAACAATCACCGGGTCGGCAGCAGCCGGGTCAGGAGACCCCGCGTGCCCCCGGCTCAGATACTAATGGATCTCACGGATAAGCTGACGGCTATGTTGACTGTCATGGTGGAGCCGACGGATAAGGTTTAGCATGATGCGGAGGCGGTACGGGTACGCGAAGAGATGGCACAGGCCAAGGAAAATTTAGCAGCAGAAGAGGTCAGGATGGCCGCGGAGCGGGCGGCTTTGGACGCTCGGGCTCAGCAGATTCAAGCAGAGACTTTCCGGCTCTCGGTGGATCTGAACGCATCAAACGAGGTCACGAGGAGAAGGCATCAGAAAACTCAGTCACGTCTACCTCTGACGCTCGATCCTAGGAACCTTTTCCATACACCCGGGGCCGGTCCAAGTAACCCGCCGGAGGCAAATCGGATCATGACACCCGGAGCACCGGTTCAGCAGCGGGCCATGGACCCACCTCGCATGTATACCGCTCCGCCTCATTATGCGCCAACACCACCGGGTCACTTCTCCAATCCTTTGGAAAACCTCATTGTTGCGTCGGCTCGTTTGGCGGCTCTCCCGATGGAAGGTGACTTTCCGACAGCAATCGAAACACGAAGGGTGAGAGAACTTCTTCAGATGGCTCTGGCGCAGCAGGATGCATAATGTTGGGGAACGTAGTAATTTCAAAAAATTTCCTACGCACACGCAAGATCATGGTGATGCATAGCAACGAGGGGGGAGAGTGTGATCTGCGTACCCATGTAGACCGACAACGGAAGCGTTAGCACAACGCGGTTGATGTAGTCGTACGTCTTCACGACCCGACCGATCAAGCACCGAAACTACGGCACCTCCGAGTTTTAGCACACGTTCAGCTCGATGACGATCCCCGGACTCCGATCCAGCAAAGTGTCGGGGAAGAGTTCCGTCAGCACGACGGCGTGGTGACGATCTTGATATACTACCGTCACAGGGCTTCGCCTAAGCACCGCTACAATATTATCGAGGACTATGGTGGAAGGGGGCACCGCACATGGTTAAGAATATGATCACGTGGATCAACTTGTGTCTCTAGGGGTGCCCCCTGCCTCCGTATATAAAGGATCAAGGGGGGGTGCGGCCGGCCAGGAGAGGGCGCGCCAGGAGGAGTCCTACTTGTTGGAAATATGCCCTAGAGGCAATAATAAAAGCATTATTATTATATTTCCTTATTCATGGTAATTGTCTTTATTCATGCTATAATTGTGTTATCCGGAAATCGTAATAGATGTGTGAATAATAGACACCAACATGTCCCTAGTAAACCTCTAGGTGACTAGCTCGTTGATCAACAGATAGTCATGGTTTCCTGAATATGGACATTGGATGTCATTGCTAACGAGATCACATCATTAGGAGAATGATGTGATGGACAAGACCCAATCCTAAACATAGCACAAGATCGTATAGTTCGTTTGCTAGAGTTTTCCAATGTCAAGTATCTTTTCCTTAGACCATGAGATCGTGTAACTCCCGGATACCGTAGGAGTGCTTTGGGTGTACCAAACGTCACAACGTAACTGGGTGACTATAAAGGTATACTACGGGTATCTCCGAAAGTGTCTGTTGGGTTGACACGGTTCAAGACTGGGATTTGTCACTCCGTGTGACGGAGAGGTATCACTGGGCCCACTCGGTAATGCATCATCATAATGAGCTCAAAGTGACCAAGTGTCTGGTCACGGGATCATGCATTATGGTACGAGTAAAGTGACTTGCCGGTAACGAGATTGAACGAGGTATTGGGATACCGACGATCGAATCTCGGGCAAGTAACATACCGATTGACGAAGGGAATTGTATACGGGGTTGCTTGAATCCTCGACATCGTGGTTCATCCGATAAGATAATCGAGGAGCATGTGGGAGCCAACATGGGTATCCAGATCCCGTTGTTGGTTATTGACCGGAGAGCGATCTCGGTCATGTCTACATGTCTCCCGAACCCGTAGGGTCTACACACTTAAGGTTCGGTGACGCTAGGGTTGTAGGGATATGTATATGCAGTAACCCGAATGTTGTTCGGAGTCCCGGATGAGATCCCGGACATCACGAGGAGTTCCAGAATGGTCCGGAGGTAAAGAATTATATATGGGAAGTCTCGTTTTGGTCACCGGAAAGGTTTCGCGCATTATCGGTATTGTACCGGGAGTGCCGAAAGGGGTCCGGGGGTCCACCAAGGGGGTCCACCTGCCCCGGGGGGGCCACATGGGCTGTAGGGGTGTGCGCCTTGGCCTATATGGGCCAAGGGCACCAGCCCCAAGAGGCCCATGCGCCAAGAGATGAGGGAAAGGAAGAGTCCTAAAGGGGGAAGGCACCTCCTAGGTGCCTTGGGGAGGATGGACTCCTCCCTGGCCGCACCCTTCCTTGGAGGAAGGGCCAAGGCTGCGCCCCCCCTCTCCCTTGGCCCTATATATAGTGGGGGTGAAGGGAGGGCAGCCACACCTAAGCCCTGGCGCCTCCCTCTCCCTCTCCAACACCTCCTCCTCCGTAGAGCTTGGCGAAGCCCTGACGGAGTACTGCAGCTCCACCACCACCACGCCGTCGTGCTGCTGCTGGAGCCATCTTCCTCAACCTCTCCTTCCCCTTGCTGGATCAAGAAGGAGGAGACGTCACGCTGACCGTACGTGTGTTGAACACGGAGGTGCCGTCCGTTCGGCGCTAGGATCTCCGGTGATTTGGATCACGTCGAGTACGCCTTCCTCATCCCCGTTCTTTGAACGCTTCAGCGCGTGATCTACAAAGGTATGTAGATGAAATCCGATCACTCGTTGCTAGATGAACTCCTAGATGGATCTTGGTGAAACCGTAGGAAAATTTTTGTTTTCTGCAACGTTCCCCAACAGTGGCATCATGAGCTAGGTCTATGCGTAGTTCTTTTGCACGAGTAGAACACAATTTATTGTGGGCGTAGATGTTGTCAACTTTCTTGCCGCTACTAATCTTATCTTGCTTCAGCGGTATTGTGGGATGAAGCGGCCCGGACCAACCTTACACGTACGCTTACGTGAGACCGGTTCCACCGACTAACATGCACAAGTTGCATAAGGTGGCTGGCGGGTGTCTGTCTCTCCCACTTTAGTTGGAGCGGATTCGATGAAAAGGGTCCTTATGAAGGGTAAATAGAAGTTGACAAATCACGTTGTGGCTTTCACGTAGGTAAGAAAATGTTCTTGCTAGAACCCTTTTGCAGCCACGTGAAACTTGCAACAACAATTAGAGGACGTCTAACTTGTTTTTGCAGCAAGTGTTCTGTGATGTGATATGGCCAAAGTTGTGATGAATAATGAATGATATATATGTGATGTATGAGATGTTCATGCTATTGTAATAAGAATCACGACTTGCATGTCGATGAGTATGACAACCGGCAGGAGCCATAGGAGTTGTCTTTATTTTTTTGTATGACCTGCGTGTCATTGAGAAACGCCATGTAAATTACTTTCCTTTATTGCTAAACGCATTAGCCGTAGTAGTAGAAGTAATAGTTGGCGAGCAACTTCATGGAGACACGATGATGGAGATCATGATGATGGAGATCATGGTGTCATGCCGGTGACAAGATGATCATGGAGCCCCAAGATGGAGATCAAAGGAGCTATGTGATATTGGCCATATCATGTCACTATTATTATTTGATTGCATGTGATGTTTATCATGTTTCTGCATCTTGTTTACTTAGAACGACGGTAGTAAATAAGATGATCCCTCATAATAATTTCAAGAAAGTGTTCCCCCTAACTGTGCACCGTTGCGACAGTTCGTTGTTTCGAAGCACCACGTGATGATCGGGTGTTAGATTCCAACATTCACATACAACGGGTGTAAGACAGATTTACACATGCAAACACTTATGTTGACTTGACGAGCCTAACATGTGCAGACATGGCCTCGGAACACAGAAGACCCGAAAGGTCGAGCATGAGTCGTATAGAAGATACGATCAACATGAAGATGTTCACCGATGTTTACTAGTCCGTCTCACGTGATGATCGGACACGGCCTAGTTAACTCGGATCATGTTATACTTAGGTTACTGGAGGGATGTCTATTTAAGTGGGAGTTCATTGAATAATTTGATTAGATGAACTTAATTATCATGAACTTAGTCTAAATTTTTTTACAATATGTCTTGTAGATCAAATGGCCAACGTAGTCCTCAACTTCAACGCGTTCCTAGAGAAAACCAAGCTGAAAGACGATGGCAGAAACTACACGGACTGGGTCCGGAACCTGAGGATCATCCTCATAGCTGCCAAGAAAGATTATGTCCTACAAGCACCGCTAGGTGACACACCTGTTCTCCCTGCAGAACAAGACGTTATGAACGCTTGGCAGGCTCGTACGGATGACTACTCCCTCGTTCAGTGCGGCATGCTTTACAGCTTAGAGCCGGGGCTCCAAAAGCATTTTGAGAGACACTGAGCATATGAGATGTTCGAAGAGCTGAAAATGGTTTTCCAAGCTCATGCCCGGGTCGAGAGATATCAAGTCTCCGACAAGTTCTTCAGCTGTAAGATGGAGGAAAACAGTTTTGTCAGTGAGCACATACTCACTATGTCTGGGTTGCATAACCGCTTGACTCAGCTGGGAGTTAATCTCCCGGATGACGCGGTCATTGACAGAATCCTTCAGTCGCTTCCACCGAGCTACAAGAGCTTTGTGATGAACTTCAATATGCAGGGGATGGAAAAGACCATTCCTGAAGTATTTGCAATGCTGAAATCAGCAGAGGTAGAAGTCAAAAAGGAACATCAAGTGTTGATGGTGAATAAAACCACTAAGTTCAAGAAGGGCAAGGGTAAGAAAGCCTTCAAGAAGGACGGCAAGGGAGTTGCCGCGCCCGGCAAGCAAGCTGCCGGGAAGAAGCCAAAGAATGGACCCAAGCCCGAGACTGAGTGCTTTTATTGCAAGGAAAGTGGTCACTGGAAGCGGAACTGCCCCAAATACTTAGCGGACAAGAAGGCCGGCAAAACGAAAGGTATATGTGATATACATGTAATTGATGTGTACCTTACCAGCACTCGTAGTAGCTCCTAGGTATTTGATACCGGTGCGGTTGCTCACATTTGTAACTCAAAACAGGAGCTGCGGAATAAGCGGAGACTGGCGAAGGACGAGGTGACGATGCGCGTTGGGAATGGTTCCAAGGTCAATGTGATCGCCGTCGGCATGCTACCTCTACATTTACCTTCGGGATTAGTTTTAAACCTTAATAATTGTTATTTAGTGCCAGCTTTGAGCATGAACATTGTATCAGGATCTCGTTTAATTCGAGATGGCTACTCATTTAAATCCGAGAATAATGGTTGTTCTATTTATAAGAGAGATATGTTTTATGGTCATGCTCCGATGGTGAATGGTTTATTCTTAATGAATCTCGAGCGTAATGCTACACATGTTCATAGTGTGAGTACCAAAATATGTAAGATTGATAATGATAGTCCCACATACTTGTGGCACTGCCGCCTTGGTCACATAGGTGTCAAACGCATGAAGAAGCTCCATGCTGATGGACTTTTAGAGTCTCTTGATTACGAATCATTTGACACGTGCGAACCATGCCTCATGGGTAAAATGACCAAGACTCCGTTCTCAGGAACAATGGAGCGAGCAACCAACTTATTGGAAATCATACATACTGATGTGTGCGGTCCAATGAGTGTTGAGGCTCGCGGTGGCTATCGTTATGTTCTCACCCTCACTGATGACTTGAGTAGATATGGGTATGTCTACTTAATGAAACACAAGTCTGAGACCTTTGAAAAGTTCAAGGAATTTCAGAGTGAGGTTGAGAATCAACGTGACAGGAAAATCAAGTTCCTGCGATCAGATCGTGGAGGAGAATACTTGAGTCACGAGTTTGGCACACACTTAAGAAAATGTGGAATAGTTTCACAACTCACGCCGCCTGGAACACCTCAGCGTAATGGTGTGTCCGGACGTCGTAATCGCACTCTATTAGATATGGTGCGATCTATGATGTCTCTTACCGATTTACCGCTATCTTTTTGGGGCTATGCTTTAGAGACTGCCGCATACACTTTAAATAGGGCTCCGTCGAAATCCGTTGAGACGACACCGTATGAATTATGGTTTGGGAAGAAACCTAAGCTGTCGTTTCTAAAAGTTTGGGGATGCGATGCTTATGTCAAGAAACTTCAACCTGAAAAGCTTGAACCCAAGTCGGAAAAATGCGTCTTCATAGGATACCCTAAAGAACTATTGGGTATACCTTCTAGCTTAGATCCGAAGGCAAGATCTTTGTTGCCAAGAATGGATCCTTTCTAGAGAAGGAGTTTCTCTCGAAAGAAGTAAGTGGAAGGAAAGTAGAACTTGATGAAGTATTACCTCTTGAACCGGAAAATGGCGCAACTCAAGAAAATGTTCCTGAGGTGCCTGCACCGACTAGAGAGGAAGTTAATGATGATGATCAGGATACTTCTGATCAAGCTCCTACTGAAATTCGAAGGTCCACAAGGACACGTTCCGCACCAGATTGGTACGGCAACCCTGTCTTGCAAATCATGTTGTTAGACAACGGTGAACCTTCGAACTATGAAGAAGCGATGGCGGGCCCGGATTCCAACAAATGGCTGGAAGCCATGAAATCCGAGATAGGATCCATGTATGAAAACGAAGTATGGACTTTGACTGACTTGCCTGTAGAGCGGCGAGCCATAGAAAATAAATGGATCTTTAAGAAGAAGACAGACGCGGATGGTAATGTGACCATCTATAAAGCTCGGCTTGTCGCTAAGGGTTATCGACAAGTTCAAGGGGTTGACTACGATGAGACTTTCTCACCGGTAGCGAAGCTAAAGTCCGTCCGAATCATGTTAGCAATTGCCGCATTCTACGATTATGAGATATGGCAAATGGACGTCAAAACGACATTCCTTAATGGTTTCCTTAAGGAAGAATTGTATATGATGCAGCCGGAAGGTTTTGTCGATCCTAAATATGCTGACAAGGTGTGCAAGCTCCAACGCTTGATTTATGGGCTGGTGCAAGCATCTCGGAGTTGGAACATTCGCTTTGATGAGATGATCAAAGCGTTTGGGTTTATGCAGACTTATGGAGAAGCCTGTGTTTACAAGAAAGTGAGTGGGAGCTCTGTAGCATTTCTCATATTATATGTAGATGACATACTTTTGATGGGAAATGATATAGAGCTTTTGGACAGCATTAAGGCCTACTTGAATAAGAGTTTTTCAATGAAGGACCTTGGAGAAGCTGCTTATATATTAGGTATCAAGATCTACAGAGATAGATCAAGACGCCTCATAGGTCTTTCACAAAGCACATACCTTGACAAGATATTGAAGAAGTTCAATATGGATCAGTCTAAGAAGGGGTTCTTGCCTGTATTGCAAGGTGTGAAATTGAGCTCAGCTCAATGTCCGACCACGGCAGAAGATATAGAAGAGATGAGTGTCATCCCCTATGCCTTAGCCATAGGGTCTATTATGTATGCCATGCTGTGTACCAGACCTGATGTAAACCTTGCCGTAAGTTTGGTAGGAAGGTACCAAAGTAATCCCGGCAAGGAACACTGGACAGCGGTCAAGAATATCCTGAAGTACCTGAAAAGGACTAAGGAAATGTTTCTCGTTTATGGAGGTGACGAAGAGCTCGTCGTAAAAGGTTACGTCGACGCTAGCTTCGACAAGATCTGGATGACTCTAAGTCACAAACCGGATACGTGTATATTTTGAATGGTGGGGCAGTAAGCTGGTGCAGTTGCAAGCAGAGCGTCGTGGCGGGATCTACATGTGAAGCGGAGTACATGGTAGCCTCGGAGGCAGCGCATGAAGCAATTTGGGTGAAGGAGTTCATCACCGACCTAGGAGTCATACCCAATGCGTCGGGGCCAATCAAACTCTTCCGTGACAACACTGGAGCTATTGCACTTGCCAAGGAGCCCAGGTTTCACAAGAAGACCAGGCACATCAAGCGTCGCTTCAACTCCATTCGTGAAAATGTTCAAGATGGAGACATAGATATTTGTAAAGTACATACGGACCTGAATGTAGCAGATCCGTTGACTAAACCTCTCCCTAGAGCAAAACATGATCAACACCAGAATTCCATGGGTGTTCGATTCATCACAATGTAACTAGATTATTGACTCTAGTGCAAGTGGGAGACTGTTGGACATATGCCCTAGAGGCAATAATAAAAGCATTATTATTATATTTCCTTATTCATGGTAATTGTCTTTATTCATGCTATAATTGTGTTATCCGGAAATCGTAATAGATGTGTGAATAATAGACACCAACATGTCCCTAGTAAACCTCTAGGTGACTAGCTCGTTGATCAACAGATAGTCATGGTTTCCTGAATATGGACATTGGATGTCATTGCTAACGAGATCACATCATTAGGAGAATGATGTGATGGACAAGACCCAATCCTAAACATAGCACAAGATCGTATAGTTCGTTTGCTAGAGTTTTCCAATGTCAAGTATCTTTTCCTTAGACCATGAGATCGTGTAACTCCCGGATACCGTAGGAGTGCTTTGGGTGTACCAAACGTCACAACGTAACTGGGTGACTATAAAGGTATACTACGGGTATCTCCGAAAGTGTCTGTTGGGTTGACACGGTTCAAGACTGGGATTTGTCACTCCGTGTGACGGAGAGGTATCACTGGGCCCACTCGGTAATGCATCATCATAATGAGCTCAAAGTGACCAAGTGTCTGGTCAGGGGATCATGCATTACGGTACGAGTAAAGTGACTTGCCGGTAACGAGATTGAACGAGGTATTGGGATACCGACGATCGAATCTCGGGCAAGTAACATACCGATTGACGAAGGGAATTGTATACGGGGTTGCTTGAATCCTCGACATCGTGGTTCATCCGATAAGATAATCGAGGAGCATGTGGGAGCCAACATGGGTATCCAGATCCCGCTGTTGGTTATTGACCGGAGAGCGATCTCGGTCATGTCTACATGTCTCCCGAACCCGTAGGGTCTACACACTTAAGGTTCGGTGACGCTAGGGTTGTAGGGATATGTATATGCAGTAACCCGAATGTTGTTCGGAGTCCCGGATGAGATCCCGGACATCACGAGGAGTTCCAGAATGGTCCGGAGGTAAAGAATTATATATGGGAAGTCTCGTTTTGGTCACCGGAAAGGTTTCGCGCATTATCGGTATTGTACCGGGAGTGCCGAAAGGGGTCCGGGGGTCCACCAAGGGGGTCCACCTGCCCCGGGGGGGCCACATGGGCTGTAGGGGTGTGCACCTTGGCCTATATGGGCCAAGGGCACCAGCCCCAAGAGGCCCATGCGCCAAGAGATGAGGGAAAGGAAGAGTCCTAAAGGGGGAAGGCACCTCCTAGGTGCCTTGGGGAGGATGGACTCCTCCCTGGCCGCACCCTTCCTTGGAGGAAGGGCCAAGGCTGCCCCCCCCTCTCCCTTGGCCCTATATATAATGGGGGGGAAGGGAGGGCAGCCACACCTAAGCCCTGGCGCCTCCCTCTCCCTCTCCAACACCTCCTCCTCCTCCGTAGAGCTTGGCGAAGCCCTGACGGAGTACTGCAGCTCCACCACCACCACGCCGTCGTGCTGATGCTGGAGCCATCTTCCTCAACCTCTCCTTCCCCTTGCTGGATCAAGAAGGAGGATACGTCACGCTGACCGTACGTGTGTTGAACACGGAGGTGCCGTCCGTTCGGCGCTAGGATCTCCGGTGATTTGGATCACATCGAGTACGCCTTCCTCATTCCCGTTCTTTGAACGCTTCCGCGCGTGATCTACAAAGGTATGTAGATGCAATCCGATCACTCGTTGCTAGATGAACTCCTAGATGGATCTTGGTGAAACCGTAGGAAAAATTTTGTTTTCTGCAACGTTCCCCAACACTACTCCCTCCGGGAGTAGGATTCCCCCCTTTCCTAGTTGGAATAGGATTCGGGAGGGGGAAAGAGGAGAGAGAGAAGGAAGGGGGGCGCCGCCCCCCTCTCCTTGTCCTATTCGGACTAGGGGGGAGGGGCGCGCGGCCCAACCCTGTCCACCACTCCTCTCTTCCACTAAGGCCCACTAAGGCCCATATACCTCCCGGGGGGTTCCGGTAACCTCCCGGTACACCGGTAAAATCCCGATTTCACCCGGAACACTTCCGATATCCAAATATAGGTTTCCAATGTATCAATCTTTATGTCTCGACCATTTCGAGACTCCTCGTCATGTCCCCGATCCCATCCGGGACTCCGAACTCCTTCGGTACATCAAAACTCATAAACTCATAATATAACTGTCATCGAAACCTTAAGCGTGCGGAACCTACGGGTTCGAGAACAATGTATACATGACCAAGACACGTCTCCGGTCAATAACCAATAGCGGAACCTGGATGCTCATATTGGCTCCTACATATTCTACGAAGATCTTTATCAGTCAGACCGCATAACAACATACGTTGTTCCCTTTGTCATCGGTATGTTACTTGCCCGAGATTCGATCGTCCGTATCTTAATACCTAGTTCAATCTCGTTACCGGCAAGTCTCTTTACTCGTTCCGTAATACATCATCTCACAACTAACCCATTAGTTGCAATGCTTACAAGGCTTATGTGATGTGTATTACCGAGAGGGCCCAGAGATACCTCTCCGACAATCGGAGTGACAAATCCTAATCTCGAAATACGCCAACCCAACATGTACCTTTGGAGACACCTGTAGAGCACCTTTATAATCACCCAGTTACGTTGTGACGTTTGGTAGCACACAAAGTGTTCCTCCGGTAAACGGGAGTTGAATAATCTCATAGTCATAGGAACATGTATAAGTCATGAAGAAAGCAATAGCAACATACTAAACGATCGGGTGCTAAGCTAATGGAATGGGTCATGTCAATCACATCATTCTTCTAATGATGTGATCCCGTTAATCAAATATAAACTCTTTTGTTCATGGTTAGGAAAACATAATCATCTTCGATTAACGAGCTAGTCAAGTAGAGGCATACTAGTGACACTCTGTTTGTCTATGTATTCACACATGTATTATGTTTCCGGTTAATACAATTCTAGCATGAATAATAAACATTTATCATGATATAAGGAAATAAAATAATAACTTTATTATTGCCTCTAGGGCATATTTCCTTCAGTCTCCCACTTGCACTAGAGTCAATAATCTAGTTCACATGGCCATGTGATTCAACACTAATAGTTCACATCACCATTTGATTAACACCCATAGTTCACATCGTCATGTGACCTATACCCAAAGGGTTTACTAGAGTCAATAATCTAGTTCACATCGTTTATGTGATTAACACCCAAAGAGTACTAAGGTGTGATCATGTTTTGTTTGTGAGATAATTTTAGTCAACGGGTCTGTCACATACAGATCCGTAAGTATTTTGCGAATTCTATGTCTACAATGCTCTGCACGGAGCTACTCTAGCTAATTGCTCCCACTTTCAATATGTATCTAGATCGAGACTTAGAGTCATCCAGATCTGTGTCAAAACTTGCATCGACGTAACTTTTTACGACGAACCTTTTGTCACCTCCATAATCGAGAAATATTTCCTTATTCCACTAAGGATAATTTTGACCAATGTCCAGTGATCTACTCTTAGATCACTATTGTACTCCCTTGCTTAACACAGTGTAGGGTATACAATAGATCTGGTACACATCATGCCATACTTTAGAACCTATGGTTGAGGCATAGGGAATGACTTTCATTCTCTTTCTATCTTCTGCCGTGGTCGGGCTTTGAGTCTTACTCAATTTCATACCTTGTAACACAGGCAAGAACTCTTTCTTTGACTGTTCCATTTTGAACTACTTCAAAATCTTGTCAAGGTATGTATTCATTGAAAAAACTTATCAAGCGTCTCGATCTATCTCTATAGATCTTGATGCTCAATATTTAAGCAGCTTCACCGAGATCTTTCTTTGAAAAACTCCTTTCAAACATTCCTTTATGCTTTGCAGAATAATTCTACATTATCTTGATCAATAATATGTCATTCACATATACTTATCAAAAATGCTGTAATGCTCCCACTCACTTTCTTGTAAATACAGGCTTCACCGCAAGTCTATATAAAACTATATGCTTTGATCAACTTATCAAAGCGTATATTCCAACTCCGAGATGCTTGCACCAGTCCATAGATGGATCGCTGGAGCTTGCATATTTTGTTAACACTTTTAGAATTGACAAAACCTTCTGGTTGCATCATATACAACTCTTCTTTAAGAAATCCATTAAGGAATGCAGCTTTGTTTATCCATTTGCCAGATTTCATAAAATGCAGCAATTGCTAACATGATTCGGACAGACTTAAGCATAGATACGAGTGAGAAACTCTTGTCGTAGTCAACACCTTGAACTTGTCGAAAACCTTTTTGCGACAATTCTAGATTTGTAGATAGTAACACTACTATCAGCGTCCGTCTTCCTCTTGAAGATCCACTTAATCTCAATGACTTGCCGAACATCAGGCAAGTCAACCAAAGTCCATACTTTGTTCTCATACATGGATCTCATCTCAGATTTCATGGCCTCAAGCCATTTCGCGGAATCTGGGCTCATCATCGCTTCCTCATAGTTTGTAGGTTCGTCATGGTATAGTAACATGATTTCCAGAACAGGATTACCGTACCACTCTGGTGCGGATCTCACTCTGGTTTACCTACGAGATTTGGTAGTAACTTGATCTGAAGTTACATGATCATCATCATTAGCTTCCTCACTAATTGGTGTAGTAGTCACAAGAACAGATTTCTGTGATGAACTACTTTCCAATAAGGGAGAAGGTACAATTACCTTATCAAGTTTTCTACTTTCCTCCCACTCACTTCTTTCAAGAGAAACTCCTTCTCTAGAAAGGATCCATTCTTAGCAACGAATGTCTTGCCTTCGGATCTGTGATAGAAGGTGTACCCAATAGTCTCCTTTGGGTATCCTATGAAGACATATTTCTCCGATTTGGGTTTGAGCTTATCAGGATGAAACTTTTTCATATAAGCATCACAATCCCAAACTTTAAGAAACGACAACTTTGGTTTCTTGCCAAACCACACTTCAGATTGTGTCGTCTCAACGGACTTAGATGGTGCCCTTTTAAACGTGAATGCAGCTGTCTTTAATGCATAACCCCAAAATGATAGTGGTAGATTGGTAAGAGACATCATAGATTGCACTATATCCAATAAAGTACGGTTATGACGATCGGACACACCATTATGCTGTGGTGTTCCAGGTGGCATGAATTTGTGAAACTATTCCACAATGTTTTAATTGAAGACCAAACTCGTAACTCAAATATTTGTCTCCGCGATCAGATCGTAGAATTTTTTTTCTTGTTACGATGATTTTCCACTTCACTCTGAAATTCTTTGAACTTTTCAAATGTTTCAGACTTATGTTTCATCAAGTAGATATACTCATATCTTCTCAAATCATCTGTGAAGATCAGAAAATAATGATACCTGTCGCGAGCCACATACATCAGTATGTATGATTTCCAACAAATCTGTTGCTCGCTCCATTGTTCCGAAGAACAGAGTCTTAGTCATCTTGCCCATGAGGCATGTTTCGCAAGCATCAACTGATTCATAATCAAGTGATTCCAAAAGCCCATCAGCATGGAGTTTCTTCATGCGCTTTACACCAATATGACCTAAATGGCAGTGCCACAAATAAGTTGCACTATCATTATTAACTTTGCATCTTTTGGTTTCAATATTATGATTATGTGTATCACTACGATCGAGATCCAACGAACTATTTTCATTGGGTGTGTAACCATATAAGGTTTTATTCATGTAAACAGAACAACAATTTATTCTCTTACTTAAATGAATAACCGTATTACAATAAACATGATCAAATCATATTCATGCTCAACGCAAACACCAAATAACACTTATTTAGGTTCAACACTAATCCCGAAATTATAGGGAGTGTGTGATGATGATCATATCAATCTTGGAACCACTTCCAACACACATCGTCACTTCACCCTTAACTAGTCTCTGTTTATTCTGCAACTCCCGTTTTGAGTTACTAATCGTAGCAACTGAACTAGTATCAAATACTGAGGGGTTTCTATAAACACTAGTAAAGTACACATCAATAACATGTATATCAAATATACTTATGTTCACTTTGCCATCCTTCTTATCCACCAATCACTTGGGGTAGTTCCGCTTCCAGTGACCAATCCCTTTGCAGTAGAAGCACTCAGTCTCAGGCTTAGGACCAGACTTGGGCTTCTTCACTTGAGCAGCAACTTGCTTGCCGTTCTTCTTGAAGTTCCCCTTCTTCCCTTTGCCCTTTTCTTGAAACTAGTGGTCTTGTCAACCATCAACACTTGATGTTTTTCTTGATTTCTACCTTCGTTGATTTCAGCATCACGAAGAGCTTGGGAGTTGTTTCCGTTATCCCTTGCATATTATAGTTCATCACGAAGTTCTACTAACTTGGTGATGGTGACTAGAGAATTCTGTCAATCACTATCTTATCTGGAAGATTAACTCCCACTTGATTCAAGCGATTGTAGTACCCAGACAATCTGAGCACATGCTCACTAGTTGAGCGGTTCTCCTCCATCTTTTAGCTATAGAACTTATTGGAGACTTCATATCTCTCAACTCGGGTATTTGCTTGAAATATTAACTTCAACTCCTGGAACATCTCATATGCTCCATGACGTTCAAAACGTCTTTGAAGTCCCAATTCTAAGCCATTAAGCATGGTGCACTAAACTATCAAGTAGTCATCATATTAAGCTAGCTAAACGTTCATAACGTCTGCATCTGCTCCTGCAATAGGTCTGTCACCTAGCGGTGCATTAAGGACATAATTCTTCTCTGCAGCAATGAGGATAAACCTCAGATCACACATCCAATCCGCATCATTGCTACTAATATCTTTCAACACAATTTTCTCTAGGAACATATCAAAATAAACACAGGGAAGCAACAACGCGAGCTATTGATCTACAACATAGATATGCTAATACTACCAGGACTAATTTCATGATAAATTAAAGTTCAATTAATCATATTACTTAAGAACTCCCACTTAGATAGACATCCCTCTAATCCTCTAAGTGATTACGTGATCCAAATCAACTAAACCATGTCCGATCATCACGTGAGATGGAGTAGTTTCATTGGTGAACATCACTATGTTGATGATATCTACTATATGATTCACGCTTGACCTTTCGGTCTCCGTATTCTGAGGCCATATCTGTATATGCTTGGCTCGTCAAGTATAACCTGAGTATTCCGCGTGTGCAACTGTTTTGCACCCGTTGTATTTGAACGTAGAGCCTATCACACCCGATCATCACGTGGTGTCACAGCACGAAGAACTTTCGCAGCGGTGCATACTCAGGGAGAACACTTCTTGATAATTAGTGAGAGATCATCTTATAATGCTACCGTCAATCAAAGCAAGATAAGATGCATAAAAGATAAACATCACATGCAATCAATATAAATGATATGATATGGCCATCATCATCTTGTGCTTGTGATCTCCATCTTCGAAGCACCGTCGTGATCACCATCGTCACCGGCGCGACACCTTGATCTCCATCGTAGCATCGTTGTCGTCTCGCCAATCTTATGCTTCCACGACTATCGCTACCGCTTAGTGATAAAGTAAAGCATTACAGCGCGATTGCATTGCATACAATAAAGCGACAACCATATGGCTCCTGCCAGTTGCTGATAACTCGGTTACAAAACATGATCATCTCATACAATAAAATTTAGCATCATGTCTTGACCATATCACATCACAACATGCCCTGCAAAAACAAGTTAGACGTCCTCTACTTTGTTGTTGAAAGTTTTACGTGGCTGCTACGGGCTTAAGCAAGAACCAATCTTACCTATGCATCAAAACCACAACGATAGTTTGTCAAGTTGGTGTTGTTTGAACCTTCGCAAGGACCGGGCGTAGCCACACTCGGTTCAAATAAAGTTGGAGAAACTGTCACCCGCTAGCCACCTTTGTGCAAAGCACGTCGGGAGAACCGGTCTCGCGTAAGCGTACGCGTAATGTCGGTCCGGGCCGCTTCATCCAACAATACCGCCGAACCAAAGTATGACATGCTGGTAAGCAGTATGACTTATATCGCCCACAACTCACTTGTGTTCTACTCGTGCATATAACATCAACACATAAAACCTGGGCTCTGATACCACTGTTGGGGAACGTAGTAATTTCAAAAAAATTCCTACGCACACGCAAGATCATGGTGATGCATAGCAACGAGAGGGAGAGTGTGATCTACGTACCCTTGTAGACCGACAGCGGAAGCGTTAGCACAACGCGGTTGATGTAGTCGTACGTCTTCACGGCCCGACCGATCACGCACCGAAACTACGGCACCTCCGAGTTTTAGCACACGTTTAGCTCGATGACGATCCCCGGACTCCGATCCAGCAAAGTGTTGGGGAAGAGTTCCGTCAGCACGACGGCGTGGTGACGATCTTGATATACTACCGTCGCAGGGCTTCGCCTAAGCACCGCTACAATATTATTGAGGACTATGGTGGAAGGGGGCACCGCACACGGTTAAGAATATGATCACGTGGATCAACTTGTGTCTCTAGGGGTGCCCCCTGCCTCCGTATATAAAGGATCAAGGGGGGGTGCGGCCGGCCAGGAGAGGGCGCGCCAGGAGGAGTCCTACTCCCTCCGGGAGTAGGATTCCCCCCTTTCCTAGTTGGAATAGGATTCGGGAGGGGGAAAGAGGAGAGAGAGAAGGAAGGGGGGGCGCCACCCCCCTCTCCTTGTCCTATTCGGACTAGGGGGGGAGGGGCGCGCGGCCCAACCCTGGCCACCTCTCCTCTCTTCCACTAAGGCCCACTAAGGCCCATATACCTCCCGGGGGGTTCCGGTAACCTCCCGGTACACCAGTAAAATCCCGATTTCACCCGGAACACTTCCGATATCCAAATATAGGCTTCCAATATATCAATCTTTATGTCTCGACCATTTCGAGACTCCTCATCATATCCCCGATCCCATCCGGGACTCCGAACTCCTTCGGTACATCAAAACTCATAAACTCATAATATAACTGTCATCGAAACCTTAAGCGTGCGGACCCTACGGGTTCAAGAACAATGTAGACATGACCGAGACACGTCTCCGGTCAATAACCAATAGCGGAACCTGGATGCTCATATTGGCTCCTACATATTCTACGAAGATCTTTATCGGTCAGACCGCATAACAACATACGTTGTTCCCTTTGTCATAGGTATGTTACTTGCCCGAGATTCGATCGTCGGTATCTTAATACCTAGTTCAATCTCGTTACTGGCAAGTCTATTTACTCGTTCCGTAATACATCATCTCACAACTAACTCATTAGTTGCAATGCTTGCAAGGCTTATGTGATGTGTATTACCGAGAGGGCCCAGCGATACCTCTCCGACAATCGGAGTGACAAATCCTAATCTCGAAATACGCCAACCCAACATGTACCTTTGGAGACACCTGTAGAGAACCTTTATAATCACCCAGTTACGTTGTGACATTTGGTAGCACACAAAGTGTTCCTCCGGTAAACGGGAGTTGCATAATCTCATAGTCATAGGAACATGTATAAGTCATGAAGAAAGCAATAGCAACATACTAAATGATCGGGTGCTAAGGTAATGGAATGGGTCATGTCAATCACATCATTCTTCTAATGATGTGATCCCGTTAATCAAATAACAACTCTTTTGTTCATGGTTAGGAAACATAACCATCTTCGATTAACGAGCTAGTCAAGTAGAGGCATACTAGTGACACTCTGTTTGTCTATGTATTCACACATGTATTATGTTTCCGGTTAATACAATTCTAGCATGAATAATAAACATTTATCATGATATAAGGAAATAAATAATAACTTTATTATTGCCTCTAGGGCATATTTCCTTCACATACTCTTACAGTCGAGACAGAATCCATTCAACCGCGCTATAGCAGGCATATGGACTCAGCTGAAATGTCAAGTAATGCTCAACGCCGCAATCAACCGCGCAGGCATGAGTCGGTACAGGTTGGAGCCCTTAATTTAGCGGATCAGGAGAGGCTTCGACAAGAGGCTGAGCGGACGGTTCAACTAGCAGCTGAGCAGGCGGCTCATCAAACTTTTCCGGCTTATCCAGCAACCTCTGTTGAGGCAGGAGTAGCCACAAGAACAGGAGGTGTCCCTTGCCTGGTGCCAGCCATACGTAATGAGCGCTTGCCAAAAGACTTCAAGGGGCCTCGTAAGGTGCCTAATTACACGGCCGATTTGCAGCCTGGGGCCTGGATTGAGAGTTATGAGATGGCGATGGAGCTGTTGGAGGTCAGCGATGCAGCAATGGCTCAGTATTTCACTATGATGTTGGATGGAACGGCTCACACTTGGTTGAAAGGATTACCCCCCAATTCCATCGGCTCATGGGCGGAATTAAAAGCCCGGTTCATTCAGAACTTCAAGGACACATGCAAACAACCTATGTCAATCGTGGACCTTACTAATTGTAAGCAAGAGGAAGGTGAGTCCACAGCCCATTGGGTGCGCCGGGTCAAGGAGATAATACATTCATCTGATAAGATGGATGCCGGCTCGGTAGTCTTAATGTTGGAGAAAAATTGTCATTTTGAACCTCTGAAGCAGAAGCTAGGGCGGCTCAAGCAATGCTGCAATGACATGGACCAACTGATGGCGGCTCTGGTCAAGTATGCTGATTCTGATAGTACGAAGGACCCCGTGTCTGATGAAGAGAAAACAGGGAAGGGAAAGAAGAACGGCAACGGCAAGGGTCACTAGCATAACCCGGCAAATCAAGGAGGTAATAAACGTAAGGCTGACGAATTTGTGGCTAACACCAATGCATAGGGCAACAATCAACAGCTCAAGGGTAGGCAACCCCCTCGGTCAGGTGGGTCAGGTCCCACCCTCAAGCAACTATTGAATGAACCTTGTACAAGACACAACACCCGGGAGAAGCCAGCCACCCATCTGTGGAAGGACTGTACAATCATGAAGGCATTCAAAAATTCAAACACGTTTGATGGAAGTCACGGGCCTGGCGGCGGTTCAGGCGGTGGTGGCTTTCATGGCCCGGGCGCCAGTTCAGGTGGGGGCAGTTTTCACGGTAGGACCATACGAGTAACAAGGGAGGTTATAATCCACAACCCGGCCAAGGCAATCAGCAGCAATAGTCCGGATATCAGAGCAACCCAAAACAGTTGAATAGTGGGCAATACCATGTATTTACCACTAGTTTATGCAAGAGGGACCAGAAGCTTCATAAGAGGGCTGTCAATGCTGTTGAGCCGGCAATTCCACGTTATTTGAGGTGGTCTGAACAGTCTATTGTGTGGAGCAGAGAAGATCATCCTCCCCAGGTTAGACAATCCGGGTCACTTAGCCTTGGTAGTGGCACCTCAGGTTGGTGGATATAAATTCACTAAAGTGCTCATGGATGGAGGCAGTAGCATCAACATCCTCTACTATGAGACGTTCCGTCGGATGGGATTGACTGATAAGAGTCTTAAGCAATCCAACACTGTTTTTCACGGTGTTGTACCTGGCAAGTTGGCATACCCAGTTGGTAAGATTGAACTGGAAGTAGCCTTTGGAGATGAATATGAATCCAGAGCGGAGAAGTTAACTTTTGAGGTGGTCAAAATCAAAAGCCCATATCATGCTCTGTTTGGACGGCCGGCTTACGCCAAGTTCATGGCTCGGCCGTGTTATGTATATCTGCAGCTCAAGATGCCGGGTTATAAAGGCACCATTACAGTTCACGGAAGCCGTAAAATAGCCCTGGCGTGTGAAGAAGGAGATGCCGCTTATGTTGAGTATGTTTGTGCAACAGAGGAGTTAAAGTTTCATAAAATAATGTTGACCCGGCAGACATGACGTCTTTAAAGAAACCAACAATGGAGCATGAACCAGTGTTGAAATTTAAATCAGCTGATGACACCAAAACAATTGATTTTGTGCCTTGCGATTCATCCAAGCAGTTCATCGTCAGTGCAAATTTGGATCCAAAATAGGAAAGCGCGCTCATCGAGTTCATCTGTGAGAACTGGGACATCTTTGCATGGAAACCTTCTGACATGCCGGGTTGAAAGGATCGATATGGTTGACTAGAGGGGATGAATAGGCAACTAACAATTTTTAACATTTCTTTACCAATTTAAACTTTGCATCAAAGTAGGTTGTCTAGATATGCAACTAGGTGAGCAACCTATATGATGCAACAACAACGAACAAACACGCAAGCAAGAGAAGTAACACTAATGAGCTTGCACAAGTAAAGGTAAGAGATAACCAAGAGTGGACCCGGTGAAGACGAGGATGTGTTACCGAAGTTCGTTCCTTTCGAGGGGAAGTACGTCTCCATTAGAGCGGTGTGGAGGCACAATGCTCCCTAAGAAGCCACTAGGGCCACCGTATTCTCCTCACGCCCTCACATAATGCGAGATGCCGTGATTCCACTATTGGTGCCCTCGGAGGCGGCAACCGGACCTTTACAAACAAGGTTGGGGCAAACTCCACAACTTAATTGGAGGCTCCCAACGAAACCACGAAGCTTCACCACAATGGAATATGGCTCCGAGGTGACCTCAACCGTCTAGGGTGCACAAAGCACCCAAGAGTAACAAAATCCACACAAGAAAGTATGGGAAGCAAATATCCTTTGGTGGAAGTGTAGATCTAGGTCTCCTCCTTCAATCCCTAGCAAATCAATAAGTTTGAGTGGCTAGAGAGAGAGATCGGGCAAAGAGAGCTTGAGTAGCATTAATGGTGGAAAGAGAGAGGTTAGAGGTAGCTGTGGTAGGTAGAAGAAGCATCCTTATATAGCAACCCTAAAAATCCAACCGTTACTGTGTTCTCAGTGCTGCAGCGGTACAACCGCTTGTACCGGGACTCACAGTTTACGTGTAGAACCCTACCAGGCGGTACAACCGGGCGACCAGGCGGTAGTACCGGTTGAGAAGAACAACCAGACCAACCGCCCTGACACCGCCCAACCACCGCATAGGAACAGAAGGGAGTCACCCCTGAGTGCGGTAGTCGAGCGGTACCGGGCCGGTGCAACCGCATGGCCTCGAGCACTCGGGCGGCTAAGTCCTGAGCGGTAGAACCGCTCCGGACCCCGGTGGTACCGGTACGACCAGACCAACCGGGCCACCACCGCACGAGTACCACATCAAAACAAAGGCCAGACCAGTACTTGGGCGGTGCCTGGCCGGAACAACCGCCCTAGTCCTTGCTGAGCATTGGCGGTACCACCTCCCGGAAGCAGCGGTACAACCGCTCGAACAAAACTAGTCAGCGCCAAGACCCAACGGTACAACCGCTCCAGAGAGCGATACAACCGCTGGAGCCCACAGTAGATAGTAGGAAGGAAGGGGAAGACAAGAGAGGGGTGAGGTAAGTGTAAGTGAATGGATACCCCCAACACTTTCCAATGTGGATTCCCTCTTGATAGTACGGGTTCCCTATGACCAAAAGAGATAAACAAACATGTAGAAAACACCGTCTTCGATCCTTTTTTCTTCAGAGAGAATAGCTAACCGAAGAAGACCTAAAACCGAAACCTGAAACACTTAGCATAAGATTAGGTCAATAAAGGGTTGTCATCATTCTCCAATACACAAAATAGGGAAATGACCTTACAATCTCCCCCTTTTTGATGGATGATGACAACACCACGATTTGCAAGTGAAAAATCTAGAAAATGTAGACGGGACTCCCCCTAGATGTGTGCCCCATGTTTAGAAGGCTACTTGAGAGCACAAATTAGGGACGAGACTCCCCCTAGATTTTATAGACTCGCCACTCCTACTAAACATGGTGAGCAATAAGACCATAATACGAAGGTAAAGATAATAATGGAATACACAACAGTATCACGGAAAATAAAGATAGATAGCTAGACACGCACATGTCTTACACCATGCAAGCAGAGATAAGCAACAAGGTTCACAGGCCAAAGTTCAACACAAACGACGGAAAAGGAAAAACACAAGCAACAAGGAAAATAAAACCCATGCAAATCTCGAGACCTAAAACTCTCTCCCCCTTTGGGAGCAAGACACCAAAAAGGAAAAAGAGCGAAGCTAGCGTCCCAAGGCTCAATCGTCCTCCTCCGACTCCTCGATAGCATCCGGATCCGCATCATCATCAGACTCGTCAACATCGTCTTGATCGGATTCCTCCACGGAATCATCAGCTGCAGCAAAGGATGTGGATGGATGGGGAGGGGCTTCATCATCAGACCAGGTGTTGTGGGTAGATATCCAACGCTCCTCCAGTGTGATGCTCTTCTCAGAGCCACTCTGAACCGGCATATTGAGGTGCTTCATCATTGCAATTTGGCGACGCCGGGCATGCTTCTCATTGACATGGGCCTCATACATCCTCTTCTGGATGTAAGACTGGAGGCAGAAAGTCTTCTTCACCTTGGCAGTGAGCTTCTCCACCCAAGAGGGCTTGGCCCCTGGCTCCATCTCAAAGTCCTCATCGTCAGAAGTGGCATAGACATCCTCAGGAGCATTGGCAGGGAAGCGAGGCTCGACATGCTTATTCTTCTTAAGAAGCTTGACCTCGTGAACAGTGAGATTATCGGGAGAGGTTAGAGCCTCTCCAGGACGGCGAACCTCCCAAACTGAGTTCAGAAAGCACATGACAAACGGAGCATAAATGGGGACCTTCCTGTAGATGACCATGTTGTACATCTCGTGCCACAGCCAGTTGGACACGTCAAACATTTCCCCAGAACCCACCTTGGTCTTCATTGCAACCATCAAGTCAACAAGATAGCCATGGATCTCATCTTGATTGCCCACCTTGGGCAGAAGCACATTGCGAAACACACGATGCATGATGTCATAGTCCTTCACCAAATCCTTAGATTCTCCAATAATACCATGGCCCCAAATGTACAGAGGGGCAAGCTTCTCCTTAGGCATAGACTCAGGATGGTCATGAGGGTGAATGCCATCTCTACCTTCTAGACCGGTATCGTCATACCCAATAGCATTGCAAAAGGCCCTCCAGGGAACTTGAAAGAGCTCATCATGACACATGAAAATGAGAGTGCGCGCGTCATCTTCTCCAAAGTGAACCGTGGCATAGAACTGATGGATGAGTTGAACATCGAAGTCACAGTTGACAGACATGAGCTTGACAAGATCAAACTCCTCACAGAGAGCCAGTGCCTCACCAAAATACTCCAAGTTGTTCCTCCAATGGTCAAGATCGATGGTCCACTGCTTGGCATACCTATTCTTGTTGTGCTCAAAGAGTTCATGAACAATCCGCACTTGCATCTCATTCCGGAACTGAATAGTGGTCCAACGAGGAGCAATGGGAACCTCATAAGGATTCTTCGAGTGGAAAGCTTCCCAATCCTTGGCTTTCCAATGATGCAAGGGCAAAACCACACGTTGCTTGGCAGCGGAAGACTTCTCACGGCGAGTGGGCTTGGTGGGAATCACAACCTCTTCTTCGTCATCAGACACAACTGGACGCAAGGTCTGTCGTGCCCTCTTCTTGGTCTTGCGAGGAGAAGAGCGAGAACTAGAGCCACCTAAACACACGCACAAGGAGAACACAAGAAACCTAGCAAAGATGAGAGGATTGCACACACAAACAGAAGAAAAGATATATTGCATGAACTTAGAAAATGAAACAGGGCTACATGGTGCACATATCCCGGTTGAACCGGTTCTCCTACCGGTAGTACCGCTCCAGCGGTTGTACCGCCCACAGAGGCGGTAGAACCGCTGAACAGTGGTACTACGGGTAGGGACTAGATTCAACCGCGAAATATGAATCATACTAGCCATATTCTACTCTCAAAGACGTGTAATCTAAGCAGGAGGCAAAAAGGGATCTCTTCCACCCAATAGTTTAAACAATAAACGCGGAATGTCAAGTAATGCCCTATAAAAAGGGGAACAAACCCTAGAACGAAGAACAAAGGACAATGGGGCATTACCGGCATCCATGGGAAGAAATCGGGAAGGAGGAGGCCTCCTTGGAGAGGATCCACGGAGACCCCACGGATCCGAAGCGCGAGAAGCACTACGGGGCAGAGGCAATGGCGGCCGGCGGCTAGGGCACAAGATGGGAAGGGCTGGGGGAGAGAGAAAAGAAACCCCCACCAGCCCCGAAGGGAATATATAGGCCCAAAGTCGCGCGTCGGTTGTACCGCTCAAGGAAGCGGTTGTACCGCTGCCTGGTACGAGCCAATGGTTGCGGGCGGTACTTCCGTCGCCAAGAGGCAGCGGTAGTACCACCGTAACCAACCGATAGAACCGTTCAGACGGGCACCCCAGTGGTTAAGCGATGCAACCGCTCAAGCACCACTGGGAGACCGCCTGGAGAGCACCAGCAGTAGAACCTCCTGTGACCCCGGTTGTACCGCCCGGTCACCATCACCAAAGCCATGGTCAAGTGTGTGCAATTAGACTAGATGGCTTGAGGAAGGGAAGGCTTGGGATAGAGAAGGCACAGGGGAAAAGGTGGGTCTCCAAGAAAAAAACAAAAGAAAACGAAAGAGAACCACACTTGGAGACCCCAGCACCTAGCGCCTAAGAAAACAAACTAAGGCAAGGACAAGAAGGACTAACACAAGGCACAACACTATCAAGGGGGTCGGAGGCCGTAGCCAACTATGTATGAGTCAATTGGTATGGCACCGCGAAGAATTATCCTTGGGCCCATGACCAAAACTCGTCTTTCAACAAGATAATGTGAAAGAGTTGATCAATTTATGCATAATGGGGGGAGGAAGAGTTCATTCAGAGAACACCACTCCCCCTATGTCCATGCCTACATCTAAACAAGATAACAAGTTGAGTATGGTGGGGTGTGCAAGGGTTCAAGCAACATTGCTCGAATCAATGATATTTAGCTCATGCCTTAACTCGCAAAATCTTGCTTCATCCAAGGGTTTTGTGAAAATATCTGCCAGGTTATCATGAGTGTTGACGTAGTTGAGCTCGATTTCCCCTCGCCTTATGTGGTCCCGGATAAAGTGATACCGAATCTCAATATGCTTCGTCTTGAAGTGTTGCACCGGGTTGAGAGAAATCTTGATGGCACTTTCATTGTCACACCAAAGAGGCACTTTGTCACAGATGACACCGTAATCCTTTAAAGTTTGCCTCATCCATAAAAGTTGAGCACAACAACTACCGGCAGCCACATACTCCGCTTCCGTGGACGAGAGATACACACAACTTTGCTTCTTGGAAGACCAACTCACCAAAGAGCAGCCAAGAAATTGGCACCCTCCGGAAGTGGACTTCCTATCCACTTTGTCTCCCGCCCAATCCGAGTCCGAATAACCTACAAGCTTGAAGTTTGCTCCTCTTGGGTACCATAAGCCAAAGTTTGGGGTATGAGCCAAATATCGAAAGATTCGTTTGACCACCACATAGTGACTTTCCTTAGGTGCGGCTTGAAACCGTGCACAAATTCCCACACTCAACATGATATCCGGTCCAGATGCACAAAGGTAAAGCAAGGAGCCAATCATGGAGCGATATACCTTTTGATCCACCGCTTTACCATTGGGATCAATGTCAAGTTGGCACTTGGTGGGCATGGGAGTGGACGCCGGCTTGACATCACTTAGCTTGAATCTCTTAAGCATGTCTTGAGTGTATTTGGCTTGGTTGATGAAGGTTCCTTCTCTCCTTTGCTTCACTTCGAACCCGAGAAAGAACTTCAACTCTCCCATGGAAGACATCTCGAACTTTGAGGTCATGAGAGCGGCAAATTCCTCATTAAAAGCTTTGTTAGGGGAACCAAAGATAATATCATCAACATATAATTGGCACACAAACAACTCCCCTTTGACCTTCTTAGTAAAAAGAGTGGGGTCGATTAGCCCAACTTCAAAACCACGGTCTTGTAACAACTCGGTAAGGTGGTCATACCACGCACGTGGGGCTTGTTTAAGTCCATAGAGTGCCTTATCGAGTTGATACACATGATCGGGAAAGTAGGGATCCTCGAACCCGGGGGGTTGCTTGACATAAACCAATTCATTAATAGGACCATTAAGAAAAGTACTCTTCACATCCATTTGTTGTAACTTAAAGTTATGATGAGAAGCATATGCAATCAACATGCGAATGGATTCAAGACGAGCAACGGGAGCGAAGGTTTCACCGTAGTCGATACCCTCGACTTGGGAGTAGCCTTGTGCTACCAAACGAGCCTTGTTGCGAATGATAATCCCATGAGCATCTTGCTTGTTCTTAAATATCCACTCGGTTCCAATGACATTGTGGTTCACCGTCGGCCTTGGCACCAATCTCCACACTTTGTTGCGCTCGAAGTTGTTGAGTTCTTCATGCATGGCATTGAGCCAATCCGGATCTTCCAGCGCCTCATAGACCTTGTGGGGTTCGACACAAGAGACAAACACATGATGTTCACAATAGTTTGCTAATTGTCTACGAGTGATTACCCCCTTTCTTAAGCTTCCAAGCACATTCGTCATGAGATGATCCTTGGTAGAGAGCTTGGAAGCAACCTTGGCGGCACGACGCTCCAATTCCTCCTCGGGGGTGAGACGAGGAGTGGTCACTTGATCATCTTAAGCGTCGTCTTGAGCTTGTTCTTGATCTCGTGGAACTTGATCTTGACCTTGGGCATCACTTGATGTTACAACACCATCTTGAGATTGATATTGCCCTTGGTCTTGTTCTTGAGGTTGAGGGCCCTCACTATGTTCTTCGGAAGCGTGTGGGTCTTGGGTTGGTGAAGGTTCCACTTGAGTAGAACACTGTCCTTCTCCTTCGGCCACAAGGGGTTCCTCAATGGGTAGGATATGACCAATACCCATTCTTCTTATGGCTTGGGGAGGAATTTCATCACCTACATCACAAGTACCACTTTGCTCCACTTGGGAGCCGTTATTCTCATCAAACTCCATGTTACACATTTCCTCAATAAGTCCCGTGGACTTATTGAGAACACGGTAAGCATGAGAGTTTGTAGCATAACCAACAAATATGACCTCATAAGCTCTAGCCTCAAATTTACACAAACAGACACCTTTCTTGAGAATGAAACACTTACACCCGAATACCCGGAAGTACTTGAGGTTGGGCTTGTTACCGGTGAGTATCTCATATGGAGTCTTGTTCAAGCCTTTGCGGAGGTAGAGCCGATTAGATGCGTGACATGCGGTGTTGATGGCTTCGGCCCAAAAGTTGTAGGGAGACTTGAACTCCGCCATCATGGTCCTTGCCGCATCCATCAACGTCCAGTTCTTCCTCTCCGCTACACCATTTTGTTGAGGGGTATAAGGTGCGGAATATTGATGCTTGATTCCCTCATCACTCAAAAACTCATCCAAGGTGTAGTTCTTGAACTCGGAGCCGTTGCCACTTCTTATTGTCAAGATCTTTGCATTGTGTTGTCGTTGAGCTTCATTTGCAAAGTTGATGACGGTTTGTTGGGTCTCGCTCTTCCTCTTGAAGAAATATACCCAAGTGTATCTTGAATAGTCATCTACAATCACCAAGCAATACTTTCTACCCCCAAGACTATCAAAGGATGGAGGTCCAAAGAGATCCATGTGAAGGAGCTCCAAAGACCTCTTTGAGTAGATGATAGTCATGGGAGGGTGAGCCTTCTCATGTAGCTTTCCTTCGATGCAAGCACTGCAAGCACGATCTTTGGCAAAACTAACATTTGTTAGTCCACGGACATGGTCCCCCTTGAGAAGACTTTGCAAAGATCTCATATTGACGTGGGCTAAACGGCGATGCCAAAGCCATCCCACGTCAACTTTAGCCATTAGGCATGTCGCGGTCTTAGTGGGTCGCTTCGAAAAGTTAATCACATAGAGGCCGTTCTCGACATGCCCAACAAAGGCTACTTTAAGAGTCTTTCTCCACAAGAGGGCCACGGAATCAATATCAAAGAAAGTGGCAAAGCCCATGAGTGCTAGTTGACGAACGTAAAGTAAATTGTATGCAAGGGACTCAACAAGCATGACCTTCTCGATCATAAGATCATGAGAAATGACAACTTTGTCGAGTCCCAATACCTTAGAAGACGAGGCATCACCCCACTCAACATTGGTGGGCATGGATGGAATCTTTTGCACGTCGTCCACCAAGTCCTTACTTCCGGTCATATGATTAGTAGCTCCACTATCGAGCAACCATGATCCCCCACCGGAAGCAAACACCTACAAGAGATCAATGCTTGGTTTTAGGTACCCATTTTGTAATGGGTCCTTTGATGTTAGTAACAAGGGTCTTAGGAACCCAAATATACCATTCAATGTACTCATAAGGAGAACCAACAAATTTGGCATAAACATGCCCATCTCTAGCGCAGCACAACACATAAGAAGGGTTAAAGTCACCGGCTTTGTTGGGAAGGGGAGCGTTTCCCTTCTTGGCCTCACTATCCTTCATGGAGTTTTTCTCCTTCTCCTTAGTAGCACCCTCACCCTCCTTCACAAAGGTTTGCATGAGAGGAGGAGGTCATTTGGCCTTGTCATTCTTCTTCTCGTTCTTGGACTTGGGCACGTACCCAATCCCTTCCTTGGCCACCACTCCCTTTTGGTTGGTCAAGAGGTCGTTGAGGCTCTTCTCGCCTTGTATGCAAGACACAAGACCTTTCTCAAGTTGCACCATTAGCTTAGCGTTCTCCTCAACAAGATGCACATGCTCACAACACGGGTTAGTAGCATTTGCATTATGAATTAACATCATACGAGGAAAGGTGGCTTTCTCCTTGGTTAGCTTTACTTGGAGTTGATCATGAGACTCTTTGAGGCTAGCATGAGCACCCTTTAAGACCTTGTGAGCCTTGTCAAGTACATCAAACTCCTTTTTGAGTCTAACAAGATCAACCCCAAGTTTGGCCTTCTCGGAGTTTAGCACACGAGAAACAACGATAGCATGATCAAGATCTTTCTTTAACTTAGCATAATCATCGTTGTGTGACTCCTCAAGAGCCAAACGAAGACCACGCTCTTCCTCAAGAGCATGGGAAAGATCGGAAATCTCATCGGCATAGTCACGACTATGCCCCTCCATCTTGGAGATGGTATCTTCATGAGACTCGATCACGTCATTGGCTTCACCAAGTTGTTCCAAGAGAGCAACAAAATGCTTCTTGGATTTACCCTTGAGTTTACCCATAAAGGACTCAAACTCATTTTCTTACACATTAGATCCCTCACATTCGTCAATGCAATCCGTCAAGGAAGGATTATTAATGATGGTAGTTTTGATGTTGGGAGTTACCTTGTTGGTGGCTTTAGCCATGAGGCACTTGGCGGTGATGTTCTCTTTGGGTGAGTCGAAGAGAGATATTCATGGTGTTTTTGCAATGGCAACGGAGGCCATGGCAACCAACTCGCCATCTTCATCATCATCATCCTCATGGTACTCTTCTTGAACCACCAAAGCCTTGTGAGGGGTTTTCTTGATGAAGTTGCTCTTGTTGGGGAAAGACTTGCCTTTTTCCTTTCGAATGAGCTTGCCACCATTGTCTTCCCTCTTCTCATTCGGGCACTCCGCAACAAAATGACTCACATTGCCACAGTTGTAGCAAGTCCTTACACGTTGCTTGCTCTTCGTGCCACTTGAGTTGTTCTTGTTGAAGTTTGGCCTTGAGTTTTTCTTACTCCAAAATTGCCTTGAAGCAAGTGCCATGTGTTCATGATATGCATACTTTGTATCTTCGGGATTGCTTTCCTCTTCTTCTTCTTCAATGCAAACCTTGGCCTTCAATGCAAGGTTGGGCTTCTTTGCCTTTTGAGAACGAAGCACCGCATTGTAGGCGGTCTTGTCCAAGATGTTCATAGCCACAAACTCATCCAAAACTTCACTTGAGGTCAAAGTGTGGAAGTCCGGTCTTTGACAAATAACGGAGGACATGGCCTTATGGTAAGGCATCGTTGCCTTGAGGAATTTGCGCTTGATACAATTGTCATCCGTGTCCTTGCCCCCGTGATCTTGGAGTGAGACCGCGAGTTTGGTTACTCTCTGATAAAGCTCACGAGGTTCTTCATCTTCTTTCACTGCAAACTCATCGGCTTCATCTTGCACTACTTCATAGTTGGAGCGTTGAATGCTTGCGCTTCCCCGGTAGAGAGAAACAACACAAAGCCATGCATCTTTGGCCAAGGCGAAGGGCCGAAGATGAGGTAGATCTTCGGGTGTAATTGCATCTTGAATGATGAAGAGAGCATTCTCATTGAATTGATTATCCGCGGCTTCTCGAGGAGTGAAGTTGCTTGGATCATGCGGATGGAAACCTTCTTCAATGATTCTCCAAAGATTAGTGTTCACATGACTTAAATGTCGCCTAAAGCGATAAACCCAAGAATCAAAGTTCTCATTTTTCACAATCTTAGGGGGAGGACCGGCATGATTCAAATGAGTGGAAGGAACCGGTCCACCATAAACAAGTGGTGGTTCCACATGAGCAAAGATGCCGGTGCCATTTTTACCACTAGAAGAAGGAGCCTTTTCACTACTAGCTTCCCCCTTGTCGGAGATAGCATCCGTCACCTTGTCGGTGGGATCAACCACTTTCAACGGTGCGGTGGATAATTTAAGCCCTTCAATGAATTTAGTAAACATGCTTTCAACCTCGGTCGTCATGGAGGTTTTCAATGTCTCCAAGGCCACATTGAACTCCTCACGAGAGACCGAGGTTCCCCCATCGCCCGTAGACAAGATCGGATTCACACTGAAGTGTTCCTCCACACCGTCTACGGTATCAACCATACTCTTCGGACGGCAAAGTCCTTAGTAAAGAGACGAGGCTCTGATACCAATTGAAAGGATCGACATGGTTGACTAGAGGGGGGGTGAATAGGCAACTAACAATTTTTAACTTTTCTTTACCAAATTAAACTTTGCATCAAAGTAGCTTGTCTAGATATGCAACTAGGTGAGCAACCTATATGATGCAACAACAACGAACAAACACGCAAGCACGAGAAGTAACACTAATGAGCTTGCACAAGTAAAGGTAAGAGATAACCAAGAGTGGACCCAGTGAAGATGAGGATGTGTTACCGAAGTTCCTTCCTTTTGAGGGGAAGTACGTCTCCGTTAGAGCGGTGTGGAGGCACAATGCTCCCCAAGAAGCCACTAGGGCCACCATATTCTCCTCACGCCCTCACACAATGTGAGATGCCGTGATTCCACTATTGGTGCCCTTGGAGGCGGCAACCGGACCTTTACAGACAAGGTTGGGGCAAACTCCACAACTTAATTGGAGGCTCCCAATGAAACCACGAAACTTCACCACAATGGAATATGGCTCCGAGGTGACCTCAACCGTCTAGGGTGCACAAAACACCCAAGAGTAACAAAATACACACAAGAAAGTATGGGAAGCAAATATCCTTTGGTGGAAGTGTAGATCTAGGTCTCCTCCTTCAATCCCTAGCAAATCAACAAGTTTGAGTGCCTAGAGAGAGAGATCGGGCAAAGAGAGCTTGAGTAGCATTAATGGTGGAAAGAGAGAGGTTAGAGGTAGGTGTGGTACGTAGAAGAAGCATCCTTATATAGCAACCCTAAAAATCCAACCGTTATTGTGTTCTCAGTGCTGCAGCGGTACAACCGCTCCTGGTCCCGGTACAACCGGGACTCACAGTTTACGTGCAGAACCCTACCAAGCGGTACAACCGGGCGACCAGGCGGTAGTACTGGTTGAGAAGAACAACCGGACCAACCGCCCAGACACCGCCCAACCACTGCATAGGAACAAAAAGGGAGTCACCCCTGAGTGCGGTAGTCGAGCGGTACCGGGCCGGTGCAACCGCATGGCCTCGAGCGCTCGGGCGGCTAAGTCCTGAGCGGTAGAACCGCTCCGGACCCCGGTGGTGCCGGTACGACCGTACCAACCGGGCCACCACCGCATGAGTACTGCATCAAAACAGAGGCCAGACCGGTACTTGGGCGGTGCCTGGCCGGAACAACCGCCCTAGTCCTTGCTGAGCGTTGGCGGTACCACCGCCCGGAAGCAGCGGTACAACCGCTTGAACAAAACTGGTCAGCGCCAAGACCCAGCGGTACAACCGCTCCAGAGAGCGGTACAACCGCTGGAGCCCACAGTAGACAGTAGGAAGGAAGGGGAAGACAAGAGAGGGGTGAGGTAAGTGTACGTGAATGGATACCCCCAACACTTTCCAATGTGGATTTCCTCTTAATAGTACGGGTTCCCTATGACCAAAAGAGATAGACAAATGTGTAGAAAACACCGTCTTCGATCCTTTTTTCTTCAGAGAGAATAGCTAATTGAAGAAGACCTAAAACCGAAACCTGGAACACTTAGCATAAGATTAGGTAAATAAAGGGTTGTCATCATCCTCCAAAACACAAAGTAGGGAAATGACCTTACACGGGTGTCCCGAGAGAACTCGCTGAGCACACTCTTAATATTGATCCGAAGTTTAAGCCGGTAAGGCAGTTTCTCCGATGGTTTAACGAGGAAAGGCGCAAGGCCATTGGAGAAGAGGTGACCTGGCTCTTGGCGGCCGGGTTCATTGTGGAAGTTTTTCACCCAGAGTGGTTGGCTAACCCGGTGTTCGTACTCAAAAAGAACGGCACCTGGCGTATGTGTGTGGATTACACCGATTTAAATAAAGCTTGTCCAGCTGACCCTTTTGCTCTCCCTCGTATTGATCAAATAATTGATGCTACGGCGGGTTGTGAGCATTTGAGTTTTCTGGATGCGTATTCAGGTTATCATCAGATCAAGATGGCAGTCAAGGACCAAGAGAAGACAGCCTTCATCACTCTGTTTGGATCCTTCTGCCATGTATCTATGCCTTTTGGGCTTAAGAGTGCCCAGACGACTTATCAACGGTGTATGCAAAATTGCCTTCACAATCAGATTGGGAGCAATGTTCATGCTTATGTGGATGATATAGTGGTGAAGTCCAGAAAAGAGGAAACCTTAGTAACTAATATGAAGGAGACCGTTGATAACCTCCGGGTCTACAAGATGATGCTTAACCCGGCTAAGTGTGTTTTTGGAGTCCTCGCTGGCAAACTCTTGGGTTTTTTGGTATCTAACAGAGGTATTGAAGCTAACCCGGAGAAAATTAAGGCAATCACCTCCTTGTCCAAACTGGTGTGCATCAATGACGTTCAATGGCTGGCGGGTCGCATCGCTGCTCTGAGCCGGTTCATAAGCCGGTTAGGGGAGAAGGCGATGCCTTTGTATCAGATGATGAAAAAAACGGATGATTTCGTTTGGAGCGATGCTGCAAACTCTGCTTTTGAGGATCTGAAGAAACAGCTTGCTGAGCCGCCGGTTCTTGCTGCTCCAGTTGAGAAAGAGTCGCCTTTGTTATAAGTAGCCGCTAACTCATGAGCTGTTAGTGTGGCAATTGTGGTGGAGCGCAAGGAGGCTGGCAAGCAACATCCGGTTCAACGGCCGGTTTACTACGTCAGTGAGGTGCTGATTGAATCTAAACAAAGATATCCACATTGGCAGAAGCTCGTGTATGGGGTGTTCATGGCAAGCCGGAAGCTCAAACATTACTTTTAGGGTCACCCAGTCACTGTGGTTAGCTCTGCTCCTTTGGGAGACATCATCCAAAATAGAGAAGCTACTGGACGAGTCGCCAAGTGGGCCATTGAACTTGGGTCTCATGGGTTGAAGTATGTGCCACGTATTGCGATCAAATCTCAAGCGATGGTTGAATTTATTAATGACTGGACAGAGATGCAGATGCCAGAAGAGAAACCAGAAAACATGTATTGGACGATTCACTTTGATGGGTCCAGACAATTGGAAGGCTCAGGGGCTGGAGTTGTTTTAACTTCCCCTCGAGGTGACAAGTTTTTTTATATGTTGCGATTGATGCTTCCTTGTACTAACAACGCAGCAGAGTATGAAGCCTTGCTCCATGGTCTTCGAATGGCCAAAGAGATGAGCCTGAGCCGGGTCCGGTGTCTTGGCGATTCAGATTTGGTGGCTCAGCAGGTGTCAGGCAAGTGGGATTCCAAGGACCCTCTCATGGCGGCTTATCACCATGAAGTCGATGTTGTTGCAGGACATTTTAAAGGTTATCAGGTGGAACACATTGACCGTAGGAAGAACGAAGCGGCAGATGCTCTAAGCCGGTTGGGGTCTTAGCGTAAGCCGGTGCCACCTAACACCTTTTTGGATGTTTTGCATAACCCGTCTGTTAAGTTACCTACAGAGGAAGATTTAGCCGTTCCTGACCCGAATGCACAGTTGGTGGCGGCTCTTCACGTCATCCCAGATTGGACAGTACCGTTCTTGGCTTACATGACCCGGGGTGAGTTGCCAGAGGATGAGACCCTGGCCCAACAGATAACCCTGCGGTCCAAATCAATGATGATTTCTAACGGACAGTTATACCATCGCAGCGTCTCTGGAGCATTTCAGCGGTGTGTTTCTCCTGAAGAAGGCCAAGAAATACTTCGTGAGATCCAAGAAGGGGATTGTGGTCATCACGCCGGGTCAAAGTCTCTTGTGGCCAAAGCTTTTCGTCATGGTTTTTACTGGTTGACGGCTCACGCTGATGCAGAGGATCTGGTCAGTAGGTGTGATGGATGTCAAAAATTTGCACGACGAGCACATGTGCCGGCTCAAGAGTTACGGATGATTCCAATCACCTGGCCGTTTGCGGTCTGGGGGCTTGACATGGTTGGACCTTTCAAAAGGTCTAAGGATAAAAAGACACATCTTTTAGTAGCAGTTGACAAATTCACAGTGGGTTGAGGCGGAGCCAGTGAGTAAGTCTGATGCAGCCACAACGGTTTAGTTCATGAAAAAGGTGATCTTTCGCTTTGGTTTTCCACACAGCATTATCACTGACAATGGCACTAATTTATCCCAAGGGGCTATGGAGAAGTTCTGTCAACGTGAGCATATCCGGCTTGATGTTTCTTCTGTAGCTCACCCTCAATCTAATGGGCAGGCTGAGAGAGCAAATCAGGAAATTTTAAAAGGTCTCAAGCCCCGGCTCATGGTTCCCTTACAACGGACCCCGGGTTGCTGGGTAGAGGAGTTACCCTCGGTATTGTGGAGTATTAACTCCACCCCTAACAGATCTACGGGTTATACACCCTTCTTCATGGTTTATGGAGCGGAAGCAGTACTGCCTAGTGACATTCGTCATGACTCGCCTCGTGTGGCGGCTTATGTTGAAGCTAATAACGAACAAGCCATACATGATGTTCTTGACTTGTTAGATGAGGAAAGAGACTTAGCAGCAGCTCGATCAGCAATTTATCAACAGGACTTGCGCCGCTATCACAGCCGCCGGGTTAAGTCCAGGACTTTTCAAGAAGGTGACCTGGTGCTCCGGCTCATCCAGGATCTGTCAGATGCACACAAGCTATCCCCACCTTGGGAAGGACCCTTTGTGGTCAGCAAGAACTTAAACAACGGGTCATATTACCTCATTGATGTTCGAGAGCACAAAGATTCACGTAAGTCAGAGGAGGAGACCCGCCGGCCGTGGAACATTCCTCAACTTCGGCCATACTACACCTGAGCCACCGGCTCTCATCATGTACATACTTTGACGTTGTATATACTATGATAAGTAATAAAGCAGGACCTCTGTCCTTTTCCTTTTCAAAGATTATATATCTTTACTCTTTTTCACTATTTAAAATGACTATTAAGGAGCTGATTATATCTGAATCAAGTCTAACCTTTTTGGTCCGGCTTAAGATCGTATTCAAATCTAGCTGTAAACCTCATGATCACTTGGGGGCTTCTTGTTCAAACATAGGTCGTATTCGAACCAAAGAGAACATAGCTGTCGTAACCCTCTTGATCGGCTCAAAGCCAAACTCACCAGGGGCTTCTTGATCGTATCCGAATCATAGCTTAACCCCTTTTGGGTCCGACTTGGATCGTATTCGAATCAGGGTCATTAAAAACCTCTCAAGATCATTTGGGGGCTTCCTGTTCAAACATAGGTCGTATTCGAACCAAAGAGAACATAGCTGTCGGTACCCTCTTGATCGGCGCAACGCCAAAGCCACTGGGGGCTATATGATCGTATTCAAATCTTAGCTTAACCCCTTTGGTCTGGTTTACTGATCGTATTCAAATCAGAAACCCCCAACCTTTAGTTACAAGGTTATTTATATTGTTTGCCACCTGTTATTTGTCTTATTGGTCTTTTATTGTCTCAAATTTTAAATAATCAGCATGGTCTTTTCGCCGGCTTGACTATTTGACAATAAGCCGCCAAGGCATGATAATCATCAGGCATTCAGAAGCATTGACTTCTCAAAAGGACTGGATCATCAACCTCATCACATGGGTCATATAAACCGGTGGTCCAGAGGTCAAAGATACAGGTATGATTGTTGTTTATGAACAGTTTCTTTATGTGTTAATCCAAGGTTATTTCAACCATGTTTATTTTCACATCTAGTTCTGTTTTTCTACTATGATAAAACTATCGGTCATGTACCGGGTATTCTGACCCGTTCGGTGCTAAACCTCCAAGCAAGCTTCTCCTTTGCTACAGGAACAAAGCTGAAATATTACAAAGATAACCATGAATGTGACGCGTATATTGATATCAGGAAGCAAAGAGTCACAAATGGCATCTTATGCATGATGGCATAGGCAAAATATGCTGTTGTTTCAAGCTAATTATATTACAAGGCGTTCAAGAGCCCACAAAGATGGTTCTCACTCTTCCTTCGCCGGTTCACCTCCTTCTGTTAATTGAAAGCTGGAATTGGACTCTGATTCATCATCAATCAGGCCAGCCAGATCAACTTCTGGAGCAAACGTATGTTGACGAACCGGCGGGAGAAGGTCTGTCACCTTGTAAGAGGGAGTCGCCATCTTCTTATTCTCCAAATCAAAACCCGGCTGACATTTGTCAATATTGGTTTCATCTCCAAGAATAGTAGCCTGAGGTCGAACTTCCCTCACGCAAGCAACGAAGTCATCCTGGTCAAACAGAGACCCGTCTTCCTTCACAGTAGGGTACCCCCTGGCTACGTCCGCCGGGTCTAGATCTGGCACCCAAACCTTGGAATGGCTCAGAGCAGTCAAGGCTCCGGCTCTAGCGCAGGATTGTTTGACCTCTTGGAACCTGGCGGGTAAGATTGACAATTTCTTCAAAACGTCGCTCAGCCGATTGGGTCCTTGGTTGGCAGGGGACATGGTGGCAAGTGCTTGTTGAGTGCCAGTATACAATTGCTCTACTAATGTATAAACCGCCTTCAGCTTGATCACGCTGTCTTGGCTCAGATTTTTCCTTCGAGGACCTGGGAAGTTTTTTTATACAGAGGCTCATTAGGCGGTTCATATTCCAGGTCAAAAAGAAGGTATAAGTGATTAAACTCAGATAACTTACCAATGATGGTGGAGACCATTTGAGACACCCGACTCTTTAAACCGGTAAGCTCGATGGTAACCTCCTCAAGAGCTGATTCAGCTTTTTCAGCACGTTCGATTAGCAGTGTCTTTTTTCAACCCAGGATTTCTTCTTGGCCGTCAAACTGGTCTTCGATTTCTCTGTCTCAAAAAGACTCAGTTGGAGTTTAGTGTCAGCAGTTTTGATCTCTGTCTCTTGTTCCGCCAGCCGGGTCTTTGCTTTAGTTAATTGAGAGCTCAATTCAGATAGGGCGTTCTGCAAAACGTATACAGGTGTGTCAAAGCTTAAACTTAAGATTCAAGTCTCAAGTACTATGCACTGCAAGACCACTTGACACTTGGGGCTAATGTCTGCCAAAACAATTTTTTACGACTCTTATATATTTCAAGTCCCAAGTGCCTTACAAAGTAATAGCACTTGGCACTTGGGGGCTAATGTATGATATTCAGAAAGTTATTCAATATTAAGCCGGATTACAATGCTTATTGGGACACACTACAAGAAATATGTCAACTTATGACCTTCTCTTAGTGACCCCAGCTGAATTGGTCGTAAATTCAGGGCCACTTCGCTTGGAAGGGCTCAAACACTGAAATTGCTTACACCAAATGGTCACAGAGCAGACAAGAGGCGCCAATGACCTTATTTCTACATGATTACGACCAATATAAATGGTCATGACGTTGCGAACGTGGATGCATTGGTACTTATTGCTATGATAAGGCGCCACCTCATCAGTTTTGCCTATGTGTCATGCCCATGTTTCAATTTTTGCCCTAGGTTGTGAAGCAACCTATATTTCTGTCATTCCCAAAATTCCCAAAAAAATTGGGCATTCTTTACTATCCAAATCATTGCCTCATGACAATATTCAACTCCATTTGACTGGTAAAATTTCCTCGGCAAATTTCCAAAGTTTTTGTTCAGCTCGAACTGTTGTGAAGGAAGTACTGGCTAGGCATATCCTAATGAGCTGAATTTTGGCCACATCTTGTATATTCCCAAATCATAGCTCTCCACAAATTTTGAGCCCCGTCTAACAATACATGTGACTGTGTCTTTAACATTCATGTTTCTGTCCAGTGTGGTACGTTGCAAAGCAAGTGACACCTAGGCTCCTCCATTTGAGCTGCAAATTTTCCAAGATAGTGTCCTTAGTAGATGATCATCCTCGGCCAAAACTCAGGCCCATTGGCCATGTGCATTTCCCGTACCACTAATCAAACACTTGGGTGCTGATTCATGTTTGAACTCGGTTCAGTCTCCTCGTGAGATTCTTATATTGCCTTCTTCTTCCTAACACCTATCAGGGGAGTGCCCAACCCACTAGACATGCCTAGGCCGCCCGGAACGCGTGGCAACACCACGGTCACGTGGTGACCACGCGGCGGGCATGCAAGTCTACGCGCTTTGGAGTTGGGGCCCTGGGCCACCATCCAAACCTCAACGTATCGCCACCAAACCATGTATTTCTGATTAAATAGATACTTTTCTACCTAGAAATGATTTTTTGAAAAAATAAAGAGCAAACTATGAGGCAGCTGCAGTTCAAATTTGTCCCGCTTCCTACTAAATCAGCAAAAAATTGTCTTTTTCACCACAGGTGGACACAAACTTTTGGCACCCAACCATTTTGTCAATTGTGCATTAAACATGGCCTAGTATTTAATAAAATTGATTTGGTCCAATTCTGCAACAAATATATGGTAGGTCCTTCACAAAAAAACTCATTTTGGGCACTCGAAAAATGGAAAATTGATTTTTTGTCCAAAGAAAATGAAAACTCCCTTATGCAAATTTTTTTGCCATTCCAATATGCACCCTTGTGCACAATATGAGATCATTTGAACAAACTATGCCATGAATGTGGCCATAAGATTGATCATTTGGCTTGAAAGCCATGAATCTTCAGAGATGATAGCTCATTTCTGAGAACACTTTTTTAAAATAATTGCCATATTACAAGTTTGTTATTTTTCCTGGGAACTTGGCCACATATAATGACACAATGCGAAGGTTTCCCAATTTTTTGATTTTTTTTGAATTTTTTATGCCCATTTCAAAATGCGGTCAAAACGGCGGGAATGACTGTTCCTAGCTAGTGGTTGAATCTTGGAATTTTTTTGGTGTTTCTCTGATTAAATAGATACTCATGTACCTAGAAATGATTTTTGGAAAAAATAAATAGCAAACTATGAGGCAGCTGCAGTTCAAATTTGACCCGCTTCCAACTGAATCGACGGAAATTTGTCTTTTTCACGAGAGGTGGATCAAAACTTTTTACACCCAACCATTTTGTCAATTGTGCATTAAATATGTCCTAGTATTTTATATAATCGATTTGATCCAATTTTACAACAATTATTTGGGAGGCCCTTCACAAAAAAACCTCCTTTTGGGCACTCGAAAAATGGAAAATGATTTTTTCGTCCAAAGAAAATGAAAACTTCCTTAGGCAACATTGTTTGCCATTCCAATATGCACCCTTGTGCACAATATGAGATCATTTGAACAAACTATGCCATGAATGTGGCCATAAGATTGATCATTTGACTTGAAAGCCATTGATCTCCACACGTGATAGCTCGTTTCTGAGAACATTTTTTTAAAATAATTGTCGTATTACAAGTTTGTTATTTTTCCTGGGAACTTGGCCACATATAATGGCACAATGCGAAGGGTTCCCAATTTTCTGATTTTTTTTGAATTTTTTATGCCCGTTTCAAAATGCGGTCAAAACGGCTGGCTTGACCGTTCCTAGCTAGTGGTTGGATCTTGGAAAACTTTTGATGTTTCTCTGATTAAATAGATACTTATGTACCTACAAATGATTTTTGGAAAAAATAAAGAGCAAACTATGAGGCAGCTACAGTTCAAATTTGACCCGCTTCCTACTGAATCGGCGGGAATTTGTCTTTTTCACCAGAGGTGGATCAAAACTTTTAACACCCAAGAATTTTGTCAATTATGAATTAAATATGACCTAATATTTTAGAAAATTGATTTGGTCCAATTTTGCAACAAATATATGGTAGGTCCTTCACAAAAAAACTCATTTTGGGCATTCAAAAAATGGAAAATGAATTTTTCGTCCAAAGAAAATGAAAACTTCATTAGGCAACATTGTTTGCCATTCCAAGATGCACCCTTGTGCAGAATATGAGATCATTTTAACAAACTATGCCATGAATGTGGCTATAACATTGATCATTTGGCTTCAAAGCCATGAATCTTCACACATGATAGCTCGTTTTTGAGAACACTTTTTAAAAGAATTATTGTATTACAAGTTTATTATTTTTCCTGGTAACTTGGTCACATATGATGACACGATGCAAAGGTTTTCCAATTTTTCGATTTTTTTTGAATTTTTTATGCCCGTTTCAAAATGCGGTCAAAACGACGGGCATGACCGTTCCTAGCTACTGCTTGAATCTTGGATTTTTTTGGGTGCTTCTATGATTAAATAGATACTTATTTACCTAGAAATGATTTTTGGAAAAAATAAAGAGCAAACTATGAGGCAGCTGCAGTTCAAATTTGACCCGCTTCCTGCTGAATCGGCGGAAATTTGTCTTTTTCAGGAAATGTGGATCGAATCTTTTGGCACCCAACCATTTTGTCAATTGTGCATTAAATATGTCCTAATATTTTAGAAAATTAATTTTGTCCAAATTTGTAACAAATATATGGTAGGTCCTTCACAAAATAACTCATTTTGGACACTCAAAAAATGGAAAATTGATTTCTTGTGAAAATAAAATAAAAAATCCCTTTGGCAATATTGTTTGTAATTCCAAGATGCAAACTTGTGCGAAATATGGAATCATTTGAACAAACTATGAGGCAGCTGTAGTTAAAATTTGCCCCGCTTCATAGTGAATCGACGAAAATCCCACCTAGTATGAAAGTACATCTAGTTATTTGAGGGAACCGTACGTAAACATTGTCATAAAAAGAGAAGGGAACTTACCGCCGGGCATTGTGGTGCTGCGTTGGATCTCCTCGACACTGCAATGGAGCTTCATCAGGCACCGTGGTGCTGGGTTGGAGCTCGTAGCACGTCGTTGAGAGCTGTAATGGAGCTTCATGGGGATGTCATCGGTGTTGCGTTGAAGCTTTTTCACGCTCGGTGCTATCGTGACATATTGATGTGATCGAACAACTGCCAATGCGCAGATCGGGCGGCTAGCTAGGCGGATGATTTCTAGACAAAATTATCTGACTGACTCGTAGTTGTTTGCTTATTGTTAATCGATTAAGACCAATTTACATGGTCATAACATCATCAAAGCCTATACATCCTTCTGATTGGTTCATGGACATGTCACGCAGATCAAGCATCAGAGACCGTCGGATATTCACAGATCTAATGACCCACAACCCCTCATGCTCTCACTCCTCGTCCCACCCACAGCCCAACCACCCAAACCCTAACCCAGATCCACTCCCACTCCAGCCGCCGCTGCCCCCTTCTTCCTCCCAGATCCAATCCAAGTCAGAACCCCTCGCCCTCCCGTCCCCGGCCTCCATCTCCATTCCTGCGCGTGTCGGACACCTCCCTCCGGCAGAGCTCGACCCACACCGCCAAGCGCCGCTGCTCCACCCTCTCCCGCGCCCCTCGATCCCAGATCCCCGTATCCAAGTTACCCTCTTCCTCCCTCAGATCTCGATCTGCTGTCCACCATCGATGACCCTCCCTATAGACGAGATCGAGCTCCTCCCTCCTCCTGTTCTCCCCCAGCCTTATCCGCTCCGAGCCAACCAACCACCATGTCCTTGGGATTTTGCCGCGCGGCGCCTCGTCTCGCCGGCCTAGCGACCACAGGCAGGCAGTCCACGGCCAGGATGGCGGCGTGCCCCGCCGCAACCACGTACACGCACAACACTCCGCGCCTCCCCTCCCTCTCCTGTGGTTCCTAACAGACGCACTCATTGCGGTCGGCGTCCCCGGAGTTGGCGCAGGAGGGGCTGGCCGGCGTCCCCCGTCGACGTCCTCCTCCCTCTTGTCCTGCGTGATCTGGAGGGGGATGGAGCGGGCGGCCATCATCTGAGGCTAGGCCACGTTGGACCGGGAGGGGACCATGGCGCCGCCCCATCGCAGTTGTCCTCGTTCACCTCTGCTCCAGCAGCGTTGCCTTAGTAGATGGGGGCCATAGACCTCGGGAACCCGCTCCTCAACCTCACCGTCGACGGCTTCCTCAAGATCGGCACCGTACGCACCCCCCACCCTACTCTTTCATCTGTTCTTCTAATTCTCGCTGACAGATTCAGATGCTTTTTTGTGTGACTAATCTGCAGGTGTTGTTGCTGGGGTGTATGTAGGCATGGAGTATGGAGTGGAAAGGGCCAGTGGTGACTATGACTGGGTAATGATTCTCTGAAAATGGATCTCTCTTCATGTTTCTTGCACTTAGCTGAACCTTAGGTGGAGGGAAAATCTACCTGCATGACTGCCTCCCCGTCGCAAACATTATTATCTGCCTACTTAACAATCTACATCTTTCTTTTGTTGAGTAAGATTTTGAGCTAATTAATTAGGGGTAACAATGCATCACGTCTCACTGAGTATAGAAACGTTAGCCACAGGATCTGGATTTATTTGTGTGGATGTTTGTTAAGTTAACTCATCAACTGACTCTCTCACTCTAAAAAATGACAAAAAACTCATAAACTGATGGAACCGTTCCCAGAAATAGATAAAAAGGGGATTTTCTTTTATGGATGAAGGTCCACATGTTCGCAAAGAGGCAGAGTTAGCTTAGGTTCAGAGCGCGCCATATTTCAGTTAACACCTAGCCATATTCAGTTGTTTATATCAAGCACTAGCAGCTAGCTGTGTCTCATAAAAAGCAATCTTGCAGAGACGCAGAGTGGCTAGATTCAGAACCGCCTGGATCTCGGTTAGATACTGGCCAGATGTTGTCTGTTGTTATCCAGTGTTATAGAGCAGTATTTTTCACTCGTGTACAGTAGTGCATACATCAGTTTGTGTTGGTGCTGTGCAGACAAATGTGACACGAAATTATCTTGGTTTCTTTGCAGTCCAGAATGGGGCGTGGGAGAAGCTGCCGGCCAGCGGATCTGGTAAGACAATAAGTACTACACTATAACCTACTAGTATGGCAGTATTGATATAAGGAAACATGTGATGCAATATAGTTGCCTTGCATACATGTGATTATACTTTTTCTTAATTTCTAGTATAATTTTCTTCAGAGTGTAGATATATGTGTACTAATTAGACATTGAACGGTTACTTGCAGTGTGAAAGCCACCATTGAGAGGAACAAAAAGGCCAACCATGACACATCCAACTCTAGCACGGTTGCAGAAGTCAATGCCCAGGTAACATCATGTCATTCTTTCACTCTACAACAATTGCTTGAATTGACACCCAAGATGTGATCTGTAAAGTCAACACCTTCTACTAGTCCTTTTCTACTCAGTTACTACATACAGAGTACTAGTACTACTTACAGTAGATTGCTAGACTTTGCTCCTGAACCTAAACCTAAAATCCCTTTGCTATTGGCCGGGGCGCCCTTCCCTGTTTTCTGCGGATGTATTACTATCTTTTGATTGCCTGAAAAACCAATGAGCTACTACCTAGTACAAGAATCCCTAAATCTGTCCTAGAAACACCATACCAGACAACCATATTTCAGGTGGATGCATGTCATCAATCATTCCTGGCATTCTTATTTCCTTATATTAAATAAGTACTCGTATGTTTTGAGTGATTCGTTGCTTGAAGCCAGGCAGTAAGTATATGGCAAGCCCTTCAATTATATACAGTGATTTAATTGTTGCTTCAAGTGCATTTTTTATAAGCTGCAAGCCATCCAGCAACATGTTCGAATTTATTTGTACAAGTCAGCAAAATGGACAAGAAACACCATAACCAGAAGTTGAACTATCATCCACTGTTATGATTCCCTTTTGAGCGTTGCGGTGATTCAGAAGCAACAAATCATAACAATTAGATCGTCCGCTCCAGCCAAGCACCTTACAAATTCTTTTTTTGTAAAGAACCATCCTTACAGCACAGTTACGGGCTACGTATTTCTAATTACTTTATATGAAGAAACACTTACCTTGCAGCCATCTAATATGCAATTCTAATAATATGTGATGCCTGATTTTTTTAGTTGTACATGCCATTCGTGCATGAATTCCTTTTCTTATGTACCAACTCCCTAATCATGTTTTGTGTTTTCAGTTTGCTATCTTAGGAGAACCTGGTGTGCTATATGGGGAAGCAAAGCAGCAACCCACAACTCGACCTGTGACTCCAGATGAAGGCACCACGACGCACCATGATTATCCATTGGAAGGTCAGCTCCTGGACAGTAACTTTCTCTCAATTTATGCTCTGCTTCATATCAGTTCCTTGTATGGTTGCTGCATTGATGCAAGTTGTAATGTGCAGGGCTTCCGAGTTTGCACCCCGCCGTCCGGACAGAGCAAGGAGGGGTCATCATCCACACCGTGGAGTTGGTTGAGCCTTGAGTGCGACCTAGAGAAGTAGGGCATTGTCTGGGGTCATCTCTTCCTTTTGCCGTGGTAAGAAATGAGCGCCACTCTTTGTCGTGCATGTATCAAAATGGCAGAAATGTTGAATACATGTTTGCTCTCAGCTGGGATACTTGGTTGTACTTAGTTATGTGATTTATTCATGTTCGTGCTGCTTGTTAAGCGATTATCTGTATGTCATTGCTACCCCGTTGCATATCTCTCTTTTCTTGTGTGCTGCATTGTAGATATGCATGATGGAGTGAATGCTTTCAGTTCTGGTTGTGTCAAATCTTTACTATGTCCCATGCTTAGTGTTTACTATACTGAGGCATTGGCCATCGGAATTTCGACGTGTATGTATAATTTTAGTTCTGGATGTGTCCAATGCAAACATTACTATCAACTGTTAAATTGATTCTAAAATTTCTCATTAACTTCATTTCAGACGATGATTTCTGGATTTGGTACCAATTTATTGTTGGCATGCATGTGCTATGTACCTTGCTTTGGTTTTATGTAGCAAGTGCCTTAGTACCTTTTCTGTCATGTGGTGTCCATGGATTGAAATGTTGGCTGTTATATATTGATTGTAGTATCGAAAATGCCTCAAACCTTAAATACTTAAAATAGATTGTTGTTCCTTTCTTGTTAGTTTTGATACCCATATACCTGCCTTGTATTAGCTCTTTCCTTTCGTGCATGTTAATTCAGTGTTTGTGTTGATTTGATGCCAATGTTCAAAAACAAGATTTTTATGGATGGGTTTATGTGTTCTGCTGGTATATATGCACACAGAATGGCCTTCATTATTTTTGTATCTGCTGTTAGATTTGCTTTTATTTTGTTTCTAACCATTTTGTTCTATAACATGCACATGCTGGCCTTTCATGTTTTGTCGCGAGCATCAAGACGAAGAAGTCGGAAGAAGCATAGTTCCAGCTCATTGGAGCTAGTTCAAGGAGTAATGAAGCCCTTGATGCTGATCTGTTGGAACAAACTGAAGCACGAACTTGGCTCATGTGATCCACTTGTAGAGCTGATTATACTGTGATCGCATTTGTATGTGTGTGATCACATTTGTATGTGTGTTAGATGATGTAACAGATTGCTTCTTGTTATTTGAAGTATTACATCTGTTTTCTGTCTATTTTGATTTAAATACTGGTTTAGTTACTGGCATATTGAAATCTGAGGAACATGACCATGACAACAAGGACCCACAAACTAGAATCAAACATTTGGGGCCCATTTAGAACCTGACAATTGGGACCCATTTGCAAAAAAGGAAAAAAGGCCGCAACCCAAAACTGAAAAGGCTGAATTGTTGGTCCAGGCTGCATCTCAGAAATAAAGGCCGAATCAATGGCCCAAGCCCATATAGCTAGCGAAAATTAACAGGAAAAATAAATATTAAAAAGGCTGAATTAATGGGCTCGGCCCATGTAAAACACCGAATTGGACCAGGCTGATTCTTATCCACGTCAGCTTGCCACGTTGGATTCCTACGTGGCCTGGGGAGGTTGCTAGTGACCAAAATTTTGGTCAAAGAACCAACGACCTTTTACATATCACAGAGAAGGTCGTTAATTTCAGTTTACGATCGCCAGCTTTTGACCTTCTGTTTTTGGTCAAAAAAGGTCACAAATGAAAAACAATGACCTTTCAGTGACCAATAGTGGTGGTCACAAGTTGACATATTTCTTGTAGTGACAATTCTGAAGTTAAGTACCGGTTCATTTTGATCCATCGAGCCGGCCCTTGGGGACTATAAGTGAAGTTTATACTATTCTGTTGGACTTTAGAAAAATCTAAGGGTAAAGCTTTAGCCTATATCATAAGTCTACAGATCATTCAGGTTTTATCATAATCTAAAGACTTGGGGGCTGGCAGAATATAAGTAAGCCGGAAGAGCATACCTCATACTTTAGCTGCAATTGCTTTACCATCTCGACTTCCGAGTCATGGCTGGAGTGCACATGGCTGAGATAGCCAGACAATATGTCATTGGCGTTCAGATGGTTGTAGTGAGAAACATCAAAACGCACTTTCTGTCTCTCCAGGGCCTCTTGTTTAGCGGTGTGATGAGCCAACACGGTGGGAGTCCCCGGCTCAACAAAACGGCTTCCAGTAATCAGAACATCATGGGAAGACGATGATGGCGGGTTGGCCGAGCTGGACGGTCCGGTAGTAGAGGGGTTAACGATGGTATCGTCAGCTGACGGCTCAGGAGGATCTAATTGAGCATTGGCAGCCGGGTCTTCTGGTGCTTCAGTTTGAAGGGGAGAAGGTGGCATGGCCGGTTCAGGCGCAAGGACTGACGGGTCTTCCGCCGGCTTAGTCACCTTGGCCTTCTTGGACTTAGCTTGGCCACTAAGAAAGATGTTATGAGACTGTCAATATAAAGTTGTAGTTTGAGAAACACGGAGGAAAGATGATTGTTTCCTTACCCAGGGGCAGTTTTGAAGGCCGGAAATTGTGTCTAAGAGGAGTCGCCAGAAGAGCGAGAAACCTCCTTCAAAGGGCAAATAACGTCAGTAGCACAAGAGAATATATTCATTAATGAAAGCCGAAGAGGAATATAAAAGAGACCTCATTTTGGCGTTTTTAGGAGTTTGTTGTACAACAGGAGGCGGCTCATCATCGTTCTGAGCTTGACGACGGCTCCCGTGTTGCTGCTTTTTCAAAAGAAAATGAGGGTCCAAATAAGCCAAAAGGTGCGAAAACCTTATTTTCTAGGTTACCAGTCGAAGTTTCTGTCTCGGCAAATGGTCTGAGTCGGAGGAAATAATTACCTCTTCTTCTCCGGCCTGACTGGCCCCTGTGTCGTCCTGGCAATAATCAGTGTCAATAAGGTTATTAAAAAACTGGCCAAGGGAGTCAAGGGCTACCTCCGACTCAGAAGTATCGTCGTCAAGCTTTAAGAGGTCCTCAGCGGTGGTCTTCTTATTCTTCTTAGACCTCTGGGTCGTCTTCTTGGCGGTCATGGCGGCGGCTCTAGCCTTATTGGCGGCTTCGTGGTCATACTTGGCTTTCCAGAAATCAGATTTGGCATGTAAACAAATAAACAAGATGAAAGGTCATGCAGGTATTTAAAACGGATGAGAAAAATACAAAGAGAAAGAGGTCAGAGGTCCTTTACCTCTGGCGTCGGGTTAAGTTTGCAGAACGGGTTTAACCCGACTTTACTGCAGTCTTCATACTTGCGTTCACTAGAAGAGTTGACATTGAAACAATATCTTCTTCAGTAAGTTGAACGGAGCTGTGATGAAGAGAGTCATTTGGGCCACCACCATATTCATACATCAATTTGGATCGACGGCTTAGAGGGATGACCCGCCATGAGACCTAGCAATGGGTCAAGTCAACTCCGGTTAAGCCATTCCCCAATAAGGCGTTAATCCTTTTGATTGATGGCATAAGCTTCTTGCGTTCGGCGGCAGTGAGTTTGTCAGGGAGCGCAAACTTGGAGTCAAGTCGCTCTGCGCGATAACCCGACAGTGGCTTCTCATTTGCTGGTGAAGTGTCTTGACAATAGAACCAAGTCTGATTCCAGTCTTTGGGATGACTCGGCAAGACTATTAGAGGGAAGACGATGCCCTGTCGACGCAGAATTGAGATGCCTCCAAGTTCCAAGCTAGGGCCATTGGTACACTCGTTCTGGCGGTTCAGATAAAAATACTCTCTAAAGAGTTCCACAGTCGGTTCTTCTTGAAGGTACACCTCACAGAGAACTTGGAAATTGCAAATATTGGATATGGAGTTGGGCCCGAGATCTTGAGGGTGGAGTTTGAAAAAATGGAGGACATCTCTGAAGAACTTTGAGCCGGGCGGTGAAAAGCCACGGTTCATGTGGTCAGAAAAGACAATGACTTCAGCATCTTTTGGATTGGGCCGTTCCTCGTCCGGGTGAGGTGCATGGTAAGACATAACATTCTTCCCTGGCAAAAATCCTATGGAGAAGAAGTCCTTCAAATTATCCTCAGTCACTGTTGAGGGAACCCAGTTGCAGACAGTCGGTGCTTTGGACGGCATCATGTTCAAAAGACGAACTGAAAATAAAGCAACATGCCGGTTCAATTCAATGATAATGGTGAAATTAAGTGATGATGGTACAGGGGAGTAATGGCGGCTTAAGTAAGGGCTAATGTCATATAAGGAAAAGTAAGTCGGCGCAACAAGCCGCCATGACTACAGATATTTGAGAAAGCAGATTCGGCTAAGTGTTGAGACAAACAAGTTTCCTAATTGCTTGATATTATTCCAGATCAAATGGCTATTCAAAATGGAAAAAAATTCTAGACCTAAAAGTTCAGCGCAGATGAGTTTGTGAGTCCTAATGAGGCCTTTATACTGGGAAAAGGGATCTACTAGTATCAAGAGTAGGCACAAAACAACTATCGCACAAACATATATCTCTTTCTAGATCAAGAAGAGGCTGCAGTGGAAGAACTACGAAGAAACTGTGATGAACTACGAAGAACATGCAAAAACCTAGAAAGCCCTAATGCAGATCTAAGGAGCAAGAAGGGAAACGCTTACAGCCACAGATCTTCCGCGGAGAGTCATCGATGTTCTCTGGACTGATTCCGGTCGATGCAGGGGCCAAAGTCGACGGAGGAGAGGTGCTCTCTGACGGCGGCGGAGCTCGAGCAGCAGCGGGGGTTGCGAGAGGAAGAAGACGAAGAAGAGAGAAGAATGAGAAAGACCGGGGCATGCCTATTTATAAGGGGATAAGCGAACAGGCGGGCGCGAAAATCGAGGAAGACCCGAATAATGATTATCCAACTAAATGGACGCCTCGATACTCGAAATGCATTAAAGAATAAAGATCCGTTGAGAGATGATGTCATAATAGTTTTTCGTGTTTTCAAGAAATGACGTCATGGCGGGTTACAAAAAATTTCTGCGAAGAAAGGAAGATGGATTTTGTCTAAGTATTAAAGATTGACAAAGAACAAAGTTCAAAGTCAACCTGGGGCCTAATGTTGGGGATATGGCTATCAGGTATGACCCGCTTAGGAGGGGCCGGGTCAGCCCCAATGGCGGGTCACAAAGGAAGCCCAGTAAACATTCAAGACGATAGTTTATTAAGGCTTATAGAAGGCCTAAGCCCAGAGGCGGCTTAAGGCCCAATATTGTAAACCACTGTATGTAAGGAAAAACTTGTAAAGAAAGGCATATAAAAGAAGTCACCAAGCCGGACATGCTTTATGAGCCGGTCGGGACTCCGTAGGCCACCAGGCGTCAACCCGTGTATATAAGGGGATGATCCGGAGGCGGCTTAGGGCAAGAAAACAAGAGATCGATAACCAAGCCGGCGGATTAGCCTCTTGGTGATCAAAACCCCAGCAATGCCAACACAACTAGACGTAGGCTTTTACCTTCATCGTAAGGGGCCGAACTAGTATAAACCTCTCGTGTCCCTTGTCCCGATTAACCCCTTTAAGCTTCCTAGTTGCGATGGCCCTACGGCTAAGTCCTTCTGCTAGGACATCTGCCGTGATAATTCCATGACACAATGTGTATTGAAAAAAGTAGATGTATGTTGCAAAAAAGAGAAAGGATAAAGAGAGAAAAAAGGAAAAAAAAAACGAAAGAAGAAACACAGAAAGCCGAAACCCAATAGGAAACCCTTAGTATGTGCATTACAGAGGGCACGCCGCCTACCACATGAATGATACTAACTGTATTTTTTTTTCTTGTTAGTGACGCGTGGACGACACGCCACTCATTGGCTTCCCTGCACCGGTGAACTTAGAAAGGTAGTGTTGCCCAAGTAGGGGTCTTTTTGAACCTCGAAATTCTAAAAACACAGGGATAGAAAAACCATAGGATTTAAATGTCATTTTCATTTCAACCCTACAGGATTTTGGTTGTTTGGTTACATCATACAAAATGCAAATGATTATTTAAAATAAGTTTTAGTGGATGCTAGAAAGCCTATGGGAGGTAGTAAAAAATATCCTTAGGAAACTTTCTATAGGATCAAATTCTATGAATAATCATTTGTTGTCAGAATCGCGATTTTGAATTGGATCGGAGCTCCGATGATAGGATCGCAAATAATAGAATCTTCACTATCAAGATCGTAGAAATGTAGATTCTATGAACCAAAATTGTAGAATCAGAGGGGCCAGTTGGGTCGTAAAGTTGTAGAATCGTATAACGGAATCGTGATTCTAACAACCTTGATCAAACAAACAACATAAAAAAAACTCCTAGGATTCCAATCCTATGAAATTCCTATAAAAATCTTTGAATCAAAGTTAGAGCTAGACTAGAAAACTTTTGGAGGTGGGACATTTTTGCCATCTCAGAAGTAGATGACATGGCTGGGCACTAGGTACGTACTTTAGTCAAAAAGGTAGCTAGTATGCAACGTTGGCATGCAAAGAATGCATAGACCGGCGGCGCACGTAAGTACCATGCAGAGCATACACAGTGAGAGCGCGCAGTTTCATGCATGCTTAATCAGTGCGATGGTGGGAAACGGATTGTCAGCCACTGATCTCCGCATCGCGATGAATGCACCGCACTAGGCGGGCACGCCGGCGACGTGTGCGCCGAGCTTCGACTGGAAGAACTCACCCCAGAGCTCGATGGTGGGGAAAACACCGAGAAAGCCTTCGCACAGGGTGGCGAAGGCAGCCAGCAGCACCACCGTGTTCGGAGTAAGGTGGTGCGGCTGGAGCCCGTGGAACTCCAAGAAGGAGCGGAAAAAGCCGCTCGCCGACAGCCCCAGGCCGCGCATAAGGTGCGAGCGGAATATGACCCGCTCGCCCTCCTCCGACGCCGGCGATATTTCTCCCTCCGGCGCGAGGCGGACCCGCACTAAGTCCTTTCCGGGCAGCCGCCGTGTCTGGCGGAAGATCTCGATGTCGTCGTCGTAAACCTCGGAGCCATCCCACACTCTGGAGCGTACAACAGGAGGCGCGGCGGTGGAGGAAGAGCTCATCGCTGCAGGCTCGGCGTGATTCGGAGCAGCAACGGCAAGAGGAAGAAGAAGCAAGAAGGAGCGAAAGGGAGTGGGGAGAATGGGCGCGCGTGCTTCGCCGCCCCCCTCCCCCCGCCTACTTGTAGGCTCATGGGCTGAGAAGCCGAGGGGGCAGTCGTGGAATTAACTGCGCCCGGGACCCCACAACCCCCACGATTTACCACACGAAATTACCACGTGCAATAACCGCGCGGGAACCCCAACCGTCCGCGCAGCCACAACGGATTCGTTCGCATGCCGAGGCACGGTAGTGGCAGGCCCCGCCTGTAGGCCTGTCCCGTTGCGCGCGTGGGTGAGCAGACTAGCTCAGCCACGTGGCGCCTCGCGACGGGTCCACCACGGGAGGCGACCCGGAAGCTTATCAGGCACGCCGCCTAAACTCCGCCGCGACGTTCAAACTTTTCTAGGGGCAAGTCGGCCTTGAGCAAGTCCGACTCCAACTAGTTGGCTTGACAGAGGATGGCTAGCGAGGCCCAGATCCAACCACCGGAGAGAAGAAACTGTTGAGGCTCCTCGACATGTCGCCCTCGGAGCCTCACCAGCTTCGGGGACTACTGTCGAAGTAATGGGCCACGGGTAGGCTAACCCAGGCCCAGAACCTTTCAAGACATTGAGGCAGACTGCGTCCCTCGAGACCCCAGGACGAAGAGCCGCCTTCTGAGAGTCGGCAGCGAGGCGGCCGACTGCCTACTCGCGGCCGAGTGGCAGGGACGACTTCAGGATAAGCCGACTCCTGACTGGCGACTTCCAGAGAAGCCGGCCTTGGGGAGTCGGCCCGCGACGCCAACAACCCCATGCCCTCATAAAGAGGGACGGGACGGGGAGTGGCCATAGTAAGGTCCACTCCCACCCCTTTTCCAAGGGCAGGCGTGGCTACAGTACGCCGTACCCGCAGAGACCTCCGCGCGGCGCGACACTATTGCCATGTCGGCCCTGACGTCAGCCCCAGAGGGCGGAGTCCTGTGCCCACGACGGCCTGCCGGTACGACCCAGGGATGATGGGTCCCACCAGTCGGTGGGCGTACGAAAGACGGCGAGAGCGCCACCAGTCGGCCCGGATGGGAGTCGGCCACCAGGAGTCGGTCGGCCCCTCCCACGGGCCCCACGCACCATTAATCAGACACGACAGGTAGTGGCCACAGTAATCGCCCGCCAGACGGCGAAGCTGTCACCACGACCTCATGACCGAGCCTGCATCATTAGAGACACGGCAACAATAATCTGCAGCCAGCAAGACCCGCCCACGGCGGACGCGGCCTATCGACTCCGTACCGAGCCAGTCGGCAGGGCCCACCAGTCGGCGGGCCCCAGGAGTCAGCGGATAAGACGGCGGCCAGAGAGACTGACGGCTGGGCCCGCACCCAGCCGGATTACCATTGTACCCCTGGGGGGTAGGCCTATATAAACCCCCCAGGGCATCCATGCAAAGGGTTGGAATCCATTAGCACTAGACCAAATCATATAGGAAGGAGAGAGCTAGCCTTGCCTTCTCCTACCTCCAGGAAACAGCTCGAGGAGCAACCGTGTAAACGCTTTGCCATAGTGATCATGCGGAGACCCCGCAGAGCAGTAGTAGGGGTATTATCTCCCCGGAGAGCCCCGAAGCTGGGTAAGATTCGCCGGCGTGCATGCCTTCGCCTTATCCCGTTTTCAGGCACCGGCGACGTTCTACTCGCCCCCACCATGATAAGCCATCCTTTGGCATATGTCGCACCCAACCCCCGACACACGCATTTTAAAAATATGTTTGTGTCATTTCTAGAAAATGTTAGTGCAATATTAAGGAAATATTTCCATACTTCAAAAAATATATTTCGTACCATTTGAAAGAAATGTATGTAACATTTAAAAATATTCATGCATTCCAAAAATATGTACACACAAATTTTTTAATGTTTATGTAGTTATACAAAAATGTTTATGCCACTAAAATATGTTCAACATGTATTTGAAAAGAGTTCAAAAATGTATTTAAAAAATGTTCAACATGTATATGAAAAATATACAATGTGTATTGAAAATGTAGATGTATGTTGAGAAAAAGAGAAAGGATAAATAGAAAAAAGGAAAAAAGAAAAGAAAAAACACAGAAAGCCGAAACCCAATAGGAAACCCTTAGTATGTGCATTACTAGTGGCGTACAGAGGGCACGCCGCCTACCACATGAATGATACTAACTGCATGTTTTTTCTTGTTAGTGACGCGTGGATGATACGTCACTCATAGGCTTCCCTGCACCAGTGAACTTAGAAAGGTAGTGTTGCCCAAATAGGGGTCTTTCCAAACCTCGAAATTCTAAAAACGCAGGGATAGAAAAAACATAGAATTTAAATGTTATTTTCATTTCAACCCTACAGGATTTTGGTTGTTTGGTTACATCATAAAAAACGCAAATGATTATTTCGAATAAGTTTTAGTGGATGCTAGAAAGCTTATGGAAGGTAGTAGAAAATATCCTTAGGAAACTTTCTATAGGATTAAATTCTATGAATAATCATTTGTTGTCAGAATCACGATTTTGAACCGGATTGGACCTCGGATGGTAGGATCGCAAATAATAGAATCTTCACTATCAGGATAGTAGAAATGTAGATTCTATGAACCAAAATTGTAGAATCGGAGGGGCCTGTTTGGATCGTTTAGTCGTAGAATCGTATAACGGAATCGTGATTCTAACGACCTTAATCAAACAAACAACATAGAAAAAACTCCTAGGATTCCAATCCTATGAAATTCCTATAAAAATCTTTGAATCGAAGTTAGAGCTAGACTAGAAAACTTTTGGAGGTGGGACATTTTTGCCATCTCAGAAGTAGATGACATGGCTGGGCACTAGGTACGTACTTTAGTCAAAAAGGTAGCTAGTATGCAACGCTGGCATGCAAAGAATGCATAGACCGGCGGCGCACGTAAGTACCATGCAGAGCATACACAGTGAGAGCGCGCAGTTCCATGCATGCTTATCGTCCGAACGAGTGGTTTCACGTGATATGCGCATATGGGAAACCACTACCGATGGAGCAGACGCGCAAGTCGGCAAGGAATGATGGAAACGTCTGGAACCTACCCATGGATGCATGCATCTGTACGCTCTAGCCCGAGAGAGTCTAGCCAAGTGATATACCCCCTATACTCTAACTATTGTGAGTACCTTGTTTTTTATCAATAGGAATCGGAGAAGGAACTCTTTTCCTTTTTTTTTATTAAAAATGGAGCTACTCGTACAAGCTAGTAGGATAGTTGCATGTGCTTTTCTTTCTTTTGAGGCAAAATGGCACAGATGGGTTACGTTCCGGGCAGATGGTAGGTGCTCCTATATATATGGACAGTACAAAAGATCGTTTGTATACCTCTTGGAACCTACCAGAAGGCCAAGCAGCCAGCAGCAAGTGATCAATCAGTACTCTCGGCCGGGCGGGCATCGATGACAACCTGCTCCGGCGACTACCGCGGCAAGGCCATCGTCCCCGCCTCCCGCGTCGGCAACTTCCTCGAGCAGTCCGGCGACTGCCCGTACTCCAAGTACACACGCTAGCTCGCTCCTTAAATTATACTCCCTTCGTTCGGAATTAGTTGTCTCGGATATGGATGTATCTAGAACTAAAATATGTCTAGATACATCCATTTCTGCGACAAGTAATTCCGAACGGGAGGGAGTACGTGCATGCATACAAGCTAATCCTGCGTGTGCGTTGTTCTAGGGAGGTGCAAAAGGGTGTGGTTTTTCCCTTGCCCCTTGCAAGCTTTGTGGCGTCCTATGGCCTTTAAAACTTCAGTAGCGGTGCATGCGGCAGGTTGGCCACCTCTCCTGTGGGGTGGCAACGTGGACAATGCTAGACTTACGTAAGAAAGCTAATTATGTTTACGTAACAGCCAACATGAAAGATTAGGATTGGTTTTTAAGGGAGGGTGGGGCTCACCTCCGAAAATCTTTTTTTGGCGAATACGCGAAAGTTTTGCGTATCATTGCATTGATAGAAGAAAAAGAAGTGATGATTATATAGGTAGCCTCGCAAGCACACGCGAGAGGGCGTAAGCGAGAGCTACTAGGGCACATACAAAGGAAGGGGGGATGCGCAAGTCCCCACAGACGAATACTACGGCGGTGGGAGCAGGTTGCTGAGCCCTTTGGCTCCGGCAGCAGCCCAGCCGCGGGCATATCTTCCTTGATGTCGTTGACGAGGAGGGAGGTCGAGGGGGTCACGCCATTGAAGACGCAGGCGTTCCATGCCTTCCAAAGACGCCAGGCAGTGAGGATGATCAGCGAGGCCAGACCAGGTAGGGGTGGGTGTTTAGATTAGGCAGGGGGTGCTTAGATTACTTGCGCATGTTTCGTAAGCTTACATACGCTCTTCGTAGGTTTAGCATTTCCGGTGGTAACATGGGGGTGTTTCGTTCCTTGGTGGTTTACCTTTTTATTGTGTTCTCTTGCGCCAAGACCCTACGGTGCTTTGTGACTTGTTTCATAATTATTATTATTTTGAATAATTTGGATTGCTTTACCACATGTGTCCACTGGTACTTGGTCGTTATCTGATGATAGTGGAACTCGATCCAATCTGGATCATAGGAAAAATATATTTCCATATGTATTGCATCGGCACTATTGGAAGATGTGCATGTACCACATCACGCGGGACAGGGCCAAGACCTTCATGTATGGGTGACAGATCGGCCATAGGAGTAGTCCGGGATATACTTGTCTGCAAACTTTTGTGGTTTCCTAACTTGCGGGCTCGCCCCTTTCCCTGTGTAACACCGTGATTTTTTTCTGATATTTTAGAAAAATATTCTTTATGCAGGGCTTAAATGGTCGTATTTTTTATAATTTTGCTGGAAGTGACTATATATTTGCCCATGTGTATCACCATGCTTTTTTGGACAAATTTTGGAAACTTGCAAGGCAAAAACTACAGAGGGATGGACATGAGTGTGGGTGCATGGTATCATAGCATTTCTCCTAGACAGCTTGTTAATAAATACAGCAGTGTGGAGTACCTATTTATCATTTAAATTAGCCCGCATACATATCTTGTTCTGCAGCGGGGATCTCTACGAGTTGGCGTGGAAAGGAGGAGGCATCACCATCTCATCATGTTTGCGTAGGCCTGAGGTGTTGCATGTGCCACCTTCCGAGGACGAAATGGCGACATGGCTCTACCCGATTATCACAGTTGGTGGTCAAGATCGTGTTGGTGACGACGACGATGTTGCCGAGCAGAGGTCGGATAATCGGGTGATAACATCGGAGGACTCGAACAAGCTGTTGAAGGAGAAGAGCGGGAAGACAGTGAAACATAACATGGCAACGGTACTTATATGTCCTCTTCTTAATATGGAAGATAACATGTCTTTATTTTGAAAAATAACTGTTGTGTGACACAGGACACAACAAGCGACTCCACCGCAACGAGGACGGCCAGCGGAGGAACACAGAGCCAAACAGAAAAGGTACTAGCTCCATCGTGACACTCTGATCCGGTTATTGATTACACATAGAAACGCATGTATATATGCGCAGAGACGAAGGTCCAAGATAAACAAGAGCTTAAAGACCCTGCAACGTCTCGTTCCAGGATGCGACGACAAGGTACTATACTCACGTCGCCATGCCTCATACTCAGTTGATGAACTTGCACAAAAATATGCAAATACGAGTACGTACCGAGTTGTTGATCATGATCCACCGCCGGCATATTTCAGCGGTGTAGCCAAGCCTCGACGCTAGACCTGACCATCCGGTACATCAAGTCACTGCAGCGTCAAGTCCACGCGATGTCCGTCGCCGTCGGCGGCAGCATGACGCCGGCAGCGGCGGTTACAGCCATGGTGCCACCAGTGCCGGTCGCCGCCGCTGCTCCAGGTGTAATCCAAGTCCAACCGGGGATGGTTCTTGGCTCGCCGCCTCCGATGATCCCGTTCACGCCCATTGTTCCTACAGTGATGATGCCCGCACCATTGGTGTGTCGAGCAACTCCAAGCGTAGCAGGTCACGGTGGTTGTCGTCATGGCAACGGTAACAACAGGCGCGTAAGAAAAGCTACTGCCAGCCAGCGAGGCTTAATATAGCCCAGCACGTTGGGAGTACCGGACACATAAACCAGGCAGCGACACTGGGCTGAGATCGATATTAGGACGAATTGGGCCTTTATTCGTCACGCGAGGGCCCATATCTGACTTTGAGTTCATCTTCTTCATCTTTTTTGCGGGAGGTTTTTTTTTTTGGAGGCTGAAAGGGTTCATCTTTCAGCCATGAAAGGGAGAGGATCATAAAGGAAGTGTTGTCTGGAACCCGTGTGTGGCTGTCGAATCCACCTCCACGCGTTTGTATCCCATGTTAATCTTAAACTTTAAATAAAGGGAAACAACTCGCTGAAATAAAGTGAAACATGTTTCCAAAAAATATTTGAAACATATGGCATTGTATTTCATGGCGTGACCATGCTCGCTCTGCATAAAGGGAAAGTAGTGTTTCATGGCGTGACCAAGAGCCAGCCAGACATTTTTGAGTCAGTCTCAATACGATACCTTGCAAATCTTCAGA